>NC_134375.1:13176562-13494218 GCF_035582795.1 Mycteria americana | reverse complement strand
CTCCCAAGCCCCTGCCCTGCCTGTCTCCGCACAGCACTGATCCCTCACTCGTCTGCATTCCCTGCTATTTTGATCCTCTCCCAGGATCTGTTCACTCGCTCATCTACATCTAACAGCAGCTGCTTCGAGGGCCCACGTAGCCGTACCAAGCTTGTTGGTGTCTGGTCTAATTTCCTCATGTACTCCTCTTTCTCCCTCTTTTTTCCTGAAACCTTTCTCTCTCCATCTCCTTTTCACACTCCAAGTCCTCTGCTCCTCTGTGCAGCTCCACAGCACTTTGCCTGTTCAGCTTCATCCCTTGCTGCTTTCTCATTTCTGCACGGAGGGGTACTGCAGGTGTCCGTGCCCGCTATTGAAACATCTTGGCTCAAAAAGCATTTACTTTCTTTTTTTTCCTTTACCTTTTCTGCCTCCAGTGTCAAACTGGGTCTAATGGATAGGGTTTTTTTTCACAGTAGGTTGGCTCTGTTTTTTCCAGTATGGAAATAGGTGAGAATCTCTCGGTCCTGCTTTGACCAGGTGAGCCAAGGTCTAAGCATGAGCCAAGACACACACCTGCTTTGTGAGATGTCAGTAGGAAAGCAGCTTTTCCCCGAGCAAGTCAAGCCTTTACTGGTATTTGGTCAACCCAGTTGCCTTTAATGCTGTTCCCAGGGTTACCTGCTGGGAGGAATACAGTGAACAATTCTGTTAACACATAGGGTAGAGTAAACCCAATGCCTCACTGATCCTGGCTGGGAAATACCATAAAGCATCATGGAGGCATTGCTGTACCTGGCTGTGCACAGGAAACTGCTCTGCTGACTAGGAAGAAATTCTAAGACAAAGAAGTTTCTAAGAAACCTGCTTGAAATCCATATTTCTCAAGAATTCTCTTATTCACATTGCGATACTCACCTCCATTTCCATCCTCTATGCAAACCTGCTTAGTATGTGTGGTGGTATCATTTGCCTGACCTACTTTTCAGTTACTGGTGGGAAAGAAGGAAGAGAAGGAAGAAAAGAAAATCCCTTTGTGAAGTGCTCTGCCAATTTACCGTGCCATAAAAGAGCTGCCATAGTTATTACTAAAGTCTAATTATGTAAATGACATAATTTAATAATGATTATTAAATCCCAGCAAGTTTTGTTTCTTTGTCTTATTGTTGATGGTTGTCCTTGATAGCAAATACCACGGTGCGTATCATAAATTAATTTTTGTGGAGACTTCGCATCATTATGGAGGCTTGGAGTGCAGGAGGCTTTGCAAGCGAAGGTGGAGGCTGCTCAGCAGACCTGTTATCTTCGCAAGAACAAACGTTGCCCACAAGGATAGCAGGGAGGGGAGAGAACTCACACAGCAGCAACAATTTAATTAAAAGAGCTGCTTGGGTTGACTAGTCGTGGCAGCAGCTGCTTAAACAGAGATCTGTCCTTTAAATAACTTCAGCTAAATAAAGGGAGAAAGAGGAGAGTGAAGGGAAAAGCTCAAAGGGCATGTGCTGTAATTGCAGAAGTGTTTTTCATTTTTACATTGCAATGTCTTTAGTAGCCACTAGCTCCTTCTCTGCCTGTTTGGAAAACCAGGATGCTTCAAGCCCTGAGAGTTTTACACGGTTGCTAAAAAGCAGAGAGGGGAGTGTCAAGGAAGTCAATACATCACCTGCCAGCTCCCATTACCCATGTTTTAGGTATATGAGGTCTGATAAGGAAGGCTCCCATTGGCTTTTCTGCCATGTAGAATAAAACAGAATTTGTTAGGTACAGGATTAATTCTTTTCTAGTATTCACTGGCTAAATTATAGATAAGCGTGTGGCTCCCCACTGCAGCAGGTTTGGCCTTGTGCCCTCGTGCCAGGGAGCTGCCCCGGCTGTGGGCAGTTTTCTGTGTTCAATGTCAGGCTCTCCGTGAGCTTCCTTTGCGCCTTCTTCTTCTGTCACGCTGTCACCTGGACCTCTGAAGAATTCATGCTGTTCATTTAACATGAAATAGTATTTATAATAATACAGCCACATTTTTCAGATAATACTTCAGAGCATCCATCAAGCTTCCAGATGCAGTTCAGCTATATAATAAATGATGTTGTTTGCCCCAAGAGAATGAACCTAATGGACACACCAATTGCGTTGGACAAGCAAGAAGAGCGTGAGGGGTACGTGCATTTGTATGTGTTGGGCATTTGTATCTGTTTGAAATGCTCAGCTCTGTAAGGAGTGAAGCCATGCAGCTAGTCTTTCCCATGCTCTGGGGACCTTTGTAGGCTCACAGCTGGCTGCAGGGATGCGTGAAGAAGCAGAAGATAAGTCAGAGGTATTTGAGAGTAAAGTGTATGAAAGGCATTGTGCAGTTCTTGCGTTTTAATGACTGACTCTTCTTTGTGGTTTTCTTAGCCATTTTCTGGTTAGTCTTTTATAAGGTGCATAGTCAGCTATGTGAGAGAACAATTAGAGGGCAATAAAGCGGATCTATCCACATGATGCAATACAAATGAGATAAAAAACAATATGACCAACAGTATTTATGATTTCTCCATTTCTTTTTTTAAGAAGAAGGTAGGACAGCATGTGTGATGCTATAGAAGCTCTGTACAAAGTGTATAATACAGTTTTCATGTGTGTGACATGGGGAGCGATTTCTCTCAACGTGCATGTACTTGATTAGTACGATAAATCTGCAGATGGGCTGGTGAGGAAAAGGGCAGAATGGGTAATGAAGACCATGGTTCTGTGTGTTTGATGCTTAACATTAGGATTCTCCTTACAGTTTTATATAACTTTAACAGATTTTAATAATTCAAGCAGAATTTTCTACTCCTGATGTTTGTTGTACTTCTAATTTAATGTCATTTACTTTAATTTCCAGCAAGGTGGAGTTCACATTTTTCCAAAAATAGGGTAGGAGAAAATACCGTGTGTTCGTGCTCGGCATTTGTACAGTCACATCATGGGGAACCGACAGCAGCTCCAGCTTTTGGAACAAGGACTTAATATTTGGTGGTGTAGTTTAGGTGCATGTGTTTTACTGTTCCCGTGGAAAGCAAAACACCAAAAGTAAAGAGAAGGGAAAAGTAATGATGTAACTACAACTTGTGTAGTTAGTGAGCACTACCTCCGGGTTGTTTCTAAACCATACTTCTGTTTGGTCTCAGGAGATACTTTACCGAACTCCCACCAGCTAGCTGAGGCAATGGACTTAGTTTTGCCCAATTTCCTTCAATACTCTTTTCTCCTGGTACTTAGTAAATAGGTGAGTAATCTTATGTATTTCAAGGCTTTTAGGCTGTCTGGATAGGGTCTGTGCTGTGTGTTTTGCTTCCTTGTTGTTCTCTTCTTGAGCACCTAGTTGGAGTCAAATTGTATCTCTAAAGATCAACTGTTTCTTAAAATATAGCATGTGTGTATGTGATCTGTCTAATCAAATATCTTCTGTGTGATCACCGCTTTTCTGCAGCTTGCCAGTAGTGAAAGGGAAGATGAACGTGGATCCAAGGGAGAGAGAAACAGAATTACGAAGTCTTTTCCCTTTCTTTCACAGCTATAGTAGATATATTCAATATATTGTCAGCTAACTGTCTTCAGTTTAGTTGATTGATGTTTTGATTCAGTGCTCTGAAAAAAGGCATTAATGGAGAGCAGCAACTGTTGCAGCTAAAAAATCATTGGAATCTAGGGTGTTTTGAACGATGCTTTTCTCTTACAATGGTAAAACCACATGAGCGAGTGCAGAAAACTGCTGCCGATGCTCAGAAATAATCTCTACCTTATCAACAACTCAGTTCCCCTGAAAGCCTCGGTACAAAACGTTTCCATTACAGAAGGTATTGAAACAAGATGATGACCAGATAAATTGTAGCATTATGCTACTTAGAAGAATGTCTCAGGCACTTCCATTAAGATTATAAACTCTTTCCTCCCTGGAGATCCCAGCCGAAAACTTGTCCCATCAATTTCTCATAAGCCTCCGCTGGGGTTGTAACGGCTCCTAAAGAATATAGGTGAAACAAGACCATCTCACAAATGTGGGCTGGACTTTCATGTGTTTTTCTTTAAGCCTATTGGGTATTTTTTTTTTAGCTATAAAGTTGTTCATGGAAAAAGGAAATTACTGTAGACTCCAGCATCTAAGGTAAACACAAGGAGATTAGGAAATGCAAAATCAGGAGGAAATATCCATTCCTCTCTTGTGCTATCATGTTTGCTCTAGTGCTTATACTTCCTAATGCATAAACTGGGCCGAGTCCTGCACTTATTGCCCTAAGTAAATTCCTCTGGTACTTCTTCCTTGGTAGACTGCAAATCCCACTGGAAAGTATAGATCCTCCTGTAAAAGCAAACCAAGATACCCAAACTGAGAGGAGGTGCTCCCTGTCTAGGCAGGGTGTGCCAGGATTTCAAAATTTGTCCTGCAGTGATATGGATGGTGTTTAACTTGTATCCTTAAATGCTTTCATGCAGCGTCTGTGGTTAAATCATTACATTTCACTTTTTTTTTTTTTTAAGTAATCCATTGTATCTCTGGTAATGTGGAAAATGTTGGAAGCTTAATGGCCTTGACTTATCAGGAAAAGCAAGCGTTGTGAGGTCCTCCACGAAGCTGGAAGAGCTAATCTCTTTTATTGCACAGTAGGAAGAAAAATCAGAGGAAGGCAGAAAGTACATGAGATTGCTTGCCGTGAAACTCTCCGTTATCATGAGTCGCTGACTGCAATTTAAATTAGAAACACACAGTGTCCCAATGACTTTCGCTGTCTTGTAGCATTATTGTGCTGAGATACAGGAATAACATAGATATAGAAGGAGATTAGCTTCAGGTTTGATGTTAGTTTTTCTTTGATTTTAAGATTTCATGTGTGAAGCCTGCTAGGATTTTCCTCTCAGGGTCTTGGGAAGAAGCTGAGCCTCCCCTAAGTCCGCGAGGGAGAGAAGTGCTGTGAGCGTGCATCTTGCATGGTGAAGTAGCCCACAGATGAAGTAATGGGCTCAGATTTAGGGTTTTTTAATATTTGACAGTATTTGCCAGTGTTGTACATTATGAATGAGTTTACCTGTCTGGGATACATCAGGAAAAACCCATCCCTAATGGATCAAGTAGGAATAATAACTGTTTTCTGCTCTTTATAGAGGTAATTCATTTGCAATTAGATACCTCCCTCCACCCCGTTCATATTGTCACCTTGCTACCAGCGCAGGGAACTCTCAAGTAAACGCAAACCCATGCTGTGAAAATCACTAACACAAAGTCGAACCCTCATTGCTCTGCAGTGGTTTGTGTTGTTGTCAGGTGATTTTCCTGGCACGAGGATTGCTCCCGCACCGCGAGCACGCCATGCGCTCGAATAGAGCCCATCAGGTGCTGGGTGCTGTAAATTTTTCCCCCTCCTTTACTACCTGATAGAGTGCAGAATTTCTCCCATGGCAGACTTCCGAGGAGTGCATGTGCGTTTGGGAGGGGGATATGCTGTTTTCACTGAGCTTTATGCTGAATGAAAAATCTCATTAGACTCCAGGCCTGCAAGGAGCTCTGCTTGGCAGATCCCCTGACCGCATTTCCAATTCAATAGGACTCTGCCTGGCTTTGTGGCTGCTGAACGATGTGCTGCGGAGCAGGAGCTGGAATGGCTAAAACTAACTGTGGCATGAGCTGGTTTTCAAGTGAGGTTTTCAAGGTGAGGCAGGATTTCTCCTAGGAGGTGTTGCTTTACTGGAATGCATTTGTTTGTTGTTATTAACATGAGAAGGCTCATGATTTTGCTATTATTTTGTGCTTTGAAAGAGGGAGAATGAGCGTACAAAAGAAGAAAGTGCCTTTGCCACAAGTTAATTTTGAAATTCAGGAAAATTTGCATTGCCTCCGTTGGAGGAGGCTGTCATTAGCAGTCTCGTCTGAAAACAAATTGCAACCTGCTTTTATTTCCTTTGTGCGTGGCTGACATGCCGTCATTCCCAGTCATCCAGCCCAGTTGCTACTGTACTTTGTTTTATGTTTCATGCTTGACCTATGAGCTGAAATGCTAATCACTGATGAAGATTTCAATTAATACAAAACTAGTTCCAGCCAGAAATGTGGTAACCTCATTTAGGAGATGTAGTATCTCAAGGAAATATATAATGGCAAAAGCTTCGAGACAATAGTTAAATTTTTAACCGGCTGGTATGCTTTCAGATGTATCTGCAAAGCTCCAATCTGTGCTGTTTTGTTACCAGCAAGGGGGATTGATTGTCATTGTGTATTTGTAGGTCTGTGGAAAAGCCATGCTCACAACATTCCTCTACTACAGCATTATCTCCTTGTGCCGGAATAACTTCTCTGATTTCATTGGTTAACAAAAAAATAAATGAATATATAGTCATACCTTTAAGAAGAGGAGATACAACAGATACATGTAGGGGGATTAGACTGCTCTTACATCTGTAACTGTGCATATATATAAAGCCAGGAACCTTATTTTATGGTGACTTGTACAAGTATTATGCAAAGTACACTTTATAGTGCAATGAAGAAATATAATCGAAGTTTCATTGTGGTATTTTTAATTCAACTTTAAGTACCTTAGAAACTTGCTAATTAAATAATTGTAGGTTTCTCAGAAGTCTGCAAAACATTTACACAAGCAATTTATGCTGCAGGACGTGGTATATACATCTCAAGTACACTACCTTAAATCCAGCTTTTCCCCTGAAAGAGAGATTACTGCCACAGTAGAACTGGAAGAAGGCTAGAAGAAGATGCATGTAAAGATATGGATTGGTTCCCACTCAAGGAAAGACTAAGTTTGTGTCTACAGACCTAAACTCATCAGGAGCTGCTGTAGTGGCCCAGTGCTCCCACTGCTCAGAGTTGCTGTCCAGTTGACCCAGTCCAAAAGTGAACTGGGGAAAGAACAATTTTACATGCAGTGAGGATGGCCAGAGAAGCAGGACCTGAGACCAAAGTGGGCAGCTAAGTTACCCCACCGCATGGGCATGCTCTGGGTAAGCTGGTGCTCTGGGGGGGTTCAGTCTGGCAATGGAATTGCAAAGGGGGGATGCAGGGAATTGCACAATCAGAAGTGATGCAGAGGGGAGGACCCGTAGAGAGTCGGGGAGAGCCAGTGAGATTATTAAGCAGCAGGTTTAACACTGTACATATTGAGGGACTCATTATCTCAGGTGATGGAGGTCAAAGTATATAATCAATTAAGAAAAAAGAAAAAGGTACTTAAATTTGTGGAAGAAAGGCCCATTGGTAGCTGTTATGGACGAAAGGTTAGATGTAGAATCTGGCTCAGAAAGTCCCCAAGAGCTATAGGAGTTGGGGAGGATGTATGTACCAGGAGAGGATTCTCCTGCGCTCTCTCTGCTGCTTACCTGTGCCTGCCCCATCAGGAGGGCTGAGCCAGAGCAACTTTGGTGTGACCTGGTGTCCCGCTTGTTGCTAAGCACTGTTGTTCTCCTTAAATCAATAGATGCTTGTATTTAGTCACATATTTAAGAACATCCATAATGGTAAAATTTGGCTGCAAGGTATTCAGGTTTATGTGCTCCTAATGGTAGGAATAACCACATCAATGGTTATCTCAATTTACGTGTAAGCACCGTGTCAATAATGTTATAACTGAAGTTTAATGATGTATTCATCATAAACAATCTACCGTTCACAGTTAACATTTATTTCTTTGGTTATGAAAAAGCTACACCAGGTATTGATTTCCACACTGGATTTTCTTTTGAGTCTTTATTATAAGTGCTGCTCAGAGGCGTTTTGAGCTTACAGCAGAGCTGATCTGATGGGGCTGGCAAGCCTGGTCTCCTGACTGTCTTTGCAGGGCTGCTACTTTTTGAGTAGGTTTCTGTTATGAATATCCAGAGCTGCGAAAGTGAACTTTGTTTTCAGCAGTTGTGTAATTTGTATTAAATGGATTGTTTTTCCAAATGTTCCAGGTCTTAAGCTAGCTCACACAAATTTTCACAGGAAGCAAATACAAAAGTAGAGAGTTTTATTGAAGATTGCGTGCCTTAAAGTTTACAAATGATCCTCTGCTTGGCTAAGTCAAGTCCAGTTAGCATTAGATGGGTTGAGCAGATAGACAAAAATGGGTACTGACGAATTATTTATTAAGTTTAAATATTATGTGTTGGCAGAAACATTGCTCAGTTCCACACTGTTTTTAAAACCCAAACTCTTGCTGACTTGAAAGGAGCCATCCAATGGAGCATGTTGGAAGATGTAAGGGGTGGGGGGGGACAAAAAAAAGGAAAAAAAAATCAGATAATCTAATTTATATGAATCCTATTGGTGAAATGACAATAGGGAACCCATTTATTTATTTTTTTCAGGAAAACCTGAAGACCTCATGTTCTTTGGCAGCAAGTACCTCTAGAGCCTAAGAAGGAGGCTTCACACTGGCAAATGTCAGCAGACAGCTACCGACAAGCAAATAATTTGTGCTGATTAGAAACCACATTTCTTTAGTTTTCAATCATTGTGTGTGTAAAAGACATGCAAGGCTTTAAGAAATATGGTCCTTGTACTCTGTGATTTAGTAGTACAGTGCTTCAGCTACTAGATGTATGAAACAAACTAAATCAAATCTGTCAGGTGCTGTGCCATTATATGGGCAGAGTGATGACCAAGAGAAATCATTAACCATTTATAGCTAGCTTTTAAATGGTTTGAGAGCACAGGGTGCGATCTACTGAGGCTTCAGGGGGATGGCATTTTAGGATTTTGTTGAGAACAGCTGTGAGTAAGCAGGGAGTATTTGCAAAAATGGATAGCTGGTGCCGGCTGCCTTGTCCGGGGGTCGAGGAGATGCTTGTATGCCTTTTCAGCTTCCACTCAGCTCAGGGTGGCTCTCAGACAGAAATGGCATAACCTGAGTTTCCACACAATCAGCACAAACAATCAAACTGAGACGTCGGTCACATCTGGGCAATAGCAGACCGACGGCTCGGGGACAGGCACCCGCCGTCACCCTGCTGTGTCTGCCTGGCTGGGGAGATGCCCTGCCTGGCCAGCGCCTGAATTCTCTTCCAGAAAACCAGGACCTGACAAGCTGGGCTCCCAAAATCCCTACTTATTTCTTAAAACCTTGTCCCAGGGAAATTAATTCTAATACTTACACTGTTTATTGAATTGAATGTTTTACTGCTGCTTGTGCTGCAGTAAAACATTTCACAGCCTTGTGTACATATTTCTTTATTATATATATTCGTTTTATCACATTTTTAAAGGTTTTTTTGTGGTTTCAGAAACTGAAAGACTGATGGATTACAAAATTCGGAAGGCGTAGTAGTTGCAATCATATTTGAAACACATAAATTTTGTGAAATAATGTTGAAGTTGTTTAGCTGCACTGAAAACTTTTACTTTACATGTGCTGTCCAGTAATGTTTATAAAGTCCTTGGCAAGATAAATAATGCATAGACTTCTCTCACTAAACCTCCTGAGAGCAGAATTGCATCTAAAAAAAAATCTTCATGCCTATGTGCTAGTCTATTTGGAAATATTTTACCATGGGAGGAAGAACGTCTTTGTGATTTGGATGATTATTTTAATCACCTCCAGCATAGGCATCATGGGCTGCTTTTCTGAGAACTGACAACATCCAAAAATAGGTGATTGGGATAGAGTCAAGTGAAGGTTATCTTCTCCCTGGTACTAACACTGGGATGTCAAAAAGCTTTTAGGGGAAAAGCTATGTATAACATTGACACCTGAAGTAAAACGATGGGTCCTTATGAATATTCCTTCTCATCTTTTCCAAACATGAGTGACTTTGCATGTGGGGGGTTTTTCAGGGGGGGAAAAAAAGAACTATAGCTGCGTAAATACTGTTGCTGTAGCATTACGTTTAAGGTTTCACTAGCATAAATCTCAACCTTTCTTACTAATTAGTGAAGTAGGGAAGTATTCCCACTTGTGGCATGGAAAAGCGCAGAGGTGATTAATTCTGCGTGCTCCCTGGGGCTCTGCCTGTATCCCAGGGGACCGTGGCCCCTCTTCTGGGAGCTGCTGTGGGACCACTTTGTCCCATGCTGAACATATTTGATTGCCTCATGAGCTTTTTGTTACTCATTTGCTGGAAGGCTCTGCAGCGGAGGGGAGAAGAGGGCATGGAGGCTCACTGGGGTGGAGATGGACGCTCTCTGAGTAGAAGTCCTTGTCATTATAGGTGTCACCTGCAGTATCCCCTGAACCAGGGCTTGAAGCTTGGAGCAGTGAGGGTGGAAACAGGCAGGCAGAGCATCCCTGCTGCCCTCCACTCTCACATTCCTCAGCACTTGAGGTCGCTCACTAGGATCTTTGATTGAGTCCCATCTTCTCCGAGTTTCATACCACCGGCCTCACCAAAGAGGCCTTCAAAGGCGATAGGGCTTCAGGAAGCTTGCCTTCGGAGGGGCGTATGGCCACGCCAGCCGCCAGGTCCAGGCTGACCTCGGGCTGTGAGCTGTGCAGGGATGGAGGTGGAGGCATCGCTTCTGGAGCATCGGTGCGCACCGAGCTGAACACCGACCGCCCCGTCTGGGGCTCGCCAGGACGCGGGCAGACGTGATGTGCTTCACAGTGGGACTGTCCGCTGCGGGTACAATCCAGCCGTCGCCTTCGGCTGGGCGGGGACTCCTGCTGTTGTGGGATGGGGGGCATTTTTGGCTGTGTCTGCGATTTTTTTCTTCTTCTGTGATTGTAACCGAGACAGAGTGAGAATACTTAATTAAGCTCCTGTGCTATATAGTCACTTAACTTGCAACATATGGTGTAATTAAATAACTAATTTTTTGTTTTTCATCCCAGGAAGCAATTTTTTTCCAGAGTTTTGTTCTGTTATGCTGTAACTGGGGCCGCACCGAAGGCTGTAATTTCTAATTACCAATAGCTTTTATTTAACAGTCCTGTAACGTATATGTCACTGAGAAATTAAATCTGATTCTAGCTAATGAAAAGGTCAGCCCAGAAATGTACCAGTATTAAGCTGTGTGAATCCAGTACTTTCATGAATATTTGTGCTGTATAGGACTTATGCAAGGACCAAATCTCACATATTTGAAGAGGGAACCAAATAGCTGAGATTGATGCCATATTTAGTAGTGCAATATAATTTCTCTTGGAAGCAGTAGACCAGTAATCTGGGAATTTTGGCTGTCATCCTGCTACTATTTATGAGCAATTTTAATGTAGTAATTACATATAGGGAAAATTGTTCACTAGGTTGATGAGATAAATGGAAATTTAATTTTTTTCTTGTTTAGTTGTCCAATATTTTTATTACGTGCTTCTGGAAGCAATGGTATACAATAAAAGAATCTGGAACTGCATTGCTCCTTAGAAATACTGATATTTTGAAAGATTTGCTCACTGAAAGTTAAAGGCAGCTCATTAAACAAACAAATGAGCTGTCCTTAGAGCAATCAGTATTTACTATTAACTGAACAGCACAGTAAATAATGAATTGCAGGTAGGGAACTACAGATAAGTATTTGCAGTGAATTCAAATTACTTGACTTAAGCCTGAGGCGAAGAAAAGTGAACATAAAGATAGAAATGGAGGAAGGAGGGGGAAAAAGAAAAAGGAAGAGGAGGGATCGTAAATGTAACATTTGTTGTAGCGTACATGTTCATTCATTGTGCCGAGGAGAGGTTTTCTTCGGTAATCTTTTGTCCCCCTCCCCGGTGCAAGGGGTGCTGCAGCCAACTCCTTGTGCGAACAAAGGAGGATGTGGGATTTCTGGGAAAAAGCAGGGATCCAAACCAAGCTCTGAGCCTGATCCAGCACACTGGCTTAAAGAGCAGAGCTGAGGTTTTTACCAAGGTCAAGATTTTGCAAGTGGCTCTCTGGCTCTTACCAGACCCCAGGAGAGCGCTGTGCTTTGGCACCAGTGAGACCGAAACCTGCCCGTAGCTGCCAAGTGCTTGCGCAGCTACCTCATTTATTTCTCCAAATTACTTAAGCAGTTAAATTGTTCATTTGCTAGGAACTGGCAGAAGATGAGAAATTTTGGTTTGGAGTTTAATCATCACAGGAGTGAAAGATTGTGCTGCCTGAAGTTTGGGTACACAGCTGCCTTTAAGGCTGGGATGGACGGGGTGTCTGGAGGACGTCTGACATTCTCATTTAGGAAGGGGCTTGGGGTTGTTCGGGTGCTGGAGGTGAGAGGGAAGGTGGGTGATGTAATCAGGGACTCTGCAGTTTCAGCTGAGCTCTGGGCCTGAGGCTTGGTAGGACAGCCAAACGTGCGACAGCCATACAAAACGCCTAACGCTTGGCAGCCCTGTCTATACATCACCTTAAATAAGGTTAATCGCTTGACACAGGTCTCCTTGCGGGGAGGACGTATGTCTCGACCTGTCTGTCTGCTGAGGACTGTCACTGCCAGAACAGGGAACAGAGGAGTGTCCGGTTGAGTGGGGCACATCAGGGGAGATGTGCATTAAGTGTTAGCTTTCCATAATAACTGCTGCCACAACCAGCACAGCCAGGATAACGCCTCTGCTACTCCATTAGGGGTAATATCGATAACATACAAACAGGAGCCTTACCTTGCTGGATAGTTATCACTAGGTAAATACCTCCGCAAAGATACCGTAGCTTAATTCACGTCACCCCGGGACTGTACCTCATGGAAACTGCCACGGAGTAAAATGGCAGAGGTTGAATGCAGCTGCAGGGAGATTTGCAAGTGGCCTTTGGAAGTATCCGATTGCTGTGCACAAGTCCAGTGCCATCGGTCCGGAAGAGCTCGCTGCTTCCAAATGCTGGTGCTGTCGGCCCCCTGCATTAGTATTCAACACAGGGAAAAAGAGCGAGGCGCTAGACAGACCGACTAATTACAGCAGCCTGCAGAGGCAAGTCGTGCCGTACCACATGATAAAGGATATCCTTTTTATTTAGTGCATTTCTTCTTTGTTCTCTGTCACTTTATTAAAAAAAGAAAAAAGCAAGCGTGAGCTAATGGGTTTGGTTAAGGAATCAAGCTGTTTTCCTATTTTTTCTTGAATTTAATCTCAATCTATACAATGCTTTGCAACATTCATGTAAAAAGAAACTTCCTGCTCCTCAGTCTGCAGCCTTAGCCAGCTGCACATCTCCTGTAAGCTTAGCTCCCCTTCCTCTGGTTGGCATCCTGACACGGGCTGCTCTGGTCCCCAGAGCTGTCAGCAGATGGGGGAGAAGAGGGCTTCACTCCCACTAATGTACCATCTGCAAGCAGCGACACTGGTCAGATTTTTATGAGCCTGAATTGCAGTTGTGTGGCTAGAGGGTTTGCTGCCAGAGCATCTGTTTTACCATCGATGACACAGACAGAACTGGAACTGAGCATCTGCCAGGACCAGGTAAGGCAGGGTAGGAGAGCCCAGTCCTGTCGTGACAGAAGTTGTGCAGCCATCAGGTAGCTGCTGGCTGGGGCTGCTGTGCGGCTGTGGGTAGCGTGTACCCTCCCCATGCTGCGATACAGCCCAGATTGTATTGGGCTGAGGTTTGGAAAGGTCTATTGCTCACAAGTCAGAGCTAGAAGAAGTCAAACTGAGGGAAATGTCGACTGCCACAAGACAGAACTTACTGATGTTGCCGGATTCTGCCTGATTTGCACCCAGACACAACCTGGGGGTGGCAGCTCAGCCAGCGGGTCCCCGTCCCCTCTGGTGCCCTTCTGCGTCGTCCCCCTCTGTGGAGTGAGGCACTAAGCAGATTAGTCGGCTTCTTCCATCAGCGAACGCTCGGTGCCTAAGATACTTAAAAGACATCTGCTTTTTAGCCTCATTTCTAAAGAAATGAGGCTTATGTGATTATAGTGTCTGTCTCTTGTCCCCTCATTGGCCAGTTTCAATCTTCACCCAGGGATTTTGGTCTCAAAGACGTTAACTTCCAGAAAGTTTTCGTGAACTGGTGACCAAGTGAACAGAATTTATCCTGCTAATGCCCCTGGAGAAAGGGCCACAGCGCAAGCTGTTGCTCATCTCCGAGAACCGACGCAAGAGGGAGCGTGCTGGGTGAAAGGGAAATCGCTGCTTCATGCCTGTGCTTTGTAGAGGTCCAGCAAACCAACCATCAGGAGCAAAGTGTCATGGACCAGAGTGTGCGGGCTGCATGGCTCGGCGCTGTCCTGCTCCAGCTGCAGCTGTTCCAGCTGCAGCCAGCTGTGCTGGCCAAGGGCAAGCATCCCCAGGACACTAGCCAGGTCCCACTCCTGCCTGCCCCCACATGCCAACTGCTCTCAGTGATCCTGGGATTGCTTTTCTGATCCGTGGATTAACCAGGTAGTATGTGCAAAGATACATGCGCTGTGTGCGAGCAGGCTTAGTCTGGAAATGTATTGCCATGGTCGTACAGCTCTGCTTGTGAACTCAGTGGCTTGAATCGGAGCTCGCTGTGCAGGGCTGCCGGTGGGTTGGCCCTTACCTTCATCAGAGTAGCCTTGTCTTGAAAATTGCTCTTGCAAAATTACATTGACAACTGAGGTCTAAATTCTCTTGAGACTGATGTCCCATAAGTGCTATATGTTAGCAGATGCACAGGTACAAAACATATCTTATACCCGTTAATATTTCACTGAGATATTGTGAATGATGCTGAAGACTGAAATTTTCCATATGCCCACGTTTGTAGAATTCTCTCTCCTTTACGCCTCTGTGAATTACACTTAAATGCTCATTAGAGCTGAATATGTCTCCTTTTGGCAGCCGCCTGACATTTTTGCCTTGTAATGCAGGACCTAAGGGTGTATAATGGATTGTGTAAAACCTATGTATTGTAGTTCTGGGACTATGGAGGAAAAGCAAAGGTTTCATATTCTGGTCCTTATTAATGAATTAAACTAGATTGTGTCCTTTTTTAAACATAAATGAAAGATAAAAGACATACGAGATTTATGAACAAGGTCATTAGTGTACCAAATTTCTCTCATTAGGTCTGTTACATTACTTTCCAACTTACACAACTCTCATTAGAAAAATTTATGAACTGGAATGATTACAAATATACCATCTTTTAAACCATCCCTACTTTTAATTGCAAAACAAAAAATAATTATACTTCTGTGCTATAATGGATTTGTACTTTTGTGCATGTATTTTTTTTGTTAGAAATTTAATAGAAGACCTTCCCGAAGCCAAGGGGTGGGGAGAGAGGAGAGGAAATTGTACCACTTAGTGCAATTTGCAATTTAGCTGCAAATCCTGAAACATTGCTTTAATTTAGTAACCTTGTTAGAGCCAAGTTAATAATGCAAGCTAATATGGCTGTTTCTTCTCCTTGCTAGACTTTCAATTTCACGTCCTTACATCTGATTTGAAGTTACGGTGAGAGGAAGCATAAGGTATCTCTCATTCTGTTTGGACTCCTTGTTTACAGAAGAGTGATGAAGATGCTATTAAGCACAAAAGGCATCACCATATGCCTGTTTTTCTTTGTATTGAGTTTGGCAGTAGCTATTGGAATACCATTATCAGGTGAGTTGTAGCTATTTACTGAACACTTTGCTGTTTTCTTTTGGTATCCATTTTTTTTTTTTTTTAACCTTTCCCTGAAGAAAAAAATATTAAATCCTGCTTTTCAGTTGTTCCATTTTGAATTTAATTCTGCCAGAACATGGCCTTTGGGAAATTCAGGTGTGATAAAAATGTAAGCTACTTTGTTTGGACCTGTTTAAACGTAGCAGTAAACTTGTGTAATAACAGGTATCTATGTTTGCGATCCAACACACCGCTTAGCTCCAAGGGTCTGGTTTTGTCCTTCACATAAATTCCTCATTTTGGCTCTGAATCTCCCCGAAGCTTGTTTGATGTACATATACCCTTACTTACTTGTCTTGCAACCTGCCGTTTCAGTCTGAAAAAGAAGCAGGTGTATGTCTCGGGGCGTACATTAGTCCCCAGAGAAGTATTTCCTATGCCTCGCATACCGCCCTGGGGAGCACCTCCTTTATCCCTCTCTGGCTACGATGCATTCAAACTGCCTGTTTTACACGGTTGGTGTGCTTTCAGGACATGTGTAAAATACGGGATGAGGCTCACAGGGGACAATCCAATGAAAGCCAGTGGACCCCACTGCCTGGAGTACAGCCCAGATCTCCCAAGCTTTGTGTTTTTCAAACATAAATGGACCAGGAGGATTACAAACTACAGGTTTTTTGGGGGGGAACCCCCCCCCCAACAAAGCAGAACTCAACAATATTGGGTTTTGAATGAATTATGGTGGTGATAAATAAATAAATAAATAAATAAGCCTAAGGAAAAAGAAATGTAGGCTCTTCGCAGGGCTTTGGGTGCTGTAGCCTCAGAGTAGGACACGGGCCAGTTTCAGGGCATCGTGTAGACCTGCCATGAGCTGTTAGCACTCTGGAGTCTGCCAATAGCCCTGGCTGCAAAGGAGAAGGCAAGCAAGCAGGTTTATAAGATATTTTTCTAAAGCTATCCAAACTTGTTTAACAGCATCTGGAAGTGAAATTTTTGAGAGGAAGGTACCGCAGTAGCTCCTTGTGTTTAAATAAAGCAAAAGTGGAGCTGTGACTGTAAAGTGCAGGACAAACTGTCTGGGCATCCACTGCTTTTAAGTACCTACACGGGGGAACCATCTAGCCCTTAATTTGCTTTAATGAAGCATTTTATATTTTAATAAAAAGGAATTATGTCTGATCAGTGAAGCTGGTGGGCTTGGAAGTGTTTGGCTTTGAGACCACATGGTATGGCAAGACACCACGTTTTGCTCCAGCTTTGAGCTTCCTGGACTTGAAAGAGAAGCCAAAGAGCATGTTAATTTTCTTCCTGGCTGTTTATAACAATGTGATGATCCTATTACCACCAGCTCCACTGCGGGGAGCATTCTCCCTCGTGCGGCTCTGCTACACAGACATTCGCAACACTTTAATTCCCTTAGAAAAAAAACGTTAGTGAAACATCATTGCGAGACTGCGTGACTGGTAACGGCTCTTCCCGTGCTGTACCCTGGAGGGGGTATTAAGTCATCTTTGCAGTCCATGGATTTCCTGGCAATTTTATCCAGGATGGAGATAGCAGTTTGCTACTTCATGTGTGTCTATCTGTGTCTGGATTAAAAAGCCGGTTATTGACTTCACCTCTGAATGAATTTACCAGTCCACACACCCATGCTTTGGTTTTAGCTTTAGCATGGCCCCAGCTCTCCTCTGCCCTGTATGGGTTGGTCTGACATGGAAGCGTGCGCGGGTGATGGCCCTGAGTGGCTGGCTGAACATAGCCAGTGCTGTCAAGCCTTCCTCTGGCTGCTGAGGCCATGGTAGTGTTGGGTTTTGGGAGGAGAGAGTATTGTCAATGCCAGGAAGATGATGATCGTCATCCTTTTTCTTTTAAGGCAAGCCTCACTCTTTGCAGCAGTAAGGCACTCCTGACATTGTCTCTTTAGAAGAAAGGACCTGAGTGGAGCACAGTTTTACTTGAATGGCATTTTAACCCGGTACCTCTTTGTGTTCAGTTGTGCAGCTTCCAACCATCACAGAGCAATCTCGCACCCAGGTTGCCTACCCTTTTGATGAGGACTTTACAATTAAATGTGAAGCTAGAGGAAACCCACAGCCCATGTGAGTACCGCTTTCACCTGGAGAAGCAAGCAGAAATTGAGTTTGCTTTTAGCCTTTGCCAAACACTGTTCTGTTTTTGAGGAGGGAAGGAAGAGCTGGTGTACGGTAACCTGCTCATCATTGTAAGGCGAGGTTAAGGTTTGGGTTTCCATTTAGGCCATTCAGCTTTTGTAGCTTGATCACTTCCACTCACTCTGTGAACAGGTATCAACATGCCTTCTTCTTGCTGGGAGATATTCCATTTCTCTAGCATGTGCTAAGTTCACCCCATGATTTAAAAGAGCTTGTCTGGGCTGTGCTGCAAAAGATAGGAGGTGTATGGTAATCAAAGGGTCCCAGCTGTTCTTCTGCCTTTTCCACAGCAACCCCAAAAATACCAAACACATTAAACCATCTATTCAGAGATCACATTTGCATTTTATCAGATACCTTGTCTGTACCTGACATCATCATGGCCGTGGTGATGTTACAAATATACACATAAGGAGTTATTCAAATAAATATCCAAAGATAAGCCTCATGTATTTTACACCAATGTAAAAAGGAAAAAGATTTTTAATGAAAATGTGATTAACAAAAATGTAATAATAACATTGTAAAAGCTCCTCCTGAGACTTTTGCCACTGGATGGTGTATGGGCTAAACCAATAGCTGCTTTGCATGTCATTTTTACTCTTTAATCCTTCCTTTCTTTTTTCTCTGCAACACAATTTAAACTTGCTTAAAAAAAGCAATTGTTAGTTTTATATCAAGATAATTTGATCATTTTTAATTGGGCTCTGAATGGAGATTTGTAGTTTTCCTTTGTTTCACGGTTTGTCAGCGGATCGATGAAAAGTTTTCTGGTATATTTAAATGTATGTGATAGAGCTGGTTAGGCGATAGGAACCCATATTCCTCTCCATACAGTTGCAAGGCAGTTTGCCTTAGTGAAGTGCCAAAACATACATCTCTTTTAACATTAATTTATTCTCTTAAAACATTGCAAAATGTTGAAAAAGGTATGTGTTCCACTAAATGCATGTTATACTGTAATTTCCAACTGTCTCTGCTTTTAAATCAGTTTAGCCCAATTTCAAGTCATCTGAGACTTCCAGATACATAAACTATGACCAGTACTTCAGCATTCGTCAAAATCACACCCCAATAACATCAAAACTACAAGTAATTCTACGTCAAGACCAGGAGAAACTCAGTCGAGTCATCTCGGTTTCTCGCGGGTTCAACCATGGTATCTCCTGGGGATGAGAAGAGCTCCTGTCAATCCTTGCCAGTCTAAAGTACCAACTCTCCTACAGACACAACTTTTTTGCAAACCTCTAGTTCCTTTCACTGTGTGGCTCTTGTTTTCACAGATGGTCTCTCTCATTTATTGTCCTTGCCTTAAGCTGTGTATTCTTATTTCATGTCATAGTCAGTTATCCAAAAGTAAAGTGTCCGACAGGAGAGACATGCCCAATAGCTAACACAAGTTATAGTAGCACAGTGGTCATTTTACCATTCAACTCTCTCCTCTTACATCAAGTTTTTCCTTTTATTTTAATAGTATGCTATTGGAGCCATATTTACCGCTGGTTTTGTACCATAGTGCTCTCTGTTCTGTGACCTGTCCTTTGTAACACTTGTATTATTTTTCAGCTTTAACTGGACTAAGGATGGCAAACCGTTCGATTTATTATCTGACCCGAGGATAGTTGCATTTAACAACTCTGGGACATTTGTGATTCAAAATCGAGGAATCATCACCAATTTTCAAGGGAAATATCGTTGCTTTGCATCCAACATGCTGGGAACTGCCATGTCAGAAGAAATTGAACTAATTGTTCCGAGTAAGGGCTTTTGCTTTGCTTTTGTTTTGTTTTTTTAAGATGAAAAACTGTGTTTCCTCAAATTAAATGGAGAAGAACTAGTTACTAATAGGGTGTATGTAAAACACACATTGTTTGTTATTCAGTGAATACTGGAAGGAAAAAAATCGGTGTGCTCCCTGGAATGATTCCATCTCATTCCTGGTTTTGAGGACAGAAATCTAAATGACCCAATCTGAATGCAGGAGTTCAGGCAATACCAGTGGACTATCAACCTCTTACAGGTTTCCAAGAGCTGATACTGATGCTCCTTACGAACTTTAATACAAACACAACTGCGTAGATTATGTATATGTTTTCCCAGATATATTAATTTGGAAAACATTTACTGTTTACTTTTGCTTTCTGCATATCGTCTGCCCCGCTTTGCCTCTAGAGGGTGGGTTAGTGGGTAAATTAGTATAAACTTTTTAATAGCCATCTCAGGAGAGCTGAATGTTCAATGACAGAAAATTATTATTTGCTTTGACTTGACTATTTAAATGCCTTTATAAAGCACTTGCTTTGCCTTTGCCATAAAACCTATAAGAATTCTTTTCTGGTTTGTATTTGGTTAGAGCCACTATTTGCTCTTGTGGTGCTCCCACTTCTAATACGTTTCTCTTTCTGTAAAGAAGAAAGCGTAAATATTGATGAGAGTTGTAGTCTGGTAAATTCTCTACCTAATCTGGGCAGGGACAATTTGTTTGTGAGCTGATGCCAGCACATCATGGAAATACAGAAATGAAAATATTTGGAGAGATAAAACAAATAGCAGAAAAATGGCAGAGTAGCCATCTTACAGTTATTGAAAGTACAGTACCGTTATTGAAAGATATTAACTGTTCATGCAAGATACAAATAATGGCACAGATGATGAAATAGTGTTATAAATGTATTAAAAATTAGAAATGTAGTGGGCAATAAAGGAATAGGAAGTCATTGTCAAAGAAAACAAAATTGGTTTGAGTCAAATCACTTAGGGGAAGTGGTGTAAAAGACACTTTCTGAGTTTGGGGAAACTCCTGAATTAAAGTTGGAGTGGCATCTCTAATAGTGGAGAAATTTATTTGATAAAGAATTAGGAATCATGTGATGCTTTCACTTTCCAAACATTTACTGGAAAGCAAATGCTGTTAAGAGTCATAAGACTGTAGTATTTCAGCTTGGCAACCACGACTGAGTGCCCAGAAATTGGGAGGACAATATGGTCTCCGTCTCAGAGCAAGGAACATGAAAGCAGAAGCTGGGGGGAAGGATGGAAGAAATAGCAGTTTGTTACTGCAAAACAGCAACCGATGCAATTGTTTGAAAGCTCAAGGGGAAGTGATCCAATCAACTGTGAGTTCATTAGTCTGATGTCAGTAGCGTTCAGGGTTTGGCATAAATACTTACAGGGAGAATATTAAAGGCCTGGAACTGAATGGAAAATGAGCTCCAAAATGTAGTAGTGAAAATTACTGATCCTAGAAATGTGTCCTTCCGTCATTAGCATAGAGCAAGGGCAGAGGAGGAAATGGGTGATTTTGAGGACCAGGGCTACAGAAGTGGGATGAAATTTACTGATGCAAAGTTCAAGGTCCTGATCAAGACGATGTTGATACAACCAGCTTTGTACCAATACATTTAAGCACTTTTAGTTTGGAAGTAACATAGGAAGATGAAGACACAATTGGTCATAAATTCAGGATCAAAATATATTAAATGAGAAGAGGAAAATTTGAGGCAGAACCTTCCTAGTAGAAGGACAAGAAACTTCACTGGCTCCAGAGTGGAGCAGGGTGAGAACATGAAGCAGACTGTATGACGTAGTCAAGTGGCATAGAAGAAGAGAATCAACAGCGCAGTGGAGTTTTTTTTCAGACTAGATCCTGCATTTCCAAGTTCCTACAATATTTTGTTATTAGGGGATCTGAAAGGACTGGGCACATGTGGAAGTGGTGTGTCCACATGGTGGGGCATATCTCCACAGTCTTCTCAGGCTTTGCAGTGACAAGAAATGGCCACCTAGCTACAAAAATCTAGCAGGTCAGTGCAGATGAAACACACTATGAGAAACATGCATAATAATTTCTGTCATGGTTTTATCATAGGAAAGAATCCTGGGAAGTATTTTGGGCATAGCCAGGGTGGGAGAGTCATGGCAGCACGGTCATGTTGGAAATAAGACACGTTGCAGGGGCTGGGAGAGTTCCTGGAAGAGGGCTGCTAAGGATGCCATGTAAATGTATTGTTATCAGTGCTCCTCATGAAAGACAGGATTTATTTTCCTTCCAGCCAGTTTTATGGATTTTTTTTCCTTGCTAAATTTATTTCACATTGCACTGTGAATAGTATTCCCCAATGCAGTAGCTTGGTGTTTGGTGAGGAATTACCAAGATTACATCTATTGCTATATGGTTTATGCAGTTGCTTTAAGGGAATAGCATTCCTTAGTAGAGGAGAACTGCACGAAGTTTTAGGACAGTAAGTTGAAGTTTATTGAACTTCTGATGTAAGTTGGCTCCACAGGTAGGACAGTGCAGCTGCTGTCAACTGGAGTTTCAGGCAGGAACAGGAGAGTGGTGCAGTTACTCAGGGCTTTAGACAGGACATAATTATTCACTTTAGAGTCTCGCCAGGGCAGTGGGGTTAATACGACTTCTCTTAAGCAAAGTGTCTCAGACTCATTAATTTTCAGAGGAGTTCAAGACCTCAGTGTCATGTTTCAGTGAAGGTATATCACCTCCAGCAGCAGAATATTCTGATACTCCATTGCTACTGAACCAAAAAATATGCTTAAAAATAAAAATATGCTTAAATATGCTTAAACAAGAATGAGTTGATGTCTGTATCTGGGATTATTGAATCTGTACTCAGGGCAGATAATTTTTGCTTTTAATGAAAAATTGTCTGTACTAACTTGAGTAGATATTAAATATACTGGGGGTAGTTAGCAACAAATTAATTGAGAAGTTACAAATATGGTTGTTATCAAATGTGAGAGGAATTTTAGTGCTAATACATGTGAAGTCCTAAATCCAGAAAATAAATAAATGGTACAGATAATACATTACAGGGATTTACCCTACTCCCACACCTTTTAAGGCACATTTACTTTTATTCATACTCTTCTGTCATAAATTCTTTCATTTAGTGGTGCAGTGTAGATGCTGCAAATTAAATCAGGATTCAGAGAGTAATAGAAGACACCTTTGATTTTCTAAAGTGCTGCATAGTCTACAACTGTACTCCAGTGAAAGAGAGCTGCTGGTGCACAGATCTGCTGTAAATTAGGCAATCACTGACACAGAAGAGTTTGGGATAAATTACCTCTATTCACCCACAAGTTTTGAAGCAGATACTGGTACATGTGAGATCACTACATGCATTCATGATAATGATGCAGAGGTGGCAGTGCTTTGCCAGCTGTATTCAACTAAAATGTAAGCTACTTGGCAAGTCACTATGCCAATGAAGGGAAGAAAAACCCAGCAAGTCAGACTAGGCCAGATTTTTTCATAAATTACATTTACACTGTAGAAGGAGAATACTGGGTCTGTAAGGAAAGTAAGGTTGCTGCTGAAAAGGAAAACAAAAGACTGTTTACTCACAGTAGTCATTCCAGGAAAGCAATAGAAATGTCAGCAGAAATGATCATTAGATGTCACCTACATAATGAAAATACCACACCTCCCCTATATATGATGACATTAAGGAGAGTGGGGAAGAATCGAGCCTGAGGATCTCTATATGTTCGCATTGTTTACAAAGTTCAGATTGGTACAAGATCTATGCAGCATGAAAATGAATTTAAATGGTGTGAACACAGACCTCATCTACCCTCCTCCTGTATTTAGGGAATGTGTTGCTTGAATTACTGAGTAGGCTCAATGCCAGAGGAAGAAGAAGTACGGTTTAAACTTCTTTAATTAACTGTAGTGTAGAAGACTCTTCATTAAGATTTATGCTCAGTATTTATAAAGCTGTTGCTCTAAAAGACTGAAGATCTGAGGATGGAAACATAGCCTAAACATAAAATTGTCCAGTAGCAGGCTATACCATGCCAATGATGTTAGTTCTAGCATTACCAAAGAAAGCAAAACCTGTATTAATATTCAAAAAACCAGACATGAATATTGTGAGATCATTAAAAGATATTGAGCTGATACTAAAGCAGGAGGTCTCAGTAACACGCTTTGCGAAGGCATTCAGTATAGCCTTTTTGGAAGAGAAAACAAAAGAGAGTAACTCACCGAGACTTTGCGGGTGGTGGGAATAAAATTTAAACCTCTTGCCTCCTAAGCCAGTGTCCTATACCTTTGACAACTTTTCTGGCCATCTAAATCATTGAGATCACTCTGACTGTTGCCAGTGACCATCATTTTGGAAAGGGCAATAGAGAGAAATTTACACAGAAAAAAAGACTGTCACTGATTCCATCATAAAAGCTTCTTTGAGAGCCAGTGGACTGACAGCTACGGTCTTCCTGACAGCCAGACTTTCCTAACTTTTTCAGTTTAATGCAGCAATTAAAAATCCGTAAATAAGCAGGATCGTATCTCATAAACAGTTCAAAGGCTGCAATGAAAATTACAGATGTAACTACTGCGTATACTACATGGATCAGAATATCAGTTGATGTACTGAGATGAGTACTGGAAGCTGCCCAAGCTGTATTCGGTACAACTCGTGGTCAGTGACTGTAAGTCATGTTTATGATTCTTTGATATGTTGGGCTGTTCACTGCACAAGATATAGATCTGTATAACAAATCAGTCAGCTACTAATTAAAATGTTTGAGGAGCTGGGAATTTCCAGGATATAGAAATTTCTTGACTATTTCCACTTTCCCTCGCTCTTACATCCTTTAAGGATTTATTTGCGTGGAAGAACTTCAGAATATCCATGATGGGTCAGGCTAAGCATCCATCTAGCCCAGGACACATCTCCAACAGCATCCACAGAGAAGGTTATAAAAACAGACCTAGTGTACAGTGATGTTTTCCTACAATAGTTTCCCAAAACGTTTGCTAATTGCTGATTTAACATAATAAGTTGACTCCCATTTTACACCAAATACTGGCAGAAACCAGACACAGGGGTCTCAAGGACTTCTACAGTTACCTGGAGAAACCCTTTTCCTTCAGTTCAATTTCTTGAGACTTTACCCAGAAACATGTAAAATGCCAGATTGAATGGGCTCCATTCTCACATAAACTGGTATAAATTCCCCATACTCAATACAGTTATAGTTGTGTGAAGTCACTGTAGTCAGCAGTAGGACAAAAACTAAGCTGTAGGACAAAGCGTGCTAATAGGTACCTGAGTAAATCTGAAGCAATCCTGCTGGGCACTGGAGTACCCCAACTCTGGTTGCTATATTTCTGAATCTATACTGCTAAACTCAAATTTAGATTTTATATTGCATTGTAATGGTCTCCCTCCTGTTTGCTTTTCGTCGAGATACTGCATTTTCTGAACAGATAAGAAGTAGGAGGGAGTGACCCAGCCTCCCTTCTGAAATTTCTCTCAGCCAACCTAATTTGCCAGTGGTATTGCAGCCTAATCTCAAGTACAGTTCAGTCATTAAACTTGGAGTCACCCCAGGGATTAATCAGAGCCTGGTTCCTTGCACAAATGACTCTGGACACTGCTAATCTACCCTTTCCACGGTTTACACACTGTCAAAGCACTGTGATTCTGGTTTTTGAGTACTGTACAGCATTCACAGTACAGCCTTGACAGGAAATAATATTTGAGCAGTGGAGCCTTTCCCAAGACTGTTGAGAGAGCTTTGTATGTCATGGTGGGCTTTTAGAAGATGTCTCCATAACAGAAGTCAGGTGTGCAGTTTTTCATCTTCCCTATGGCTGTTTCATACGTGCCACTTGATTGCTTGTGTTGCGAGAGCCATCCTACTGGCACTTCAGCAAGCCTTTCTCAGAGTCATTAAATAATGGTGTTCTCCCGTGTGTTATGGATATGTGAGAAGCAGCACTTGGAGCTACGCTGGATTCTCTGTCCCCTCTCATTATATCTGTGTGTGGGGAATTGCATGAAAGATTGACATGACAGTTTTAATGGTATCGCTGCAAAGAGATCAATTGGTTGTAAATTTTACAGCGTCCATGTGCTGCATTGATAACTCCATACAGTATTAAACACTTTCATGACACGATTAATCTTGTATGATACTTTCGAGCTTAATTCAGCTGTGATAGTTTCTGTGATCAGCCACAAATCAGTAGTGATTGATTCTGGAATATCCACTAATTAAAACAGAGGAACACTGCAAAAAAAAAAAAATATTGCCTACATATACATACTGAAGACAAATGTGCAAGAGCCAAAGCCTAATGTGATGCTAGCTTCTTAGTTTTAATAAATCTCCTCATGCAGAATTCAGGAGCAGTTATTTTTCTAGTCTTTGAGACCTATGGGACCCCAGTGAGAAAATATGCTTGTCAGAAGGTTTGGTTCAGGAATTTATCATGAAAGTTGAGTTTTCCTCCCTTGCAAAACTTCAAGGATTCAAAACACTTGAAGTTGTGTATTGAGGGGAAAATCAAAGTTTTTCAATGTTTTTCACAATGAACAAAGTGAAACGAAACAGCATGGAAGAACCCAGAAGACCTGACCGCCTGTAGTTCACGTACTTATTAGAGATGGAGGACACTGGCATTCAGGTTGCTGCTTCCCCCACTGGGGACCAAAGGCAGACATCTGGGCCATGCATTGGAGATGAATGCCCGTGTGCCAGCTAATGACACCGAGACCATAATTTTTCACTGACTCCTGGTGGAAATTGCTATCTTTTTGTATAATTCTGTAATTATTGGCTACAGAAATTGACTGAGAAGACCAGTGGTTATGGCACCCAACTGGGATATTGGAGACCCAGATTTAGTTGTGCCAAATGAGGCAGAAAATGGGTTTGAACAAGAGTTTCCAATGTCCTAGATGAGTGATCTCACTATTAGTCTATTTGCTGGTCTCCTTGGTTGCCTTAGTGAGAAATCCCTTATCCTTCACCTGATCCAGCTTTCTTAATGTTTTGTTGAGACTGATGTGCTTTTGGGAATAAATAAGCTTTAGATCAACAAATTGGCTTTTTCCTACTGGAAAATGTTCCACCTCTCCAGTAATCAGTAGATGTATTTTCCAGGGCTTGAAGAGTGTAGGTTATTGAAATATTGGATTTTAATGTATAGTTCCCTTCATTATCAGAAATTTCACCTACTGAGTGAGTAATGCTCATTTAGCTCCATTTTGCCTCTCCTAGGAATTCATAACATATTAATAATCCTCCTGGAGATAAAATCTATGCACAATCTGCATTTAGGCAATCAACATTATAGTGATTGCTTATTTTTATGTTTACTAATCCTACAATGTATAAAGTCTCCTCAGAGTCCTGGCGCTGCATTTCTTGCCCTCCTTCTTTGGTTTGACTCCTGCGATGTGACACTGTAGATATCCTGTGGAGCTGCTGGACCACTGACGTTTCACATTGTTTATTCGCTATCAGAGTTCCCTGTCATGACTTGAACACCGGGATGGCAATATTTGCTGTGCCAGTTTATTTTGCACAGCCAGGATGCTTTCATTCCTTTGCTGTTTAATTGCTGTTAATTTTGCTGTTTAATGAAGTTGCCTGGACTGAAACTTTCGCTAGTTTGAACTTGTCTGGAATGAAAGCAGAAGACAACGTCTGCCCTGAAACTATCTTAGCTCAATCTTTTTAAGGAGTGGTTACGTTTTTCAGACTAATTTCTTTGCAATAATCTCTGAGCTGCAGCTTCCCAGTGCTTGGTTTGGTGTGGGCTCCATCCCAGCTCTGCTTCCCCTCTGCTTGGATGCGCTCCCGTTGCATTTTGGGCTGCTGAGGCTGGCCAGGTTGCCAGGTTTGCCAAGTGTGGTTCAGGCTTTGAACAGTCTGCTGGCATCAGTGCTGATGCTCTAGGTGATTAAACAAGTCCTTGATCCATTAATTATTTAATCTACATTTAAGCCCAAGTAGTGCAGCCCTTGTGCAACCGTGTGTATTATTTTGTGCAAATCCTGTCTCTGCATTCCGAGGGACAAGCTTGCTGAGAAAGTCTGCAGATCTGCACAGCCGAGCTTTTACACCTGAGGGGATGAGGAGGCAATATAGTCTTTCAACCAGACTTCTTCGTCTGATTCTGAAGATGGATAAGAATTGGGACAACTCCAGGCACGGGGCGGAATAGCTGGCTGATGTCTCCTGACCTGCATTGACTTGCAGTGGCTTCTTGGGAACCACTTTTTAGCCAAGACTTCCGAGGACATACTGCACTCCCAGACTGGTTTCTGATCTCCCAGGAACAGCCTGGGACCCATCAGTGCACAGTCCTCTATGCCGATCTTAGCCTCAGGCTTCGGTTCTGTGTGGCTTTGAGCTGTCCCTTCCAGACGGTACAAATCAGTGAACTATAGAAAGCATTTGAAAATAAATGCATTAAAATAAAGCCTCACGGACATCACAGACAACACCACCGTTCAGTTGCCTGACTTTCAATACTACAGTCTGTGCCCTTTATGATTGAAGAATGCTAGCAGAGATTTCTTACTCTTAGTAAAAAGCATTGTTACTCCTTATCACTTTGTAAATAATAGTAGTAACTAAAGGCAGAGAATGCAAAGGATGATGTTAAAGTAAATATTTTATTAAGAACTATATTAAGGGGAAGCAAAGGGCAAAATTTCAAAAGGTAACAATAAAAGAGGATCTTCTTTGTTTTTGTACAGGTGTACCAAAATTCCCAAAAGAAAAAATTGAGCCCCTTGATGTGGAGCATGGTGATTCTGTGATTTTGCACTGTAACCCCCCAAAAGGCATCCCGCCTTTGCATATCTATTGGATGAATATTGGTAAGCAAACAATTTTTACACAGTTCATAGGAGGGGACTCAAAACATTTGTCTTCCAGAGCAGTTTCATTACAGATTAATAATTGATGGGAGTGGTAGTTGTGCAAGTGCTTAGGAAAAAGATCAGGATATTGAAAAACAAAATTGAAAAATGGAGAATGGAGATATGTTTTTACATAACACAAAGTTAAATTGTAGAGTGCAATGACACAACATATTATTAAGTATGAGATATCAGAAAGCTTGCATATCAGTAAATGAGTCTACCAGTAAAGAGGACTACTACATTTACAGTAGAGTGGATAAAATGTGTCAATATATTATTTCTATCATTACTATTTTTCTCTTTTCATAAACTAATGGTTGATTTGATACTAAGAAAAGAAAATTCTGTCAGGTAAGTATAATTAGTTCCTTGTGGGTTTCTGTCACGTTATTCTTCAGCATTTGTGTTTACCAAGAATTTCTGGCTCTTGGGAAGCAGAGTAACTCGGATTGCCTCCATGACATGGCGTGTTTGTTTCTGATGCTGACCAAGTACTTGCAGAGACAGGGTGCCAGATTAAACCTCTGATCTTATAAGGCAGCCTCTCTATTCCGGACATACATATTTAGCACAGACCTGCATTTGGCTGGATCAACAATGAGACCGTACAGCAACCTTAGTTCATACGAACACTCCCCTGCTGCAATCTGTAGTTACGGAAGAGCAAAGTGCTTGGGAGACTGGCTGTGGGGGACATCTGTAAATGGTGACCTCCGTATCATCATTACAGGCCTTTGTATCGGGGAGGGGTGCTGGAAATTTCCTTTGAGCAGGAACTTTGTACTGGGTATTTTTTTATTATCAATTTTTCATCATCAATTATTTTTCATATATTTTATATATAAATATATTATTATACATAAAATATTTATTATCAATTGTCGGTCTTATGTTGAATATTGGTAAATAACCCATTGGTTATGCTGGGCTTTCTGCCTCTTTCGCATCAAAGTTACTTTCTGTATCTGGAAGCAAACATACGACAGGAGAGCATTAGCGGTCATATTGGTGAAACAGCTCAGTATCATTACCATATCATAATTATTTTTTCTTGCTAGATTTGCAGCACATTCCGCAAGATGAAAGGGTCTCCATGAGCCTTAAGGGAGATCTCTACTTTGCAAATGTGGAAGAAAATGACAGTCGAAGTGATTATTGTTGCTTTGCAGCATTTCCAAGACTGAGGACGATTGTACAGAAAATGCCAATGACGCTGAAGGTTTCCCGTTGTAAGTCTGTGGATGAGTAGTTTCTTGTTTTCTGTTGTTTTTTCTTTTTTAACTCCCCAGGCATCAGTGAAGGCAGATGTGTGCCCTGTGTCTCTGATGTGATTCTCTCTGAAGAAAATGCACGTTACTGTGCTTATTCCTGCATTATTAACTTTACTCTAAGGGCTAAATTCAACCGATAAAAGCTTTTCGCAGCTGTTGGGCCCCAAAAGTGCCCCGTTCTTCCTCCTGTCTCCCCCCAGTGACAGCCAATGATGCATTAGGGAAATCTGCTTCTCTTGCAGTCCAGTGGGTCACCAATGGATGGGATTTCACTGGGTCTTGAGGACTTTGTGTGGCAACCTCCTCCCTGGGTGCAGGCCTGGTTTGGTCCGGATGCAGCAATGCAGTTGGGAACGACACTGGTGCTTTCCAGGTCTTTGCAGGCTGCCTTGAGCATCAGTAATGACACACGAGGCATTTGCCATTTCCTTGATGAAATGTTAAGTAGGGAACATCAGATTTCATTTATTTATTCATTTTAACGTCTCTGTGTTCCTGTAGGCTCCGAAGGTCTTATACAAAAGATGGTTTCAGGTACTGCCCCTGCATCTGAGTCTCACTGGGGCGAGTTGGGTTTGCTGTCCGTCCTCACATGTGTGTTCACTGTATACCCACCCATTGCGGTATCCAACCGCTAATTCAAGCTGTGTAAAGCCACTGAATGCAAGGAGTGTACAGGTATCAGTGTTAGAAACAGAGGAAAAGAATACAAATATCCAAGCAAAAAAAAAGCAGCCTTCTAGGGCACGCTCTCAGCTGCGTTAAATCGCAAAGCCCGACAGAAGCCAGTGGAACTAAGGCAGCTTATACCAGCTGGAGATCCATCCCACTTTGCTTCAATCTCTTCTGGCTGTAATAGTTTCTGGTTTCACTTGTACCACTCGCTGAGGCTGCCTGTGCCCTTAATATCAGTCTTCTGTTTCCCTAATACTTCTGACCTTTCGGGCTTATGCAGCCCCGAAAGCCAAGGAGATTTTCTTCATGAATGAAAGCCTAATATTTAATATATGATTTTGAGAGTTTTCTTGTTGGGATAAAAAGATAAAGGATTACCAGTGGGTTTGTATATCTTAATACTTGCTTAAACCGTACCTTGGGATAATAATTGTGAGAAAAATACCAAAATGAAATGTTGCTCTCCGTAGCTTTTCTACTGGGTCCAGTCCCACACACATGCACACACAGATTACAGAAATATGAGATGGGGTTTGATTGTGGGGCTGCTGACAGCCCTGGCAGTGGCCCAGCAAAACACTTCAGTGCGTGCACCTTCCCATCAAAGCCATGAGACTGGGCGCAGGCAAAAAAGCGAGGCACGTACTTGAAGGTTTTTGGAAACTCAGCTTGAGACTGCCCACTCCTCTCTGTGCCAAGTCCCCGTTGAGGGACTGTATTAAAAAAATACATAGAAAATGTAGGCAATAAGAAAAAAGAGACTGGATAAATTTTATAAAATTTCTTTATAGTGGATACTTAGGGCTTAGTGATTTTTTATTATACTAGGTAGCTAGGATGAAATGATGACTATGTTACCCATGAAGTATTTTGCAGAATAATACATCTTTGAAGAATTTTCTTTGTATTTTCAGAAATTTGTTATTCATCTGTTGCTTTACTTTCTATTTTTCTTTATTTCTTTCTTTTATGGCAGAAATTGGGGGGGCAGGTTTTTGTTTTGCTTGATTTATTGTTTCTTTTGATCCTGTATCAACTATGCATGTTTGTGTTTGGTTGTCACTTTTATTTATTTCAGTTAAGCATGCTAATGACTCAGGCTCACCTAACGCTGCGGTTACTAAGGGTGAGTTGAATGCATCTGTTATTTAGCCTTTAAACTGAGAATCTACCAGCTGAGATGAAATGTGAGCTGCTGCTCAGGAAGAAGAAGAAAAAAAAAATCACAAAAGCCTTTTTATTGCGATGGGATGGATTTAAGTGGTCCATGGAGTACAATTTGCTCATCTTGTACTTTTGACAGAAATCTGAGGGGTTTTTAACAAAGAGGTAGTTTTCTTACTTGAGAAAAGAATATTCACATTTCATAATGTGATGTAAGTAAGGAGGCTGACATCCTGGATTTCTTGTGTTATCAGTTCAGAGCAGGAGCCAGAGCTGGATGCTCCGAATCTCCCTCTGGCAGTTAAGAAGATGCTGGCATTAGGTACACACAGTTTGAAACCATGAATTCATCTCTAAAGGGCCACCCTGGGGCTGCATTACTCCAGGGTGAGCTTAAGGTGTGGATTTACAGAGCTTTAGGTGCTCTCTGTTAATTGTCCCCATCTACAGCTGTACCTCGCGGTAGACGGGAGGTGGTTCTCTTTGGCCGTATGTTGCCCTGTCCCATACCGGCCACACGTAAGCACTACAACGAAACATGTCTCATCCTGGGGATTCACATCTTCCCTCGCTTTGTGTTCCCCTCCTTGTGGAGCAATATCCTGCAGATAGTCTGCTGAGGTTTATGCAGGCAATGTGGATAAGTCAGAAGGCAACTAGTGGCTATTCCTGCAATTCTTCACCCAGTTAATTTTGTTTAAAATAGGTTAAAATGTTAGTCTTGGGTGTTGTATGTAGCTCTTGACTCTGATTTATTTGGATAAATTGCTTCTGAGAGCCTCTGTTTTTTGAAATGCCCAATTTTATTCTGCTGAAAGACTTCCTTTTGCTGGACGAGCACTGAAGTTTTTGAAAAGGGGGTTCGCCTCTAGCGTTTCGGGGTGGATAACTCAAAGCACTGATCAGTCCTCAAGCCTTGGCCTGCAGAGGCTAAGCCTTGTGAGCAGAACAAGCAAGGCTTGTGCAGAGTGACAGACACTCAAAAACTGATTTTCCCCTCGGAGACACGTCTGAACTCCTGTCGCTGCTCGGGAAGGGGGACTGCCTGCCTTTGGCAACGGGAGGTAGAGGGCAGATGGAAGACGTGCGAGCGTATCCAGAGGCACCAAAGTGTTTTGCTGCAGCTCTGAGCACTTGTGACACAGATTTGTAGAGATACAAAGGGGAGGAAAAAAAATTTAGAAAATGGTTCAGAGATACATGGGGTCTTTTACCAAATCATCTGTAACTGACTATTTTTGAAGAACTAGTACCATTTGGGGACTTATTCATTACTGTGCTAATTGTTATTATAGTGATAACTGGATAGGCATTTAACTCTATGCATATTTCATCATGAAACCCTTGTTTGGCAGGCTGGAACAAATGGTCCGTTGAAATCAAATGCAGGTCAATCTTGTTTTATTATTTTAACAGTCTTCCTTACAAATTGTATCTCCATTACTGTAGATTTAATAATTGTAGCAAGAAGGACAATTCTGTGCGATATTCAAGGCAGGAAAGATGGGTTTTCATCTGGGATTTAAAAGATGAAAGAGAGTCAATGCAGAAGAAGGGTGCTAAGAAAGATGGTGCACACCAGAAGATCAGCAATTGAGACGACCGGTGTACCAAGACTGGCAGAGGTGTATGATAGAAAGGGCCATTGCTTGGAAAGCAGGACAGGAAACCATAGGAAAAGGGGCTTCACCAGTACTGCTGCCTGTTGTTATTACTGTGGCCATCTTCTGACTGTAAGCAGGAGAAACAGGAGAGTCCTGGATTGATCTCGAACCGTATAAATAAATAAAAAAGAAAATTTACAAATTGCTGTCCGAAACCTTCTGACAGAAGTGATGTTTGTGGCATTATTGAAGGATAAGCAAAGGCTCTAAGATTTCATATCTAACTTTTATTTTATTTTATTTTATTTTTTAGCAAATTTTATCAAGGAAAGAAAACCCAAACTGCTGATCCCTCCTGAATCTGCTGGCAGTAGCTCATCAGTCACTGTCATCAAGGGAGGTGTCCTGCTACTCGAATGTATTGCTGAAGGGCTGTGAGTAATGCACAATACTGCACAAACTTAATCACCTTTTGAAATAGCCTTTTCTTTCCTCAACTCTATATTAAAAATTATACAACTACAAATGAATATACCTACCTGCCCAAACATTTTTAAATTGAAACTCTATGCAGAGTTTTTCTAAAGTATGCATACTCCTTGTAAAGCAGCACAGAGCTAGCCTGCAACATTCATGTCTTTGTTATTGCTATAGCTTATAAACAAGTAATTAAAATCATATCATGGTAAGTTTTTTTTTTTACTGTAGTATTAAAAAAAACTATTATGGAGCTTTTTTCAGTAGTACTAATTTTGAGATGTTGAGAAACTAAATAACATCAGAATTCAGCTTCTGAGGTTTGGCTCACAACCTGTAATGTTTCTTTTCTAGTTTTGCCAATTCAGTTTTGGTTCAATGCTCAAAAATTATTCAGCATTTTTCCTAAGATCCCAGGTTTTTAAAAGGAAAATTCTTGAGTGACTTAATACAAGACATCCACTAAGGAAATGCCCCGTTGAGTGAGATTGGTGGCCCACCTAGCCCAGCTGCAGTGGGAGATGCTGGCCTGGAAGTGCATGTGATCCTGGCCGCTTTCGGTGGTCCATTCCCCAGCATCCAGAATTCCCATACAAAGGATGTTCCTTCCATGATGTTCTCACAGATGACAGTATGTCGAGGAACAAAATCCACAACTATGTAAAAATACAGTGAACCAGAGTCAGCCGTATTGGTTTGCTCCTGCTAAAACTGACAGTAATGGGCTAACTTCAAATTTAGTTACAGTCCCATGTTTTCTGCTTGGGCCCATTCCTGTGCGTGCCTCTGGTGCCTTGTGCTGCATGGATATCTCAAGCTTGTTACTGCTATTAGCATTTACACTAGGGCACTACTGAAGCTCTAGTCATGGATCTGGCTGTACTAAGCATGGCAGAATATCTCAATGAGGAGATGCTCACTGTAATAATATAGGGAAGATTTAAAGTAGATGGTATGTGATGGGAAATCAGGACGATTTTGTTCCTTATTGTAAATAACACAGGACAGAATAAGGGTAAGTAAGGAAAGGGAATGGCTAAATAAATGTTAAGTGCAGTCCTCCCAATGAAGCTGTGAATACCTCTCTCAGACCTTGTTCCTCCTGCAGTAACTCAGACAGACATAAGCTCCACTTTGCCCTCAGTCCAGTTTTCCAATTTTTACTGTGTGCTTGTAGATGCAATAGTCTGCCCCGGAAGACTTGCCACCAGAGAAATAGTAAAGCGAAAATCTCTCCGACCACTAAACCCACAATGAAAGCACAGTCGCTTCTGGTTTATTTGTGATAGAGCTTTCGGTTGAATGGAGACTTAAATTTGTCTCCATTGTCTTCTGATGCTGTATGGTAGAGCGGTAGGTCTATGAATGCAGACTGTGGTTAGCAGACAGATAATTCATGTTAAAGGCTGTGCAATTATATCCCCTCTGTAAAATTCCAAAATCAGGGTATTTATCTGCCTGAACAAATATGTTTAGGTTATTTTGTTTTTCCATGCAGGCTTGAAAGGGCATTGCTCATTTGAGCTGGCAAGATTATGCCTCTGCAGTTGGTTGCCATTTCTGAGAGAAGGTGAATTACTTGTCCCTATTGGGTTCACTCCAAGTATCTGCAGTGAGTTTTAGTTCCCTGTTGCAACACTTCCTTGTCTGATTCACTACCCATCAAGCTAATTCGCAGGTGCACAAACCTCCACAAGTCCACAGCTATGAGTTTATAGTGTTTTCAAGGTACTTAATAGGCAAATCATCTTGGAAATACACAAATATGAATTTTCATGTGCAAGAATTAATATAATATACAAGAAGAGAAAGTCAAAAAAGGGACACTGTTTATTTGGAAAAAAGTTAAAAAAAAGAAATATTTTTGTTTCACTCAAAATTTTCCAAGAAACTTTTGTTTAAATTATTTTTCAAACAAAAAGGTTTTTTTTAAAAAAAGTAGTCACTTTTGAAGGAAGACAAAGTACTCCTTTGTTTGATCACCAAACAAACATTTTTCACTGAAACCCTTCAAAAATGCAACATGTAGACCAAAATAAAACAATTCTTTTATTTGTCAAAATTCCCATTCTCAGCAGAAAAATGATCAGCTATGCCTATATCTTTGCCAATCTATCCCACCAAATGTCCACAAACCACGAAAGCGGATAGACTGAGCCAGATTTCAAGTAACTAAGATCAGGGGCAGCCAACTGCAAAATAAGGAATTAAATACATTTCCAGTCTGTCATTTTTGAAGACTTATATTCTGAGTAATGACAGTGTCAGGAGGGCATTGCCTCAATACAACACCATGGCAACACAGTGCCTGACTTTGGTACAAGAGCAGGACAAGGACTCTTGCAGGAAATAATAGGATATTTGCACGGTTGTGCTCACTGCTCGTGAAAAACCGTAATTTCTTGGTACCTGGGGTTTGGGTAGCTTGTGCCTGGGCATTTTGCCACAATAACAGATGGACACAAGAGTAAGCAGATACGACGCTGTGTATGTGCGTCGTGTGCGGTGTCGGGGTCGCGAAGCCCAGCTGGGAATGTGCAGACAACAGTCTGTCCCAAATTTCTGTGTCACTGCCATTTGCTTTCTAAAAACGTAAGGAGCATTTTCAGCCACCTCCAATGGCTGGCCACCTTTCTAACCAGGCAGGGCACCGAGTGGAGTCACAGTAATGAAGTCTTTACCTCCTTGTCTGTCCTCAAGTGCCCTTTTGGAGTATGACGAAATGAGCTCCGTTCCCGCTCCCACAGTCCATGCCAATACGTTTACAAGGAATGCAGCCTCATGCCATGGCCTGGTGTTGGCTGTGAAGAACCTGTTCATAGGGGCCCTTCAAATCAAGAAGCCATATGGACTAGTTGTAGTCTATAATATAACCCTTAGTATAGCCCCAGTATTTTAAAAGGTCTCAAAAGACTCTGAAAACTTCACCTTGCAAACCATATGCATGAAGTCCAGCAGCTCTGCTAACATGAAGCATTACAGCAGCCTAGTATTCAACTCAAAATCTTTTTTTTTTTTTTTTTTTTGCTATTAGCCCAACTCCTCATCTAAGCTGGGTCAAGGTCACTGGAAACTTGCCCAAGGACGAACCAGAAACAGAAAATTTTGGGAAGATATTGAAGATAGACCAAGTGACTGCAGCCGATGAAGGAACATACCAGTGCACAGCAAGCAACCCCATGGGGAGAGCGAAGCACGAGTTCCACGTTCATGTGGAAGGTGCTGAGTACACTTTACTAAGCTTATTAATTTTGAACAGAGAGGTGCTCAAAGGAAAGTGAATAAGGACCTTTGCTAATATCACTCGTTGTAATGCATAAATTCAACCAACTCTATCAATATATGCTAGCCAAGGACCCACCTTATAGCTTTGGGAAGCTTGCAGAAAGTAGCAACTTAAAAAAAAAAAAAAAAAAGAAATAATGCATTTTTTGTCCTGAACCATGAAGGCTTTACAAAGTGGTGAACAGGAGTACAAATACGTGAGCAGATCCAATGCTCTAAAGATGTGTGTTAGTCAAGCAGAGACACTGATGAAATGTCTTGTATTAATCTGAATATCAGACCAAAAGATCTAATTATTCTACTTGCTCTTAAAGAATGTGAAAATGGCTGTACTGGGCCAGATCAGAGGTACGTTTAGCTCAATTTCCTTTCTTTGGCTTCCACCAAAGGTGAATGCCTAGGGAGGATGGTAAAAATGCAGTGAGCAAACACGGTACCACCCTTCTCTTCCCCTCCTTCACGTGCTCCCATGCTATCATTTTTGTATAGGGACAACCTGAGCTAGGAGTGGTTTCTGTAGCTCCTGAAAAGTATCATAAAAACTTATGAAACAAAGTAAAAAAAGATACTTTCTATTAATTCTTAACAGTTTAAAAAAATTGAAATATGACCCTTTTTGTCATCCCACTGAGTATCCAAGGCCCGTTCCCACCCTAGGCTGCGTGCTTGGACGCATGGCCAATACTATATTAGCAGCATTCATGAATAGTCTTAGGTCACACTCATGCGTATCATACACCCGGGCGTAGGGTGGTGCGTCCCTGAGCATGAGCGTGCGCACAGGCCCGTGGCTGAACAGGGTGAGTGCTGGCTGCTCGCGCTGGGCTAGCACAACGGAGAACCTGGGATGTTTGTGCATCCGTTTGGTTGTCATTTATTTATGTTGCTGCTAGAAGAAGGCAGATTAATGAAGCCAGCCAAGATACCTTCATAACAGGCATCTTGCAGAGTGCAGATAGAGGTGCGTGGTGCCTGCTCTCCCTCCATCCTCCTTTCTCCCTTCTCCTACTCGCCAAACCCTGAAGGTGTGAGCCCTTCACACGAGGCAGGTGCAGATGCTCTTTTCCAGGAGCAAAGCAGAGCTCTGATGAGACTTAGCAGAGACAAGTGAGCCCTGCAGAAGTATCACTGCCACTGCAACTCTTTCAGCAATGCTGCCCATAAATAGCTACAAAATGAGAATCCTGAAGCACAGCTGAAAAACTTGCTGAAAACATTTTCTCTTTACTGATGAAAAATGCTCCAGCCTCTGCTCTGCAGAGTAAAAAAAAAAAAAAAAAAAAAGTCACAGGCAGTATTAAACTGTCGGAGTCTGCCAACTGCTTCATTTTAATCTGTGCTGCTTCTCACTCCATGGTCACAAGGAGTCCTGATGGGAGGAAAGGCACTTTCAGCTACCTGCTCTGTATTTACTCATCAGCTGAGGAAAAGCCTTGTCTCCCAGTATGTGATGAATCGTCCCCATTCACTTGACACAACCTTGTGTCTTACAGTCTTCTTTCCCTTCCTGGAAGCGTGGCAGAGGGGGATACCAGGGCATGGCAAGTTTTCAGCTGTGATGGAGGGGAAGTGCTGACTCCTAGAAATCATTCCAGATGGTTTGGAGCATCTCTGCTCTAGCTGAATATTTTAACAATCTGGCTATGATTTTCTCGGCTGTAAAAATTGAATCCTTCAAAGAAACTGCAGGAGCTGCAAAAACTAAAATACCAGAGAAATAACTTTAATTAAGCAGTTCAGAATATTGACCCCCTTTTCCCCCAGTCTCTAGAGGGAGGAAAGCTCTCCGGCAAATTGTTGTTCCTGCTCATTAACAAACAAGTACTTTAAAAAAAAAAAAAAAGGGAAGGAAATAATCCCACTCTAGCCATTGCAATGTAAAAAATGCCTTTGCGATTGCTACCAAATTCATTTTCCATGTGTGTAACTAATGATGGCTACTGTCACTAGCAGGAATTCTTCCTATTAGGAGTCACCTCACATGCAGGGTATCAAGGTAAAATTGAGCCCAAACACCATCTTCTTCTAGAATTTCTAACCAGAAAATGTCACTACCATTAATCAGAGATGGGCATGTTCATCATTCTTGCAGCAACTCCTGTGTGGACACTCAAGGGCAGATCTTGAGTTGGTGGAAGTGAGCATTAATTTCAGTTGGTTTCAGGGAGGTTATGCTGACGTAGGGCATCCTCGCACCTGACGGGCTCTTCTCAAAGGATGCATGCAGGGAGAAGAAAATTAAACAGGGAAAAAAAAATTATCTCAGTTATTAACCGCCAACCATTCTCAATCTAGTGCTGGTGTGTAAATCAGGATTTTGCTATCATTTCTGCACTATGTCTCATTTTCTGTTCTTCTTTCTGGTATTTGAGAATCTCAAACCAATACCCCAGCCTTCTAAATAACAGTCTTAATTAATGATATTTGCATGCAGCCCACTTACTAATCCTGCAGTAGTCTGAGGGCAAAGATTCAGGCAATTATTACCAAGCATATGAAAATATTCAGCTAGCAAATTGCTTGACTGTTTGAGCATTTTAATCTCTCTTTGCAAGGAAAGATGTAGCCTGGAACATTGGAACAGGCACAAAACCCTCCTTGTTGTTATTAGAATGAGAGAGAATTATTTAAAAAAAAAAAAAAAAGTGAAGCAAGCCCACAAATTGTCTTGCCTTCAAATGTCTGTTTATTTCGTTATTGTATATAATCCCCCAAACCCAATATAAAATGTACATATCACCTCAAAATCTTGTCACTATCACAGCGCCTGATCTCATGGTACCTTGATCTTGACTGAGGCTCCTAGACTGTGTTTAACAGAAATAATTATCAGAATATAATGATTAATTATAGTAATGATATAATAGCTAAGGGCCTTTGCAGTTAAGTCTCGTAATACTTTCATTACTCAGCTAGACAAAAATAAAATAGATGAAACTAACGTGAGGCAGAAACATGGCTGGTTGTTTCAGTCGGGCTCAAACTGTAGTTCTGTGTTTCACTGGAAAACTGCTTCAACGGGGATGCAGACCCCAAGGTGGTAACTGCAGCTGAAGCTGCCGATGATGCCCCCAAAGAGGGATGGATTGCCAGCCCTTGGGAAGATGTGAGGAGAATTTGAAATGATCTTGACAAATTGGGAAAATGCTCTGGAATAAAAAGGATGGGCTTCAGTAAGCACAAGTGCAAAGCAATTCTCATCAGGCGGCACTAATTGGCTTCATAAGCACAGGATGGAAAATGTCTGGTTAGACTAGTCTGGAGGATATACTGGATCGCAGGCTGAACACGACCTGGAAATATTAGTCTTGCAGAAAAAGCAAAAATCATCCTGGAAATTCTAAAGAAAAATGTTGCTGTAGGAGAGACTACTGAGAACTGATAAGGCCTCACGTAACGTAACCAGTTTTACATCGTGCACTTCATCAAGGCTGGGGTTAACTCAAGGCAGTTCAGGAGAAAGCAGCAAGGGTAGTTACAGAGCTCAAAAACATGGCATTTGAGAAAAAATTGATAGATCTGTTTAATTTAGGGAAGAATGAATCCGGAGAATGCATAACAGCCTTCAGATGAACCCAAGTTTCTTCACAAAGTTCCCTGGGGATAATGTAAGATACAATAGACTTAAATTGCAGCAAGGCAGACGTTGGTTAGATGTTAAAAATTTATTCCAGTCATGGGGAAAAGCGTAGTGCTGCCATAGACAGCATGGGAGGCTGTGGTGAAGGCTTGGATCCATTGGAAGCATTTTAGGTGTAGATGATCCTGCTCTGTTGCAGAAGGATGGCCTAGATGCCCATTTTAGATCCCTTCTATTTTTGGACCTGCCATTATATTCCCATAAAGACATAAATCTCTTAATGAGGAGCCCCACATTTATAACTCTTACCAGGAAGAATATATTATGCAGTGAAATATTTGCCATACTGTATTGCTCACACAGATTAAGTATTTGACTATCCGACCACTGGTTTTTGTAGTTGCTAAAAAATACATCTATATTTTGTTATTCTTATATTTTATATACTTATAAGTAGTATAGCATATCTGCCACACAGAAAAGAGGTTCTTCATCCTTTCTGTGAAATTACATTTCATACTTGGCAAAATCTCGTTGCCTATGGCTTCCCAGCTGCATCACTTTCCTGGGGCACCCACAGCAATTCCCATGCTGAGAAAGGAAAGCAGTGGCATAATATATCTGCAGCTCACTTCCAGAGTGTATGCACAAATGAAAATAAGAAGGGATCCGTCCGGTGATTTGTATTCAGTCTGTGCTTGGTGTCTCACCTCCTCCAAAACAAGGAAATATCCTGTCTCAAGTACTGTGTTTGTGGCAGACCTAGAGGGAAAAAAAAAAATTAATCAAGACTGTTACAAACCTTTTCACCTCCATGCCTTTGACCTCTCTTTTCCTGATGAAAGCGTAATGTATATGAGAGAGAGAGAGCAGGAAAAAGATCTGCAAAGCGAAAATGTTCTGCTGCTTGCAGAGTTTTTTCCTGGAGCCAAATACAAGGAAGCATAACAAGTATGGTCACGTCACATGCTGCACTATGGGAGGGCAACCAGCACTGCGTGAGGAAAGTGGTAGAAGAAATCTGTACTGTGTGAAGGAAATGTGAAGATGTTATAATTTTAGATAAGCTTCAATGTCTTGACTTTTACTTCAGTCTTTAGATGTTGCTTAACAGTGTCTCTTCATGGGTGCTCTACTGTGGAAATGGTGGGCTGTGTGTAGAAGCTCTTGTGTATCACACTTCAGGGGTGTTTTTTTAATATATCTATGTGCATATGAGCAATGATGCTTTGTTTTAGCATATCACAGTGATAACATCTGGAGATGTATTACCGGGCAACAGCTCTGTTAATCTTTGAAGCGTTTTATGAGCATTAACTAATGAATCCTCATGTTTCCCATACGTTAGCTCATCTTTTTCAAATAGAGGAAGAGGGCCAGTGATCTGCCCCACACACGCAGAAGAGGTAGTGTCAGGTCTGGAATTAAAATCTGGAAGTTTGTTGCTTTTCAGGGAGAGATCATGATGAATTCAAAGCTGTGTCTTGGATTGAGGCTGCCCACTGAAGGGTAGGCAGGCTCAGGGACCTGCGTTCAGTCTGTAGAAAGGAAAGCATTCATCAGATAAATGCTCCCCCCCCCCGCCTCAGTTCCCTTCCCTCCCTTATGTTTGTGTTTTTCCAATGAGGTTTGAGTATCTTATGCTCAGGGGCTGCTCTGCAGAGGAGAAGGTTTCCCCAGAGCTACCCCAGTTTAGCTGGCAGTGCTGGGAAAGAGGAGAGCACAGGGAATGCAGCAGCACCTGCTGCTCCTCTACCACCACCCTGTGGGCAACCTTTCTGGACCGCTCCTCAGGATGATGGTTCTCTCATCCCCAGTGGTGAGAGAATGTTTCATCATTCCTAAATATGTCACGGATCAGCCTCTCATCTGAATACAGGATGGAAAACCGGAATATTGAAAATCACAATGCATTTCCTCAGCACACATAGATGAGCAGATGGAGGTGCTGCATGCTGTCGTGGAGCTCCACTGCATCGCCATACTCTGCCCTCCGGCTGCTCCTGGGCAAGTTGGTGGAAGCCGCTTGCTCATGCCTAGTGAAGAGGATTTGAGCTGGATGGACATTTGCATCTTGTTTGACTTGCTGAAATAGTCTCACTTCATTTCACAGACCACAATCTCTTGTCTGAGGGGCCTTGTGAAAGTGCCGACCCGTTCAGGTTTACCTCCTTGCTCAGCCTGTCACCTCCCATTTGCGTTTGTTTTCCACTTGCATAAACACTGCCCATTCCCTACACTCTCTCCCTGACACTCACATTTCACGAAGTCTGAAGGACAGAAATAGATGTGTGCTGATGCTAATTTTACCTTTTGTAACACCAGTTTGCAAGAAATACAATACAGCTGCACAATAGGCTGCTAGGGGCTGGCTGGGAACTGTTGGCAGTGTTTGCCATCTGCTGGAGGACCATAGCAATAGCAGTTAGACTTGTCTTGCTGTGCACTGATGCCTGCTGTGTCCTCTCTTTACAGAGCCTCCTCGGTGGATAAAGGAGCCCGAAGGTGGTGTTTACAGCGTAGGAACAAATCTTGTGCTGCTGTGCGAAGCTATTGGCAACCCAGAGCCAACCATTCAGTGGAAACTTAACGGGATGCCCATCGATAGTAAGTGCAAGGTCCAGCATCCTCCTTTAGGTGGTGGTTGGGTGGGACGTGCCTGTGTTGTGCCCAGGTGGAGGGAACACACAAATCCTAATGCACTGAGTGATGTCTGGTTTGACATCTATTTAGATATGAGTTAATATTTATTTACTTAATAAGGCTAACGTTTAAATGTGATCTTGAAGAGAGTAGGGGTGAAAGCTGTAGGGCTGTGGAGTGGTGGTACCCGGGAGTTACTGCCTCTGCCTCACCCCGTAACGCTCCCATCTTTTGGGGATCTGGGATAGCTTATGTTCATTGAGGGTTCCTGGTCTTTCTTTGCGCTTCTGAATAAGCACACATGACTGTGTGGCTGGGGAGTGCAGGCCCTGCTCCCTGGTGTAGCAGTATTATTACTACCATTTAAAAAAGTCTATGTAGGGATTTTACTGGAAATCGGTGCTCTAGAGGACTTTCTTTAGGCCACAGAACTGCTGGCAAAGGCTGCAGTTGCTTGCAGTTTGGCTCTGCAACTTGCTTGCCGGCTGTTGAGCAAGGTCCTGGTTTGATCCTGAAGATGTGCTTCACCTTTGACTTTCAAGCAGTGAGGAGAGACTGTGAACTCCACAGCCGTGTTCTCTTCATCTCCTGATATAGTCTGGGTCTTTCTAGGTAGGACCTTCAGAGGGAGAATCTCTGCCAGAGAGATCAGCCTTACCAACCTTCAGCTTCAGGACAGTGCTGTGTACCAGTGTGAGGCCAGCAACAAGCACGGCACCATCCTTGCTAGCGCCAACGTGAATGTCCTCAGTGAGTACCCTCCCAGCCTTTCCTGTTCATGAGAAAAGATCTAACTAACTGAAGTGTCCCATTCTGCTGACTGAATGCTTCAGAACAGCTTGGGGATTGTAACCATGTCATTGTTCTTTTGCATTGGCCCCAGGTTTTAGGAAATATGTTGTCCAAACTAATGCAACAAGCCTTATCATGGGCAATATCATATGCTTAGCATAAGTGTTCATGAGCTTTGATATATTCTTTATTTTAAAAACATGGTTGTGGTTGGGCTCAAAACCTTTTGAATTCAAATGTACTAAAACTGGGGGCTGAATTGTGACCACAACTCTGTTTTTGAATTATTAAGTGTATTGTTAATCTTTAATTTCAGTTGTGATGCTCAGCCTGTTCTTTGAAGAAAGAGAGCGATGGGAATTTATTTAATAAAAGAGGTCTCCAGAGGAAGCAGAACCAGGTCTGCTTTCTCTCCTGGAGCACATTGATGTTTCATGTTCTGACATGTCCAGCAGTCAACCACTGTTATCATTGTCAGTGAAGCTTATGAGAGCTCAGTTGCTCAGTGCAACTGGTTCCAAAAGGCAGTGAAATTCCCTTTCAGTGGCTAAGCCTTTGACCTTTGCTGGGAAAGGGGAGGATGCAGGGACAGTATTTATATTCCCAGTTCTGAAATGCAGTGCTGCTCATTTTGCATTCTCTTCTGCAGATATTGCTCCCTTAATACTGACCTCAGATGGTGAAAACTATGCCACAGTTGTGGGTTACAGTGCCTTCCTGCACTGTGAAATTTTTGCCTCGCCTGCAGCAGATATTAGATGGTAAGCCACTGAGAACTGATGTTTTCAAGTGCAACAAGTTCATACAGGCTCCCCAAACATTGAAAAATGTGCTAGTTTTTATTTCTATGGAGTTAAAATTAGAAATTTGTAACAAAACTGTATATAATATAAGTATTCTGTGTTTAAATGCACTTTCAAGAACCCCGAAGAACTGGCTTATAAAAAAAGTTAATGAAAGTCCTCAATGCCTGTGTGAGACAAGTGCTGGGCTATCCATTGAACCAAGCCATGCTGTACATAGCCAAATCCTGCTACAGCTTCATCGGCCTTAGTTTAATGTTGGCAACTTTTTAAGTTTGGACACATTATTGAGGTGGAAACACGATGACTTACAGAGCATATTTACCTGGAAATGGTTCCGTATGGTTGGAAATGACAGGATTGTCATAGCACTTGACAGGTGCAATAAAATTATAGATGACAGCTATAGATTAAAGGCTCAGCCAGACTAGTTTAAAGGCCTTGCTAGACGCTGTCAGTGTGTTTCTGGTTTGCAGGGAGCTTTACGATTTGCTGCACATGGGTAAAGTGACTTGCTAATCTTGATTTGATTGCTCAGTGGCAGAGCTGAGACCAGCTCCCAAAATTCCTCTGTCCCCTGCAATATCTGCTAACCATGAAATAACAGTTCCTGCAGCCCTAGAAATAACCCATAACTATTATTATCCTCTTTAGGACTAAGGATGACAGCATAGAGCCACTTTCAACATTGCGCTATGAGTTGAATAAGAATGGCACCCTAGAGATCAAAGAAACAAAGAAAGAAGACTCAGGATCATACGCTTGCTGGGCTGCGAACTCTGTTGGAAAAAGAGCAATCACTGCTAATCTGGATGTAAGAGGTAATGTCTCACTTATGAATAGAAAGACCTGTGATATCTGCTAAGGTTTTATATTTACAAATTTTCACTAAACAAGTGCTTAGTAAATACTCAGTCCAAAATACAGATTTATTCTGTGAGGCTATAAATTCTCTGTGTACTCTGACCTGAAATTGTCTCCATTTTTCTGTGTGGTTTCTCCATGCTCATACAGGATGTTTGCTTTCTTCTTGATACTTCCAGAAGCTGCATAAGCCACCAAAAACTTGCCGTTACTTCCCAGATCCGTTAACTTTATTATCCTGAAAGGATTTTTCCCTCCTCCTTCCTATCAGCCCTGTTACACTCAGAGCAGGTTCTTGGCTGATCCTTGGAAGCCCAGAGCCCTCCCTGTGCTTGTGGGCTCGGTGGGGGCCTCGCTGAGCCAGGCAGTGTCCCTGCATCTCCCGCAGCCGTGGGCTTGCTCCTTCCCTAAAGCTATTGCCCATCTGTTGAGCAGAAGGTACATCCCAAACGGAATTACTATCCGCAGCGAACACCAAGCACATTGCAGCAGGATGAGTTAGGGGATGCTGCTGGTTTGAGGGCCTTGCAGTGGGCCTTTGCCTGATTATCAACTTGATAGATATTTGTAAATAGAGAAAAAATTACTGAAATGCATTTACTCATACATTTCAGGTACATAGCTTGTGCTCTGTTTTAAGGGATTTATTTGCTTGGTTGGGCAGGAGGGGTTTTTCCCTGGGGGGGGGGTGGTAGCAGACAGCTTCTGTTGAGCACACAGGTTAAATTTAGTGGGCTGCATACAAATTTATTTAGGATTTAGGGCTTGCCAATAAAAAAACCCCCTTCAATACTCAATTAGCAAGGTTCTCAAAAGGACTTTTAGATGCAGGTTTGCTGTGACAAACTGGAGAAAGAAACACTCTTTTTGTGTTCTATTTCCACCCACTCCCTTTGCTTTGTAAATTTTACAGTGATAATAAACATGAAAATGTACAATGAAATTCTCACAGAGCAACATTTCACTGTAAAAAGAAATTCAGCCAACTGCTTTCTTACTTATTCATCTGTTTCTGCATTCAGATTAGAGTCAATTAAAAGAACAAACTTGATTGCAATAATTTTTCTCACTTGACTTTAATAAGCTTGTAATTTTTCTTGGATCATTGCCAAAGCCTGTTTCAAATGGCAATTGGACATAAAAATCATATTCAAGCTTTTTTTTAATCATCCTTTTCATGACAGTCTGCTAACAAGGATTTTCACCTGTGACTTTTTTTTTGTGTTTTTTTTTTTTTGTCTGGAGCTCTTTGGTTTGGATTGAACTAAAAAATAATTTTTCAAGATAGAAAACTAAATCCTGGCAAATATCTATTTAAGAAACAACCATCCTTCACTTGAAATGTTTGTATATATAACAAAAAAGACATGATCATTGCTCCTAAGGTTGATTCTTAGATATGAAGTGCTTGGTGAAAATTTGATGTAATAGTCTCTCTCTCCTAATCAAAGTGTTTTTCTGTGATCAATCAGATGCTACAAAACTTGTTGTTACTCCGAAGAACCCCCGAGTGTTGAAATCACATTCAATTTTATTGAAATGTCAGTCTGAGTATGATTCACACTTGAAACACAGTTTTAAATTATCCTGGAGGAAAGATGGAGATGAGCTGCCAGTCAACAGCACGGAAGATGGCAGGTAAGCAGGGAAGAAACAAGAGTTTTCTTGATCTCAGCTGAATAATGCTGCATGCTGCGGGAACATGAGTTTCAATAAACATGTGACTTAATAGCTTGGAATGCAAATTTATGTCTGCGAGAATTCTTCATGCGATATGTGAATAGATCTGCATTTTATATACATATAAATATAAATGCATCTCTATGAGTTTTGAGCCATGGCTGGCAAATGATTTCGGTTTTTATTAACTTTCTCACCATCACAGCTGAATATTGCATAGATGTTGGTTCAACCCAAAAATACAACCCTAGCCCCAGTGCAATCAGCTGGGGTTTTGTTTCTCCAGTTCAGTGGAACTATTATTTTCCTATGTTTGATACCGGTTTGGCCAAAGCAAGTCCTTGTAATGTTAAAATGAATGTAAAACAGATTTATGGGATTCTGCCTAAAATCATACACATTAAAAGTAATGAGTTTTTCCTACGTATGAGTTTAGGACTTGCAAGCGCAAGCTGAGTTTTGCCCTGCTCTTGTGTTTCCACTGACCTTAAGGGGATGGAGCTCAGCCTTTATTCCATATGAAGGGTCCCACAGTGGGCAATCGGATGTCTTTATTAATTACCGCAGAAGAGAGATGGTTTCCTAAATACTGCAGTGCTGGAGAGGTGGAAGATCCTGCTGAGGCCACGTAGTGTGGGGAGGTAGCGCCAAGCAAATGCCATGTCTGCAACAGAGCCCATGTGCCTGAGTTAATGCCAGCTTCCCCTGGTGCATTGGATGTTACACAAGTGGGTTGGGAATGCTCAGTTTTACTCAACCCTTTCAAAAATTCGGACATAAAGCCCATGTGTTTGCCTCATTAATGATGTGCCAAAATCCTATGTCCCAGACACTCAGCCGATGCATATCAATGTGGCTCTTTTCAGACCAAGAGAGACATGCCAACTTCCAGCCATGGAGGCTAAATTGCTACAAAATACAAATAATAGTCTACAGCACAGTGTACAATACAACTACAATTACGTTTTAAAGTAACGGGCCTAACGTGCAATTACGTTATTCAAAATGTCCTGTTACCGAGTTTTTTTATGAACAGTTTTTCGGAGAACAATGGTGTCTGTCATATGCTTATCTTACAGATTTTTCTCTTCCTTATTTGTATGTACCTTTTTTTTTTGTCCCGTAGAATAATTCTGGACAGAGATACACTGTTCATATCAAGCGTCACACTGGAGGATCAAGGAGTTTACACGTGTGTGGCTAGCACTTCTCTGGACAGTGTCACAGCCGAATTGCAGTTAGTTGTTCTTGGTAAGAGGATATTTTCCCGGTGTGCAGACAGCTCTGTGCAGTACATAATGCCATTGCAGCGCTTGTGCTTATTTGCTTCTTTTGCCCAATTCAGTTACAGAGCCTCGATAACCCAGTTTCACAGAGGTGCAATGTACCTCTCGCTCATTAACCTCCCTTGTGCTATCCCTGTATCTCCTGGAATGGGGATGCTGACGCAAACTTTTCATTTGTATTTAATCAATAATAATTCATATTCATTTGTATTTGTTATACCCAAGACAAGGCAGCCTTTTTTCTCAGTTCAGGAGTCACCCACAGTGGCTGCAGGAGCTTGCCCAGGCTGGAAGGTGTAATAGCATGTTAAGAATGGCTCTGCTTTTGCTTTGAAGTCCTTGGTCCATCCTTCACCCCACTTATTAGAGATTTGCACAAGAATTACCGCTTGGGCTATGTTTTGAAGAAGAAGGACGTAAAGCCAGTATTTAGATGTCCTACTCCTCTGAAGATCAGTGGAAGTTAAGCACCTAAAAGGATTAATTATCTCTCTGAATCCGAGCATAAATTATTGTCCAGTGGCAAAGAGCAAGTCCACAGCAGAGAAAAGCCTTGACCCACAGAGTCTGAAGCTTGACCTTGTATGAGCATCTTTACAACCTGCCACCCTTCGTGAAGGACCACTTGAAATTAAGAGGGTGAACTTGTGGAGCGATGTGCAGTCCTTTGCACGTGTACCTAACGGCATCAGTCAATAGCTAAAATTCCATTTTGTGGACAGTTTTGCATCATTTTAATTTCATTAAATTTTGCTTCATTTTACATTTTTATTTATTTCTGGCAGTGATTGCAACAAGAACTAAGACAATCTGACCTTCAAGATATTTTCACACTTTAAATGAATGGTATTTTTCCCTAAATAGTAAATTAAGAAGATGCTATGCATATTATTTATGGTACTGTTTTCTTTAGTGCTGTATAATTCAAAATGTTTGTAGACTATTCATTACATTACTTATGAAAATTTCATGAAGCACTTTATTTCCTTTTAAAAAGGTGATTTGCAGAAGAGGAAGAACAGTCTTGTGCTCTTTTCCCCTTGTTTATTGTATATAAGAAAGGTGTTGGTGGATCAACAATATCTGTTATTTTCCAAATGAAAAATTCAGGCTTCTTTTGCAACAAAAGACTTGTGAGATGGCTAAAGAACTAAATATGGCACAGATGGAGACATCAGAATATGGCCAACTAAGGGCAAAAGAAACATTCAGTTAGAATCCTTCTAAGTATTTGTTCTATGATTAATGAACAGATAGAGGGGTGAGTATCTTTAAGATGCACCGTTGCCATCTTTAAATTAATGCACTGAATTTTAACACCAGATATGCTCCAAGAATACAGCAGCAAAATGCCTGTAGGTTAAACTGTGCTTTCCCGATTTTTCCCAAGTACAACAGAAATAGGGGAAAGAAATGCAAAGAAAACTAAATGAAAAACCCAACCCAAATATAACCTTTTAAACTTTTTGATGTACCCTGAGATAAACAGGAAAACTCAATATTGTTATTTAAAAAATTCAGTACAAACACAATTAATTTCTTTCACAATGACAGAGGCAGTCTTGGTGGTTGAGGTACCTGGTTTTCCTATATGAAATGACATTGTCAGCCAAAAATGTAGTTGAGACATTGGGGCAGGAGGAAGTCAAAGACCTGAAGCTGTGCAATCTCATTTCCTTGGTCTCTACATTTTTTAGCTTTTGAAACACCAGCCCTATGTTTAAGGAGGGGGAGCGTGTCTGTGTGACTTTGGAAGGATGAGGGGTTACCATCAGCCCGCTGCAGTGAGAAATTACTCTTTTACATCAGGCCCTATACATTTCGGTTACCAAACTAATCTAATGCAATCAGACTGCAAATTGTCAAAGCTAGCCATAAGGAAGATAAACATCTGTCAGTCTGAATCCGCTAAATTTGAAAGCGTTCATTCAATTACAGGCAATTTGGCAAACGACCCATGCCACAGATCACCTCTTCTGGCCCTGATGCTGTTGAGAAACCAGGTGGTGTTGCAGACATGTGCCCCCCTTGCCGTCTCCCAGGACTGTGAGGGGGAGCAGCCTATTTCAGTGGTGCTGGTTTGCGGTTTTCAAGGACCCACCTCAGCCCTGGTTAAGGGGCAGGAACCACATCCCTGAAAAGTGAGCTCTGACAGCAGCTGGGTAGTCCTGGGCTCGGAGCCTGTATAGTCCCGCACTTGTCCCTGGGAGGCACAGTGCAGTTATCACACCAACCGCCAACAGCTCTGACTTTGATATAGTCTCTGGACAGCATTAGTTGAGCTGACAGGTAATGAATTTTCTTGTTTCCTTTTAATATAGATCCCCATGGCTGGGATAATGAATGTTATCCTCTCACTCATACTCTAAAGGCCAAGTTCGATAACTGTTGGAGCTGAGTCACCTTCTACCACTCTGGTTTGCACCAAGTGATGCTAATATAACTTTCTGCTAAGAGCAGTGTCAATATCTATTAATGATTAAATAGATCTTAGTGTTGATTTGCAAAGAAAAATCTGTTGCTGCAAGCACAGTAATGAGAGTAGATGGAAATGAACTCGAGAAGGCGTATTGCATTTATAAGGGAGAAAGCAGGACCAGAAGGCTCAGCTTGGTTTTCTGTAATAAAACGGATCTTTAAAAGCAATTCCCACTTTCCTAATTTTGTCCATTTTAAAATCAAAAGATGTTTTATCACCTTCTTCACTGAACTTGCTGTTCCAGTCCTTTGGAAAATGCCAAGACAAACAGAAATAGCTTGCCATGCTCCTGACACTTCTTCATTATTTCTCAGATGTTCCTGATCCGCCAGAAGATCTTCAGCTCTCAGAAAATCAAAACCGAAGTGTTCGACTATCCTGGAAAGCTGGGGCCAGTCATAACAGCCCTATTAATGGTATGAAGGATTTTAGTAGCATCAGCTCGCACTGTTTAGCATTACGGCACGTCATGGCTGTTAGAGGAAACAAACCGTGCTCGCAGCCATACTTAATCGGTTTTACTATGACAGTTAATTTGTTGTACGTTCATTTCCATCCTGGCTGTTATAAGCTGTTTATACGGGCTCTGCCTTTTTTCTTTTGTTTTGTTTCTTTTCCTCCCCAGAGTCGATTATAGAGTTTGAAGAGAACCGGTGGGAGCCGGGGAGGTGGCAGGAGCTAACCCGAGCCCCAGGGAATGACACCACAGCCCTTTTGTCACTGGCCCCGTATACGAATTACCAGTTTCGCGTCGTGTCTGTGAACGCTGTGGGAAGGAGCCAGCCTAGTAAACCATCACTGCGCTACGCAACACCTCCGGCTGGTAAACACTGCCATCTAGTTTTCCGAATATTAATATTTTGAGTGTTTTGCTGGGAATACTGAAGCACAGTGCCCTCCTGTGCTTCAGAGGGATGTAAAGAAGTCAGGCACGCTTGGGCTGCTTTCGCTGCTCAGTGGCAGCCCAGGGCTGCCCAAGGGAGGCGTCTACGCTGCCGTGGTTAGCGGGGTGTTTCCTACCAGGGTACCGGTAGCGCACAGCTTTCTGAGCTCTGCTGATTTTGCACCTTTAAAGCCCTTTGCAGCCCTTTATGGACAAGCAGTTGCTGGAGAGGATCTCTGAGGTTTATGGGGAGCCTTTCAGCAGCACTAAGCTTGTCAAAAATCTGCATTCACAGTGCATTTCTCACTGTGACAGAAAATGTTGTGTCCCTGAAAGTCATTTTAGAGACCAACTGTTCAGCACAGCATTTGCATTCCCCGGCATTTTTCTTTCTTTTTTTCCCCCCTTTACTTCAATTTGAGGTCCTTCTTCAGCTTTTCAGCTGTGTGCGTCCCACTAATGGTATACCTTCTGTTTACTATCCCCACAGGGAGAAAAATCTCTTCCTCGTAATCCCCCTACATCTGGTGCTTTGAAATCCAAAAGTCACAGTTTCATGTTAGCTGGTGCCTCCAACTGACAAGGGCACTTAAGAATCAAAACTGCATAAACAATGTGTTTCGGTCAGAGCAGCTTTGCTGATCCAAGTAATTTATCTCATGATGGTTTTTTGTTTAGGTGTCTTTCACTCTCAGTAATACGGAAATAAGGAAAGTTTTTTGCATCCTTTTTTTGTATTTAAATAAGAAATGTAAATAAACCCCAGGATATGCAAACTAACCTTATCACCTGTGTGGTTCCAGCTCCAGACAAGAACCCAGAAAACATCCGAGTTGAAGCTTCTGAACCAAATGAAATGGTGATGAAATGGGAGGTAAGGCAAACGTGTCTGTCAATGCTACAATATTGGAAACAGGTTCTCCCTTCAAGCACCAGTTTCTAAAGCAGCATGGAATTTATCAGGATGTTGTTTTAATAGAAATACATTAAAAAAACCCTGGATCCCTTGACTTTATCTCCCCTTCCCCTACCTCTCTTTTTTAGGAAATATTTGCAAATTCCATAGGTAGGACCCTTGATGGTGCTGAAGTCAAAGGTAAAGCTGTTGACTTAAATGTGTTCTGGATTTCCTCCCCTAGTTTCATTTTGATTCAAAAGTCAATTTTTTACATCTAACTTTGCAGGTTATGAAGAAATATGAAAGCCCTGTAAAGCACAGTGAGAATCCTCCAGAGTACACTCTTCTTCTGTGCACCTTGCATACAAAAAAGCGCTTAAAATAGTTGTGGTCTTACCCTGCTCTGCAGGAGGAGAATCCAGGCCCAGGGAGGGGCTGGTTTGCACGTAGCTTCTGCCCTTCCAGCCTGGAGGCTTAAAAATGATGCAGATCATTTGGCCAAGAGAATGTGAGCTTGAATTTTTACACCAAGAACTGAAGGAGTGTAGATAAAGCTCCTGAGCATGTGTGTCAAAGGAGTTGTGTAAAAGTCTTGAGGATGGTTTCCAGTCTTCAAATTCCCTGCCTTTTAAGCTTACAGCTTCTGTGCCAACAGTTGGGAGAGAGATATATTCCTTCATTTAACACAAATTTCAACAACTGTGGAGGGAAGCATATTTTTTTGTGGCTGGAATTAAACACAATTTACATGAGATTTACTTCGCAATCTGCTGCTTGCAGCAAAGAACAACAAATGTTTCCCCAGTGTGAATTCATGGTTTAGGCTATAATTACGCCAAAAGGAGGTGGCCCTCCGGATGTATTGACATGGATTTGAATGGCGATTTTTACGCTACTACATAGCCCAGGGTCAGGGAAGACAGTCCTGCCTCTCGGAAGAAATGTAGAGTGGTAGTTACGAGCACGGCTGGGAAATGCTACTATGGTCAATGCTTTGTTGAATAGAGAACAAGCGCTCCCCCTTGCCGGGAAGCCTGTAATCCACTGCTCAGACAGGGCAAAAGTAGAAGTGAAAACTGAGACTGAAGGGAGAGAATGGGACGGACAGGCTTTGTTAAATCTTGTTGAATCATTTAAATGTCGTAAACGGGATATTCATTTATTTATGCTGTTCCCTGTATGCTTTTCAGAGGAAATGCTAGGCACTGAACATGCTATTTCTGGCAGACAAAGGCTGCAAAACGATGTTAATCTGCCTACTTTGGATTAAGAGACCAGATGAGCATTAGTGACTAGTTTTTCAGCCAAGGATTTGCAGCATTAAGGGAGATCAAAATAAGAGTCAAGCAGTGCTGCAGTTTAACTCTAAATGAGAGTTATTTTTGAGTAGGAATTTTTTACTTCTTCAGCTTCTCTTGCAAATCCCATTCCCTGGGATCTTTGCCATAGAGGTGATTCTCCCAGCAGTGCCTGTTAGAAAGCTGCCCAGTCTACCGCTCCTTGGCCACCATCATCCCAAAGGTCCTCATACCCTCAGAGCAGATAAAGGGGAATTTTGGCAGATCCTCCAGACCTAAGTCCCCCCACGCATGAGGAACAGCAGTCAGGCAGGTTATTAAAAGTAGGCTATGTGGTGGGAAATACCCACAGCTCTTTCAGTGGACTGAAAAAAAACCCCATCATTTTTGGTAGTGCAGGTGACCAGTCAACTTTATTAATTAAAGAAGTACATTTTCAGGGAAATAAACTCAGTTGGAGAATGTCTCATGACAATCCATTGCTATAAGTCTTCTAATATTTTATAAATTAATGTTAATTAGATGGGAACCATGCTGTGATGAATTCTTCAGCTGATCAGTAAAAAAGAGTAGCACAGCAGTTGCACATTAAATGTCCAGGCATAGTTTCAAGCATTTGGTGCATATTTAGAAGAAATCTAAATTTTAATGACCCAACTTGCTGTGCTACATAAAATTCTGAGATGAAACACAGATTTTAGCTGTACTAAAAGACATACACAGCCTTATGCCAAAACATGCATTTTAGTTGTGCTAAAAGGCATGTGGTTTTACATCACACGAGAAAACAAAGAAAACCTGTGGCAAAACAAAAACTGATGTATGTAGTGTGCAGAAATATGTCTACTAGCAATTAATCTGTTTTTAATCCAACTGTTTCTCTGCCTTTCACCCACCTTTCTCATGAAGTCATGACATTTTTCTTCCAGTCGTCTTAAAATTAACATGACAGCGAAAAGTTAAAGCTTTCTTCTTTCCTCCTTTTCTCTCCCAATGTTATAACATGCTCTCCAAAATTATTCCCCCCTCCCCTCAGCTGCTGTTTCATGATTACTGCAACAAAGGCAGACAGGATCTCTTTTAACTTCTTCTGCAGCCGTTGAAACCTGTGGAGAGGAATGGGCCGGGGCTGGAGTACAAAGTCAGCTGGCGGCAGCGGGGAGTCGAGGCGGACTGGAACGAGGAGACAGTGAAGAAGCATTCTCTGACCCTGCGAAACACCCCCACTTTCGTGCCTTATGAGATCAAAGTCCAAGCGGTAAATAATTTAGGATCCGGTCCTGAACCAAACGTTACCATTGGATATTCAGGAGAGGACGGTAAGTAGCGGAAACTTTCATGTAAAAAATATGCTGCAGGGGGGATTCTTGTGATGCAAAACGATTGAATATGGAGTGATGGATTAGGCAGCCCACGGCCAAAACTGCTTAAATGCCAGGACTCAGCATGATGGGCTACACGAGATGCAGATAGGAGTGATGCTGGGTGCCGTGGATGCCAGCTTGCTGGAGTTTGAGGATTTTTTTGGAAAGGTCACTTGTGCTTTCATTAATCTCTGTTGCTGGCTTAATCTGGATACTTGTTTGAAAGCCACGGTCCATAAGAAGTCTATGAAGTGTAGCAGTCATTGTGTTGTATTTGGTGGGAAAAAAATCTTTAGTTTGTCTGGGGCCTGATTCAACAGTGTAACACGCTCTGAAGTTAAGTACTCTGGCAATTAAGCACAAACACTCAGGCGCTGGGCGTTGTAAGCAAATTTAGAGATGATGCCACATTCCCATGTACGCTGGGTGTTACCTTGTCCATTGCGTCCTTGAAGAAGGGGTCCTACTCTCCCGCCTGGGTTTCTGTCCAGTGGCTTTCCATGGCTCACGGGTGGCACAGCCCCCTCTCAGGCCTTCCTGTGTCTCTGGAGAAGTCTTCCTCCACTGTAAGGCTTTGCTTTGGGTCTACTCCTGCTCCAAGCCCTCTCCCCGGGTCTTCTCAGTGCCTGCCCACCTCTGATTTTGGAGTATGCCTGACCCACAGTGCATCATCCAGGCCAGGTCAGAGAGGCTTTCTCCCCTTGCCACCCATTTTCACAAAATAGATGCCCTGGGCTGCTCTGAAATCACAGCAACTGCTGTGATTACCCGCCTGCTGTAATACCCGCCTATAACTGCTGTAGCTATAACTATAACTGCTGTAATACCCACCCTTTGCACATGCTCTTTGAGCTCCAGCTTCATGGTGGGCTTTAATAATCATGTCCCGTTAGGAGGGGTGAACATGTGGGAGGATTGCCCTGCTAATAGAATTAATGCCAGTGCCACGCGGGATGCAACAGCCCTGCTACGTCCGTGGAACACTGGATAATGTCACTGCTGAGGCCACCCCAACATCTCGAACAGCAGCCTGTCCCCTTTGGTGTTTACTGCATGGCTACAGAAGATATTTGGAGGACTGGAAATGTATCCAGCTGCAGTAAAGAAATGCCAAGCCCCACTTTAGGAAGCAACCCAGTTAAGCACTAACACCACCAAAAAAAAAAGAATCTTTTTTGTAGGAATTAAGGATTTAAATCAGCAAGGGAGTAAACAGCATGGTGGCCAGCTAGCATGGGGCACCAAGCTTCCCTGATCCCAAATACAAATGCTTATTGCATTTGCAAACGCTTAGCAGCAGGGACTGGGAGCTGTTGGCAAAGAGGGGCCAGGAGGGCCAGTGAATAGTCCGTGTTTCAGATCTGCAGATCAATTTTGTTAGTTAAAGTCAGACAGTTTTCATCCCATGCAGAATCTGAGGTCTTTAAGTTGTTTTTGTAAGAATGAAATAAACTGACAGCTTGAGTGGCCTTTGAAAAGTCTACAGTGGATTAGCCAACTAAGACAAGCGTGTGTTTTGCTGCTTATTAAAGTGACCAGACAGTTGTATCCTTGATTTAACCCACCACGTCCCACAGCAGTCGCTCCCCAGTAGCAGTAGTATAGGTGCTGCTGCTCCCACCTCTCCACTTGCTGCAGCTTCTCGCAGAAGCTGTTATGGAGTATCATGATCCATGGTAGGTGATACGAAACGGTCAATAAAGTTACTGTGATAACCACAGATGTAAAAAATGTTCCCGGCTTTACAGAGGGAAACAAATCCTAAGGTGGGCTCTCTGGAGCACTCCTCTTGTTGAGTGAGCGCGCCGAGATCTGCGTTATCAACCAGCATAAGGTTTCAGTGCTGGGAAAGGTCTTGGTGCTGTTCAGGCAGGAGAATGCCCGCTGCATACGCAGAGATGGGCAAGAGGAAGGTTTGGTGGTGCATCTTCTCTCCCCTGTGGAGTGTATGGCAGAAGAGGTGGTGGATAGTGAGAGCAGAGAGAAAGAAACCCCACAGCCTGTTTATTTTCTTTGTGTGTCTGTGATGGATCTAATTTTATATCTATCAGTGGAAAATCTTCCTTGCAACTCAGTTGTCAATGGATCAAGGCCTCTTTTTTTCAGGTGCTATAATAGCTCTCTGTGTTGTGTAGTGATTAAAATCCTACTGTTTAATGAGCTTAGTTGTAAAATGAAATTGATTATAAAAAAACCTTCGTGATTGCCTTCTTGAGTGCTGTGTTAATCATTTTTTTTATTCTTCTCACTGCTGTAAGCATTACTTGAAACAGGAAATCATAAATACTGGTGTAGAAATTCACATGTCCCAGTGCACCTGTATTCCAGCCTTCAGCAGAAAGCCCTGATATGGCAAAATAATGTTTATTGGCCCACTTCACCCACTGGATGCAGGTGGAATGGCTTTTTTCTTGCCTGCAGTAAGACTGCATGAACTGCCACAGCTTGAGCTGGAAAGCCAAGCCCTGTAGCTGTGAACAGTGTGAAACTGAGCTCTTGTAAGTGTCTTTAATATGCAGCACTTTTGTTTTTACAGTTCCAGATGCTGCTCCTTCCGGCATATCAGTGGATATTATAAACAGCACGCTGGTGAGAGTCTTCTGGTTTGGAATACCAAGGGACAGAGTTCGTGGACATTTAAGAGGCTATAAGGTTACGAATTTCTCTTTAAATAATTGTATACAGTTGAATAAACTATCAAATGAATCCCAGATCAAGGATAGATTGCAGTCTCTCATTTCTGGGAAGGTGAGAGAAATCAATACTGTGTTCAGCCCCATAAAACATAATTTGTTATAGAAATGCCACTCTCAATGCAGGTCAGCTGGTGGAAAACAAAAAGCATGCTGGATGGAAAAAGGCATCACCCAGAGAAACACTTCCTAACGTTTGTAGGAGACAGAAACTATGGGATGATTCCCGGTCTAGAGCCCTTCAGTGAATTCCGCGTAACTGTTTCGGCTTACAACGCCAAAGGAGATGGCCCGGAAAGCTCCCCCGTTGTGTTTGAAACTCCAGAAGGAGGTAAGACAAAATGAGAAAATGGGATGGAGAAGCATAAATAGAAATTGTCCATGTAACAAGGCAAGTTGATTTTCTTATTTAAAGTGATTGTAAAATCTCCAATATTCATAAACCCTTCACTAGAAAGGGGAACTGTAGGTTTTGAGCTAAACTATTTACAAGCTAAACATTTAACAAGTATGTGTAGAGACAGACCTGTTCAGTCTTCTTCTCTGAAAGCTAATCCCTGTATCTTCCAGTCCCTGAACAACCACATTTTCTAAGGATCCTGAACGTTGACAAGGACTCCGTCACTCTGTCGTGGGGACTTCCCAAGAAAGCAAACGGCCACCTTACTGGCTACATTTTGCAATACCAGATAAGTATGTGCTTGCTTTACTTTGATTTTAGAATTTAAGCATTATTAGTTAAAAACAAAAAAAGGAAAAAAAAAAAGAAAAAAGAAAAAAAAGATTGACGTGCACAGTTATTTAAAACAGAGGCTGATGAGAAGGGCTGTTTCTGAGATCCCTATAACAGCCGTAGCATCAGAACAGTGTGTTTTGAACTGCGATGTGCAGGCAGCCTGCTAGAGGGCAGGCCAAAGTCATCTTCCAGAGCAAAAAGTCTACCATGCACTTTTCTGATGTAAGCTCACATTGCTGCCACGCCCTCGTCCACATTTATACGCTAATTCAGTTACTTCATATTTGCAAATTATACCTACGTAGTAGTTAAGACGACCCATAAATTGTAGGTGCATTTTACTGAAGTGAAACTCTCTGAACACAAAATAATTTGTAATGAGAGCGCTTTAGCCACATTTATTCAGAAGTTCACGTTATGTCAGTGAGCACCTCCTCCCTGTGCAAAGCCTCAGCAGAAATGCCAACAACTACCACCTGCATCAAGGTATTGAGTAATCACATTGAGAAACAACTAAATACCAGGGGTGTTTCCTTCTTTGTTGCCTATGAAAGAACCGAGTAGCTGGGAAGAGACTTTGAGCGGATAACCTCAGGCAAGATCTGGTATCCGTCCCAGACTGTCACAACACCAGCTGTGAGGTGTGGCAACAATTCAGGGTATTTTATATGTTCTTTGAGGATGGACCAGGATTAGACTGTGTCCTATTTAAAAAAAAAACAACCATGTACTTTTCTCCTGTCTCTGCTGACAACAGAACTGCCCAGTTGCCTTTGCAAGCCAAGGCTGAAGGCTGGATCTTCCCTTTGTTTTTGATGACTATTGGCAGAGAGTGGATCCGTCCATTCAGGCAGTTTGGGAGTAGCAACCCCTCCTTCAGCTGCCAACTGTGCCAAGGCAGAGTGGAGCAAAGCAGAACAACCATACGTTAACTTGCTTGCAAAAGTTTGCAGATGTTTGGAAGCAAAGCAAGAAGCAATTCATATATATTTAATGATCTAGGAGACAGTAATTTTTACCTCCCACTCAGTATGTGCATATCTAGAATCAGAGAGCTTTTTAAGAACAGTAATAGCTCACTGAGTAGTTGGGAGATTGACATGGACGAGATAAATCCCATTTAAGTACTTGGCAGGAAGGTGAGATATGCTTATTCAGACTTCATCCTTCCTACTTACTGCAGAGTGCCTCCCTTGCAGGAGCGTTCATGACACATTTCATGTTTGTAGCCTTTAGCTGCTGGATTTGACTCAACTGCCTTTTTCCTTCCAGTAAACGAAACGCATGAAATCGGACCTCTGAACAACGTCAGCGTAACCAACCGCTCCACGCTCAGCTGGAGGCTTTCAGGTCTCAGTTCCAGTACCAAGTACAAATTCTATGTAAAGGCTTGTACAGTCAAAGGCTGTGGGAAGCCGGTCACAGAAGAAGGACTAACGATGGCTGAAGGGAGTAAGTTAATAGGCAATATGTTTTTATGTGGAGAAGCTCTAACAATAATGGAAAAATCTATTGAGAATATTCCAGGCTTGACATTTCCTTTGTAATTAGAGGAAATAAATTTGTTTTTCTTTCCATGAGAACAATCAATGAACTTTTTAATGCAGCCATGCGGCTCTTCAGAAAAGTAGAGCTTATCTGTTTCATTTTGCTGTACAGTGCTGTGTTTCTGTTCCCACTGATCAACTCTTTAAGCCGTACTAGAATAAGTGAATTGCATTTAGTCATGAACAGAAAGTTGAAGATCTAGATAATCTGATCTCAGTAATATTATAAAAACAAATTCTGCCCTTGCATGAAGATGGGGGAATGCCAGCAACATTAGGGCCAGGTATTTGACATGAAAAATCCAGATGAACGTAAAGTTGACTGCAGTGCATTTGATCCATTATTTTATTATTATTTTGTCAGAGACTGGAAGTGAGCATTTGTGCCACTTATACCCTATCGTAAAACACTGATGTTCAGTGATTTAAAGGAAAATCGCAAGCACTATACGATAGCTCATCTTTCACATTCAGCTGAAATGAAATAAAATGTACTGTGCTCAGCAAGTCTGAAAACTGTACAATACCAAGGCACGAGTCCTTGCCATTAATCAGAAACCATTGCTGTGCATTTACCATGGGGAAAGAGAGAGAATGTGATAAGCAACAGAGTTCTGGCTTCATCATTTTTAGCAATGATAACAGTCTGGAACAATGACGATATAAAATGGAAAAATGGTCCTTGTTGCACAGCATCCTATGGGACTTCTAAGTTGCAGAATCTCTTCAGTTACTGGTAAAACAAGTAAAAAGTACTTTAAACTCATCACATCCCAGTTCAGGATCCAATCATGAACTATCATCTGTTTTCTCAAGTAGTGAAACTCCTTCTTAACTGTCTTGGAGCCTCCAGTCTCACTGTAGTATACAGGAACTCATGTAGTAGTAACTATTAATCTATCAGCATGGTTTAAAATTTATCCTTCATTAAGGAAAGTAAAAGATACATTTTTTTTCCAAGCTAAAAATATACAATTTCACCTCATTAGTTACCTTTTCTGCCCTTCATTGGGCAGCCAGAATAATGTGTTTTGGCCCCTTGAAAGTCTATAACTTCTTTAAATAACCTTGTCAGGTTTTATGAAATGCATCCCTGCCTGATATGCTTAAAAGGATGATAATGTTGCCATTCATTTTGTTCTCTTTCCTAAGACTTTGTTTCAGCAGTGGCAACAACTGATTCTGGTGAAATGCTTGTAGAACAGAGTAGTATAATTAATAAAAGCCTCAAGGGTCCAGTTCTGCGATTAATGTGTGCTCCTTGCTGGTTCTCAAGTCACCCTAAATTAGGACACTGCATCTGTCACTGAGATGCCATTAGAGTTTTGTGTCATTATTTGCTGGCTAAATTGTTCAGATATTTTTCAAGTAAACATGATAGGCTGAAAAAAAATTACTCTTTTCAGTGACCTTCTTGGGGTTTTAAGCTGTGGTATGGGAAGCAAGGGGATTGCTCAAAATTAAAACAATCTCTCTTTTTGAAGAAAGAGAGTGATTTCAAAAGTCAAAATTTATCATTTAAAATGACCCATATAAATGACAGATATAAAATGTGGTGCCCTCTGAAATGACAACTCCGTGATAGAGCACTCCAAGTTTCTTTGGGTTTTGATTCAGTCATTCTATATCTACTGTGTTCCAGTTTTAGTAATAAAAACATAAAGCTCATTTTAAGACTTTAAATAGCTTCCACTGCTGTAATATAGCCTTCGCAGGCTGTGCCATGGGTATTTCAGAATTTCACAGCACGTTCTGCCAGGAAAGTAGAGATGTTGAGGTGGAAGCTATGGATTCATTCACATTTTATCATTGATATACTTGATCTGCATCACTGCTATTGCTTTAATTTATTTGCAGTTATCCCTGCTACTGTAGTCTGGAATCAGAAAGAAAAGTCAATCTCTTTTTTTAATATGTACATATGCGAGTATGCATGTATCACCACTAAAAACAAATCTGTGTAGGGAAAATTGTTGTGCTCTAAATGATAATTTTGCCAGCCTGTAATTCATGTGCAACCCATTTCCCAACAATGAGTTTGCAGTGGCATGAATGGCTGAATTTAGTAAAAAAAGTTTCTCTCAATTAAATAAATAACAGCTCCCTGTATAGATAAATGGGCAGATCATACCCTGTCTCTACAACTGCAGCATCTTCCTCTGTGAACAAACTATTCAGATTCAGGTTTTTGTCAGGAGTAACACGTTGCTTTGAGTTAGCAACACTTTACCAAAAGGTCAGTGAGTGGATACTGATAGGAAAGGACCATCTCACGCTCACATCCCTATTTCTTCATTCTCCAGTGGAGCAGTGCCACATTCTGCACCCTGTGCGTGCCCGGATGAGAGCCCTCTGCTCTGCAGTGCTGCCTCTGTCAGAAGGGGCCGTTTCTGTAGAATTACTTACCAGAGGAAAACCACACTTTAATACTTGTCTCTAAGATTAAATGCAGGCCCGCTGGAATTAGTGAGAAATGGCAGTAGGCTATATCAAAGCTTTCATTTACAGCATCCTTGTTGCATGACCCAACACCACTGGCGTTGGCAGGTAATACAAAGTCAATGAAATAGAAGGCCTCTCTTGCATGAAAGATCTTAAACATAGCCAAACTAACTCAGATAAGAAATGCTGATAGACAGCCAAAGGTCTTTATCAGTTGTTGATAAAATACTGTGGACAATCATGAAGAACCTGGGAAAAAGGATATTTGCATTGTACTGCAAAATAAACAATGGATTAATTTTTGTGGCTTTATCTTGGTTTCATTCCACAGAAGAAGGTATGCTGTCTTTAGAAAATGAGTTTTATCTCTAATTTTCCATTTTTAGGCAGTGTTTCTTAAATGACCTACAAACTAATTAATTTTCCCCTTGAAAATGTCGATTTCCCAATGATCATTAGCCCTCAGAAGCATAACACGAAATAATGTTCTTTCATAAGTGAAAAAATTAATTTAATATAGCAGTCCTTCTTTAACACAAAGCTTCTTTTCATCTAGAGTTACCAGTGTTTCTTGAGGATTACTAAACACATATTACATGTTGAGAATGATTACTGTGTGTCCAGAAATTCAAGCCTTAATGAAAAATTCATCCAGAGGAAGCCGTACAACTGTAGTTTTATTTTTCAGAGAAGCCGGAGAATAGAAGTTCACCAGTTTCATTATATTTCAATGGCAATTGGCACGTAACTCCCATAGGCTTTTTGAAAATCTTATCCGGAGGGTACTAATCTTCATGACACACCATAAGACGAGGAGAGTAACCATTTGTAACAAAACATATGGTTTTAGTTCTCTTTTGCCACAGGCACAGTGAAAAAGGAAAAATACAACTGCCTTAGCCATATGTAACCACTGGTATTGTTACCAGCAAACCCCCCAAATATACCCTGTTTGCTCACAATCAAAAGAATCTGATGAAATCTTGGTGAAAAGTTTCTTTTTCTGTCAGTTATGCCACTCCACTCTGTGCCTCTTCTCCGGCCGGGGGACCTGTAGCCCATCAAACCCTGTTGCTAATGACAGGCAGCGAACCGTCCTGCCAGCCCGGGTGCTGCACACAGCCGGGATGGGAAAAGGAATATGTGATGCATCACTGTTTCAAACCCCTGTCATTCTGAGAAAGAAAAATAGGCACGTTAAATATAATGTGCTAAATATATCAGTCTTGGAGTACTTCAAGCAAATTTGTGATGAACTGTTTGTCTTTGCTATTTTTTTTTTTTTAATTTTTCCTCTTCTATCAGCCTGCCCCAGGGCAGCCAACACAGAGAGCTCAAGAGAAGCAGCAAGTGATGAAAAAGCTATAACCTGTCTTGTCCGAGCTCAGATTTCTCCTACAAATGACAATCAGTACAAATAGCTGATCAGTAACTCACCTATAAATTCGTCTCAGTAGACTTTACATACAGCAGGTTTACTAATCTCTATATCTTAAAATATTCCCAGTTTAGCATGAATTACCTCCTGCACTAAAAAACCCCAGAAGATGAAGGGTACTTGTGATGCATATTTATACACTTTTAAAAGCCAGGCAGTAGGGGAAAACTAATGAAAGTTCAACTTTCCATTTATTGCAGCAGATGTATTTAGACAGGTATGGTTATAAATTAAGATGTTGCCCACAATTAGTATTTAGCTATTAGGCTGGCAGCTTTTTTATATAAGTATGTTTTATAACAGATGTGCTAACTTTTGGAGAACTAGCACTCTTGTAAGTCTTTGGGGGCAGTTTATATTGTTTTTCCCTTTATACCGTAAGCTTGTATAAAAAATGTGTGTTCTGTTGTTCTCATAAATCTTGAAGCCCGGTAGGAATATTGTAAAATTGCAGTTCAGTGTTTAATGTTCATGCGAGTCCCAAGGTATGGCTGATAAATAGTGGGGGAAGATGAGAAGTGCTGGTGATATGCCTTTATTACTAATGTTTCTTTTCCCTTATTGTAGATTAAAAACCTAACCCAACTGCTTTCAATTTTCTAAAGCTAATTTCTGCAGCTCACTGACCTTTCAGTATGTTGAGCTTTTGCTTATCTGTATATCTTCGCTTTTATTTTTCAGGATGCCACACTGCTTTTTCTATTCCAACCACCAAACTTGCCCCAATTAGCAATGCTTTCTTCTCTGTAGGTGCTATATTCAGTGTGTAACACAGACCAGAAAGAAATCGCATGGAAAGAAACCTCATAATCACCCCTCACTGGACACCTGTACCGAGTTTTAAAGAAAAAAAATTGTTTAGTGTTTTGGGATAGGTGATGTTAAACAGCCTGGAGATCCAATGGTAAATCCCGAGTCCCAGGTCAGGTTGGACTCAGACCCTCATTCCGGTACGTGCGTCCCAGCCCGGCGCTGCTCGGTGTGCCGGGGCAGCGGCATGGCTGGCCGGCCGGAGCGGCTGATCTGGCTGAGCAATAACCTGGCAGAAAAAGGGGTTATTTTTCAGCCGTATCAGTTCCCCCTTTCTGCTTCTGTAAGGAGCTGACCGTTCAAAAAGAAGAGGCTGGCACAAGCTGGAAATAAATAGGTGACAGATACGGACTGGTTAAGTTGGTTTCAGAAAATGCACAACGAACCACAGCAGTGGGCTACCACTGAGCTCAGGGTTAAGCATTTTGCCTACTAGGAGTTCAGGAGAAAGGCTTCCTAAGGAGACCTGTGTTGTGTGCAAGCTGGAGCATGTGGTTATCGTGTCATGCATAAGTGTACACGGTATTTAATGCTTTATGGATTTAAGGTTCACATTCATTCTTGTTACTTTATGGATAGTGTTTCCATTAAATACTTTTTTCTGATGTCTTGATTTTAGAACATGTAAGTAAAATATACCTGTGGTACCCTGTTGCTTATCTTGCAGTTTGATTAAAAATTATAGCTCAGTTTCACATATTTCACTTAGCAAAAATTACCGATAGATGGATTAATTTATGCTAATAAGCTGTGCTTCAGTATCAGCAGTATTTCAGCTGTATGTGTTCTTTCTGGGTCCCAATGGTCTACTAATTTAACTGCTTATTGTAATACATGTATAGTTGCCTTGGAAAACTTACCTTGAACTGCTCCTTTGATTGTTCTTGATTCGTCTTAATCTTTTTTTTCCCCTTCAGCTGTCAACTAAGCCTTAATGTCTGAAAGCTTCTTGCTTTGCTTTTTTACTAGTTCTTGTTTTGCTTGTTTACTAGCTTAAGTAGTAACGAGTATTGTTTTACTGTCAGTGCTAATTGGTCAAGTAGTTTTCACATTATACTGTGCGCTCAATCCTTAGTTTAGACAACTTTGGATAAAGCAGGCAAATTAGGCAACTAAACACAATTAAAGAGTTACATTTATTAAGTGCAGCCCCCCAAAATGTCTCTCCTGCCACCAAGGGCAGGCACAGCCCTGTGTTGTACCCATTGGTTGGCTAGAGAGATCCCCCATGTCAACCTGCAGTCCTGAATTTGCTTGTATGAACAGGCTTTTCATGTTCAGGCAGTGACTGCTAACCTCTGTAGATGTCCTTTTTTCTGTTATACACAAATGCTACTTTAAAAAAGCTTATTTAATACCCTGCAATCTTAATGCAGACAGAAATTACAGTAGGTGTTTGGCAAGTAAAAAGGCTCTAAAACTAGGGCTACTGGAATTTCCCTTCTACGTCATAATCGAATATTAAACTCATCAGGAAAATTTAAATGCCTAAATATAAATTTAAAAGCAAACTTCAGCTATATCTAAAACAGTGCGTTGTGCAGGCATTGTGGAATTTAAAAGGACATGGAAAATCAGTGTCAGGAGAGAAATGAGTACAAATCCCAGTGTTAATTTTTTCCATGAGACACGTAAGAATCCATTGCCAGATAACAAGCTGTCTGTGCTTCCCTGCTGAGTTCAGTTCAATGGGAGAAGCATCAAACCCCAGATTATCTATACAAAGCAAGCCCATTTTCAAGTTGTAATTTTTTTAAGCACGCATTAGTTAAAGCAGATCCATAATCCCCCATCAATATTAACTTTCATCCTGGGAAATGTACAAACCCTTTCATAAACATCAGGATTACTTCAGTCTGCTGTTTATTTTATCTGATGGAATATTAAATATCAAATAGGGAGAATGTTTTTTACTTTACTGCCTGCTTTTGCAAACCAGATTATCTGATGACAAATGTTAAAAATCCTTGTGTGTCATATTTGTGTGTTACCTACTTTATTTGTAACTGTGCATTTCATGGGCCTTTTGTTCAATGAATACAATTAATCAATATGACTTGAATATGTACATTCCATAGGTAAAGGGATCGGCAAGATTTCAGAAGCAGTAAACCCCACCCAAAAGTTTCACCCCATTGAGGCACTTGAGCCTGGAACTGAATATACAGTTCGTCTAGTGACTAAGAATTGGGTTGATAACAATAGCATTTTTGAAGATGTAATTGAGACAAGGGGGAGAGGTGAGACATAAAAACCTTCAAGGTGATAAAGATTTATTTTGAATGTAAATAAATGTTGAGGTTACATCTTACATTGTGCAGTGAAAGTGTACCAAAGTCATAATTTTGTTCTGTGATTTTTAAGTTGACCCTTGCATTTGAATCCCATGGGAGCATAAACTCATCCATGGTTCTCGGCTGAGTCTTATGCTTTACTTGACGCACAATAGCCTGGAACGATTACAAACTTTACAAAACAGTTTTCCCTCCTATGCGATTTTGAAAGGGTAGTGCTGTGATATATTCCATTTTAAGTGTGCCAGTCCAGTGGTTTGCATGTATTGGGTGCACTTTTAACTCTATTTCCTTTGCAAAACTGCTTTTGCATGAGAGACGTAACAATTCTCTGTTCAGCTTTCCTGTTTGGCATTAATCCTTTGAGTCAACTACTCTCTCAGAATTACCTTTCCAAAATGTCTGTGTTGTGCCTTGTAGACTGCACATTCCCCTTAAGTCTAAAAATGTCACGCTCTGGACGTATTTCTGTCTTGCATTTCTTTAAGTTGAACACAATAAGTAGTGATAGTCTGATTCAATTAAGATTCACTGAAGAAAATGTTATGTATTCATGTTATAGTAGGGTGATGCCCTTTTCCTCTGATTAATTTTCTTTTTTTTTACTGCTCTCCTGTTTCACAAAGCCTATGCTGGCATTTACGATGGAATTTCCACCCAGGGGTGGTTTATTGGACTGATGTGTGCGATCGCTTTGCTCACCCTACTGCTGCTAACTATTTGCTTTGTCAGAAGAAATAAAGGAGGAAAATATTCAGGTAAATGGATTTATTGTCCTTTCGCCATGTTCACATGTTAATAACAAGCATCCTTCAGACTTTTGTCTCTGGTGGCTGCAAAGCCGCAAGCAGAAACATCCAATTAGGATTTGTAGCTTTTGATAAATATCCGCAGAATGGATTCTAATGACTATAAGTGAAACTGTGCTCTCTGGGTGAGATAGCGCTGTGTGCTGGTCAGAGATCTTGCTAAGGCCTTTGATAGCGCTCATTGAATCTTCCAGTATTTAATCCACCTGTAGAGCCAAGGTCCTTCACCAGCCGCACCTCTGAGCCTCCATTGGCAGGGCTACCTGCTCACTTTCCACCTGCTAACTGCCACTTGACATACTAAGTGACGGAATTTCCACGGGTAGCCAAACTGCTTAACAATACAATGTTTTACTAAAAGCAATTCTGTAATTTTCAAAACAACAAGTGAGGATTTAAGTATAAATATTTAAGTATAAATCTGGTTGCCCAGGGAGCTGGTAGATGCCCCACTGCTGGAAACGTTCAAGGTCAGGTTGGATGGGGCTCTGAGCAACCTGACCTAGTTGAAGATGTCCCTGCTCATTGTAGGGGGGTTGGACTAGATGATCTTTAAAGGTCCCTTCCAACCCAAACCACTTTATGATTCTATAAACACTTGCTAGCTTTCTTAAAAATTAGGGAATGGCACCAAACCCTTGATGGAAGCATGCTGGTTGTGTCCGGCCAGACATTCAGTGCGAGCTGCTGCCCTCCAGGTTAGGCTGTAGGTGATGACAGGCGGTTTTCCCATTGCGCCTGCAAAAAGAAAAAGTCCACAGCAGAACATGGCATACAGATCTGTGCTTTATTTTATTTGTACAGTGAAAGAAAAAGAAGATTTGCATCCAGATCCCGAAGCTCAATCAATAAAAGATGAAATCTTTGGGGAATATAGGTAAATAGGACCTGCTTTGACAAGCGTTTGTGTTTGTTGGGGTTTTGTTTGTTTCCAGATGACATCATTATTTAGGACATTTTTATAGCATGCAATTAACACTATTTTTCATTTTCAAAGCAAACCTCATAGGAGTGGATAATAGTAGGAATATAAAGGTATATCCAGTATACTTAAATGCATCCAAGTTGGGATATAAGTAAACGTTGATGTGTCAGTGGTTACTTTTCACTTGTTTTTTTTTATTTAGCATTGTATGAATAGTGTAAATATATATGATAATTTGGGTTCCTGCTGTAATGTCCATTGAAGTCAATAGAAAGACTTTTATGTCTTCAGTGGATTTCTGAAACCCAGTCAGGACAAAATTGTGTAATATGGGAAATGTTCATTTTGTGGAAGAAAAGTAAGAAAAGTTTGAAATACAGTAAGAGATGGCAAAAACCCAAACAAACCTCACTGCAAAAGTTTCTGTAGGAGAACTGAAATGATCACTTTGGCTGGTTTAAAATAACTAAAGCTTGCAATATTATATAACTGTGGTATGGAGAAAAATACATCATTATAAAAACCATGCTGGAAAACTGGTGTCTCTTGCCTTAAAGGCGTCAAATTTCTGTTGAAATCCCACTTATATATACTACATTATTTGTACTGGAATAGGGGTGTTTTTTCTGCATAATTTCATCTTTATTTAATTTTTAATGCTTTCTAATGGGACAAATATTTAGAAAGGTAAGAAAGTCCTGAGGTTAATAACTTTGACCCCCTCCTTTCCCCCCAAACTCCACACTTGTCTTTTTTATAAACAGAAATGCCATGTACAGAAAAGTAGCAAATATTTTTACTGCATTGATTATACGCGTTATTGATTATATGCTGAAGAGGTGAAGTTCAGGTGCATTTCTCTGTCCTTCCTCAGATGACATTACTAAGCTTTGACACTGAATTGGCATTAGCAAGGACCATAATTGAGTAATTATGTACCTAGTTTAGAGGCCTGATTTGGGGGTTTTTTATAATCTTTTGATCTATGTTCCCCCAAATGTCATGTTCAGCCAGAAGTCAGGTTGTTTTGGTGGTTCTTCTGCGGTACCATGAGGAGGAATGGCCAGTGGAATTACCTTTTCTTCCTGAATTTTGATGGTGGATCTGTCCTTTTTCATGAAATTGCCATTGAAAATAGACTGCACATGAGCAGATACAGACACTCTGATTCTGCTTTCATTTTTCCCTGTTCCTCCCCTTTAGCAGAGAGAAACTCCATCAATTACAGTGAGATAACAGCAGAACAAATGGAAAAAGGGAAAAAATCCCCTTTGTTAGTCATCTAAAATCAAACAAATGCTCACAAAGCAGTGAGATATAACCTACAGCTTATGCCTCATCCCACAACTTAACGTCAGTTCACCCACCCACCTCAAAAGAAAAGTGAAAGAAATAGGCCCTGAATATTGCCCACTGTTTTGTAAAATGAGAATGTCTCTTTCTGTAAGGTGCTGAAGATGTGACACCAGCACTGATCGCTGGAACGGATCCCTCAAATCCTTTCCAGCATTTGCTTCTTCCTTTTCTTCCCCCTTCATTTTCTGTCCATTCTTCTGTCTGTCCAAGGCAAAAAGGGGAAAAAAACAAAACACACGTGTAGTTTTCATTGATGTTTGCCTTTTTAACCAATTCCATTGTTGTAATAATCACAAAATCATATATGTGGGGAATTCAGGTCCGTGTAGATGACCTGTTTGAGGTGCACCGGATGAAGCCGGACTCACGGGGTCAGATCATTCTCAATGTACAACCCACACAGAAATGTTTCCCTTGCTCTTCCCTCCTGCTGCTTTCTTTCACAATAAAAGAGCAGTTTCCATGCTTGCAATTAAAAGCTAGATTTTTGGAAAGGCATTTCTTTGTTTTGTAGTGACAGCGATGAAAAGCCGCTGAAAGGCAGCCTCCAGTCAATTAACGGGGACATTAAAGCCACCGAAAGTGCTGATAGTCTGGTAGATTATGGAGAAGGGGAGCATGGGATGTTCAATGAAGATGGTTCATTTATTGGAGCTTATTCTGGATCTAAGGAAAAAGGATCAGTGGAAAGCACTGGGAGTTCTACGGCGACTTTTCCTCTCCACGCCTAAAATATTAGCAAGAATGATTCATGTTTAATTGTGATATTTATCTTGATCAGTACTCCACAGTTACCATATGTGATTGGAAACACGTTGCCAATTGAGCCAGTCAGGAACCTGACATCCAGGTAATATAAAAACAAGTCACTGCCACTAAAAGATGATTTTCCATCCTAACGTCTAGGTGTTTTCTTCTAATTAAAACAAAACAAATAATTCTTTACTATACAAAGTGTTTTACTCAGTCTTACCAAAACAGAATTTCTCAGTGTTACACCTGTATAGTTAACTGCTACTCCGTGTGTTTCTTAGGTTTGGAATATGTTTCTCTGTATAGTATTTTTTTTCTTGTATGGCTGTTGTCACTTTGTACATACATTTATATGTAGTATTCCCTCATGTATGGTGACCTCGGCATTGCAAAGGTTATAACACAACAAAAAAATCAAACAAAACCAACAGGTTACTCTGCAAAGTGACACAATGCATCCTACCGAGAAAAATGATAATTTAAAATACTGGAGAAATATATTCTATATATTGTATAATTTTTCATAAAGAAATAAACTCCTTTGCTTATGATAACTCTAAAATTATTTTAGTGGTTACAGCTGACTGCAGTTACCAATACTTAGAGATGCAACGTCATCCACAGAAAAATTGCTCTTAAAAGACAAAGCTCTGGCCTTGTGGATGAATCTTCTGTCCAGTAGCTGGCACTATTTCCTTAAATAAGTTAAGCTGCAGTATCTTTCCTGTGGCAAGGCAAAACAGGGTTCCCATCCACCATCATTAGAAAGTATCTTACTTTGTTTTCCCGAGTCTCTGCAAGCTGCATTTCTAAGCAAAATGCTTGTTGTCTGTCTCATATCTGTATATTTGTGCGCTAGCATACATTTCATGGAGACGTTGTACATATGATATTAATATTGACACAAGTAAAAATCAGCCTCGTTTTATTTTGAACTGAGACATGTTGCTAGCATGAGTCTGTATAGCTGTGTAGGAACGAATAGAATTGCTTCTCAATATGAGTTTGGACCAGCAAAACTAGTTTTCAGAAGGAGTTGTGTGTATACCAGTCATATAAATCTCACATCTTTCTAGTATCACATAAAATAGACCTACCTGACTTTCAAAAGATCATTTATTTTCAAGCTATTCGTTGTTGAATAAACAAAAACGAAAGCAAAGACAAAATATTATGGTATAGTTTCTGTTATGTTTTGTTTACTGAATGCTGGTTTAAATCTGGTTCTTTTCTTTGCCTCTCCAACACTAACTCAGCAAAGCTGTACAGCACATTTTTTTGGTCTTTTTGTATTGGAATCTCCTGAATTTCTTTAAAAGCATTTGTATTTTTGAATATGCTTATTTGAGTAGAGTATCAATGTGGCTTCATTTCTTCTTGCACTTACAAATGACTGTCACTTCAATTATAGTATTTTTAAATAGTTACTGCAGGAGGAATAGGTTCTAAAAGCCATTTTGCATCGTGGTAGTAATTAGGCAAATATCCCCAATGGGTCCTTCATGGTCTCCATTACTTCAATGGAAGAAAGAGAGGAAGCAAGAATTACTCACATGGTTACGAGTTTCCAGTAATGCCTACAATTAAGACCCGTTAGTTGCCCACAGAAATGCAGGTTGTTACCGGTAGAAAGCCCATGGCTCGTCCTCAGCTCCCCTTACGCTTGGGCTCCTCACCAGGGCGCCTGAATTCTCAGTTGTGCTCATTGATTTCTGAAAGCAGTAAAGAGACCTTTGGGGCTTGATACTTCTGCATATCTGTTCCTCTTTTTTGTATTATTTTTGCTTGTAAGGACCTTTCATCTAGCCTCTATTTGGGAAAAGCAAACCCCAAGCAGCCAGCCCGAAACCCCCAGTGGCACCGTGTGTGTGAGTGTAAAAGGATGAATGGAAATCTGCCCTGAGTCAAAAATCACCCCACTCCGTGTCAGTGACCCCGTGGTGTGAAGAACTTGATTTTATTATTTATAAAGTTTTATTTTCTGTATTTCTCTCAATCCAAATGCTGAAAAAGTCCAAAGTCGTTTCCATTGGTTTTTAAAAAATACTAATTTTAAAAGAAGGGAGTGCATAATTGGAGAAATGTGAAAACTGGCATCTTGTCAACAGAGACATTTCCCACCAGGATCTTTATCTGCTGACTCCTCTCTGCCGCAGCCCAAACCAGATGAAGTCTAAGAACTGACTGGGCTTGTGACAACCCTTGTTGCAAGCTTCGGGCTGGTTTTAATGTATTTCCTTTAGCAATTGTCCGCGCTAGCGCATGCTGCTGCAACGCCAGTTGCAGGCCAGTGTTGTTTTGTTTTCTCAGTCATTTTCATTGAAATGTTTTGTGTTTTAAATGGAGATATTTCTGCTGACACTTCATGAGTATTAAAGCTAGTGCCCTAATCTTGTATCTCCCAGCTGCTGGGAATCTCTAGTGGCCAAAGCAGGGCCACTTGCAGCTTTCCCCAGTACTTGGAGAAACCCTGAATCACCAGTTTTCCCATACCAAAGTTACAGCTCTCTCCAGCATTTTGAGGGGTGATAGATCTCAGATTGCTGGGGAGATGCTGCCTTAGCACCTCCCCAGCCTCCATAAGGTAACAAAATCCTCGGTCATTATTCCTGGAGGGGCAGTGAGGAAGTGTCCTTGGTCAAAGGCGATCTTTGAAAGAAAACAAAACTAGGGAACAAAATCAGGGCGGAGTCCCCCAAAAGCCTCGCTAGCCTCCCTGTGCGAGGGCTGGGGAAGGGCTGTACCGGAGCCCGGCAGAGGTCTGCCAGCCGCAGGGTCACTACCGAGGGCAGAGCTTTGGGCAGGCGCACGTGGGTGAGGCTGGATGCGACCCATCGGCAGACACACCGTCATCCATTTTCTTGTACTTTGGGTCGCTGCAGATCAACTAGACTCATTGTCCCAGAAAATGCCTATGTTAAACAGACACAAATTTCAAATCATATTAGTGAGTGTCAAATTATCGAATAATGAATATAAATCCCCTGTGCTGTCACTTGCTCTGTTGCTGCTAAGAGATGTTTATGACATTCCTGTGATGTGCTACTCATCTGTGCCGGTATGAGTGCTTTTTCTATTAAAATTTTAATTCAGATCCTTAAATCTTAATGTTGGTGTTTCATGATGCCTCAGGGCCTAAAAATCATACAGTGACAAAAAGATGTGCAATGGAATTTGTACAGTGCGCACTGACTTTTGAGGAATATACTCAATGAATATTAAACAAATGTCTAAAACTCCCAGGGAATCTCACTCACCTGAGCTTTTTTCTCTTTCCCAATCATTTCTTTTCCTTTTTTTTCCCCATTGGTCTTTTGTTTTCTATTGTAAGGGTACCACTCGTACAGTGTACCTTGGAAAGTGCAGGACACTCATGGTTTTTGAGAGATTTGCTTTCAAAAGTAAACTAACAGAGCAAGCTCACATTTTCCTGAGTAGTTTTTTGTCATTGTCGCTGCATTTTTTATCTGGGGCAGTCTGTTACAGGTGAGAGGAAGTGTGGCCATGTAGGCTGAATAAAAAGTATCACCAACTGTACTGCAGTTCTGAAACAGTCCATTAAATCAAATAACTTTTTTTTTTTACTCTGGCCAGGAGTATTTATTAAGATTAGTTGATGGAAATTTGTGGTGATTTCATTAATTAGTACCTAGAAGGGAATTTCAGACTGCCTGCTGAGAGGAGGGAGTCAGGGACAGCCAGCCGTGTGAGCATCCCTGTTGGATAGGGAATTATTAATTACCTAGTGCCATGGCTGTTAGTTTGGCTACATTTGGTTACGATACGCGATTACATTTTGTTGGCAATACAAGTCTGAGAGGGGAAATGACACTTTTGGATTCGATATCTCAGTCACCCCGGCTTGCAATTTCATCCGGCAAGGAGGAGACATTTCCCTGGCCCCAGGAATCCTGGCTTGCGGATTTAAGCAGCCTCCTCTGGAACAAAAGAGGGATGGATGTTTCTCAAAAAGCTGTGCAGTTTTGACTGTACGTAAGATTAAGCAAATAAAATCAGCTCTTCCCAACTAATGGGAAAAATCTCCCGTGTGCTAGCTCCCATGCACGTGAGCCATTTGCGTTCACAGAGCAGCGTACCATTGATTTGGTATGGATTACAATCTCAGACCTAAGTTTTTATTTAAAAAAAAAAAAAATAATGTAATTGCACAATCAAGAACTTGTAGGAATGGCCCCAGCTTCATTCTCTGGCAAAATTTGGAGTCCCAGTCTCAAGAAATCCTCGCGCTTGACTCTGCTCTTCAGCAAGTCTAATGCTACAGGACTGTGTATCGAAGCCCTTCTGGGGCTGGATCGTTAGGAAGAGCAGAATTAGGAACCAAATCAGAAAATTACTTTCCCCTCTGGATAAAAATGTGTGCACATGTATAATAAATTAAAAAACCTTCTTTGTAACTCAAGTTTTAAATGGATCTAATTAGCATATCATTTAATGATTTATGATATTTGTTCTGTTGTGTTCTTATTACACAAATTTTAATGACTAGCTCTTTTTCATATAACTACTTCCATTGACTGAATGTGTCGGATCCAATGCATGAGAGGATTTAATAGAACTTTTCAGGCCGATACTATTTTTGAGATGAAAACAAATACTAGCACAATCTTTCTATATACAAAAGTGGGGTTTTTAACAGTAATTACACATGCAGTTCTGTCAACTAAAGTTAGAGTAACATTCACTGATCCTTGCACACTTCTGAAAGGAAATCTCAGCATAATTTTTATAGTCATTATTTTGCAGATGAGTGGTAAATCTAGATTATTTTACATACCTTTAAGAAGGGATATAAAGAAAGGAAACTCTTCATGGCAAGAGAATTTCCTTTGTTTGACAATGGATCAAGCCCTCAGCTGCATCTCTGTTAATGTTTAGTAGTTCAAAATAAGGCGTCTAAACCATGTTGGAGTACCAGTACATGTTTACATTGCAGCTCCGTATCTTTTATGTAAAAGTTTCAAGTGATCTGCACTGATTGCTTCAGTTTTCAGGCAGGAACCAGTAGGTGGGTTTGAGCCAAAGCATACTGTCTGTTTCGTTTTTTATTATTATTATTACTTTGAACAAGATACTTTGTAATTTCATGAGAAAAGATCAAAGCAAATGTGGTGTCACCGTTACAATGTTACTTTTGAGCTAAATGTTAGTGTGCATTTATTAAAATTTAGAGAAACGTGTTGTACTGTAGTTGCTGTTTGTATCATGCATATGTGCACGTATGGTTTTAAAAGATATTTTCATTTTACATGAAATACAACTTTGCTAATAAAAGTTTGACTTGATGTAATCCTCAAAAGTCTTAGCTGTAATCAGCAAGTTTTTCTTTTGTTCTGGTTTGGTTTTGTTTCTCCTGATACCCTTTCTTTGCTGGGAATTTGTTTTAATTGTCATTCATAGCCCTCTCTAGCCTGTGGTCTGTGGTAGGTTTTCTTGGCCCCGCACTGAGGTCGAGCCACCCTTGGCTTTCGCTGGGGCTGTCGGACACCACGGACAAACAACCATCTAGATATGATCTACACCAAAGCAGGGATGAGCCTGAACTGCAAACACCCTGAATTCACATGCCTCATTTATTTCCTCGTATGATCATTTCCTGATCAAACTATCATCCTATAGTGTTAGCATCTATAACATGCTTTATATATTTTGATTTTGTTGGTTAACATCACATAACCTCCCAAGCACACAGAGCTTTAAGCTAAGTGGCATGTGAAATACCTGCAATAATAACATTATCCAGTATTAAAATACACTTAGCCATGAAATGGAAGATGAAAGGTCAACATACCAGGCATGAACACAGGTGAAAGGAGCTGATCTAGTTATACGTGGTAGAATACAACTATAAAGATTACCAGGGTGAATTTCTACTCCTCTTCATTAAAGATCACCAGAATAATGGTGATTTTATAAATATCCAGGCACCTAGAAACCCAGTAATACTCATTCTTTTCTTCTTATCCCTTAGTTAGGGAAAACTACACTTATGCTAAAAGTCTGAAATCTATACGTGTTCATTATAGAGAAATATAACAAATGTTCTTTGTTTGCCAAGGAAAATAGGGAAAGACCAAAATACCTCCGTTCTTTTGTTACTGAGTATTAATCTGGTGATTCTGTCTCCCCCCCGCGATACTCAGTGTTATATGATTTCTTTCATTCTACTCTGCCTGTCCATGGAGAACGGTTAACCAGGCAGGGCCTGTGCGATGCACACGGGTACACCTGTCCGATACCCAAACCAGGAAAACTGCCACTACTGAGGACTCATTAGCAGTCAGCAGAGAGATCCATGGCAGCTGATATAGCTGCAAAGTCCATTTTTTTTTAAAAAAAAAAGGTATTTAACAGAAATTTGAAAGATCTAGGCAGTGCTGAAGTGTGAGACATAAACTGCTCACGTAGAGAATAATCTCTGGCTTCCAACGCTGGCTTGTTTTCTGTGTCTCAGTGCGAGAAACGCTCTCATACATGGTTTTATTTTTTCCTCGTGTTTTTAGCTATTTTACTTTAGCAGGACGGTTTCAGGACTTTTCTAATGCATTCTTCACCTGCAGAAACTCTTGAATACATTCAGTGCAAATGCAGAAACAAGTAGGACTGTGCTAACTAGCATTCGCCTTTCAAGAAGGCATCAAGGGCATCCCAAGTTTTTTTTATTATTGTTCATATTCTGGAATAATGAGATTTACACTTTTCTCAATACCATAATGGAGAGAAAAAGTCTTACAATCATGTGCTTCACTGGAGTGAGAACAAAGATGCTGCTGCCACCATCAGGTGCATGGGCTGCAGATCCCGGCTCACCACATCCCACGACTTCTGCTGACACCCAGCTGACAAATCCCCGAGCAAAAGTTTAAGCAGAAAGTATGGGACCAATATACCTTTATTTGATATTTTGCTTTTAATACCAAGTTGGCATTATTGGCACTATTTTGGGGGCAGAGCATTTTTTCTAATGTTCAAATATTTAATTCTGTTCTTCAGTATTACAATGAAATGTCATCACTTTTGGACTTTTACCATCTGTTAATAGGCTTGAAATGCAGAGAAGTCAGTCAGTCGCCCAGTGGAAATACCAGCAGTCTCACTCGTTGGAAATGTGTAAGCTCTGCAGATTTATAAGCTTTATTTAACAAGACCTGTGCATTGTTTTTGCCATGCTCGAGGCCCTGATGGCGTCACTGAGGCCACATGCCCATTTGATGTGGCTAAACCTGCATAGAAGAGCTGTCCCACCCCATCACTGCCTAGAGATATGGGTATTTCTGTAAAAAAACCACCCTGCCCCACTGCCTGGCCACGCAGTGCGCAGCTGGCAATTCCTGCTGTGCTTCTTCCTTTTGTGGAGCATCTCTAGGCGCAGGAGACGTTGCTGCCCCGTGCAGGACCACAACGCTCTGCCTTTACAAAAAAATTGCCTGGAGAGTTTATACTGCTAGGCTGCATATCCAGCCCAGCTTGGGGGTTGCAGCATGGTCCTCCCCGTTTACGTGGGACATCAGGACAGGAACATTTCAAAACAGAATACGTACAGCAGTATGTTTTGTTTGGTTTTTTTCCTTGACAAAATGGTCTTGTTTTGGAGTTCCATGGCTTTGTGTTGCTATGCTTTTTCAGCATGTTTGCAGTACTCTTATTGACTGAAACCTCTGGAAACTGGTGGCTTTGACAGCTACTCTTCACCTGGGATAGAGGTGAGAAGGAATAGATACGAGTAGGTGCGAGGAGAAGTGGGAAGATGCAAAGCGATGGCCAGCTATGGCTGGCACAGGGCGAGCAGGGAACCCCTGCCTCTGCTCAGCATCTCCTGGGGGTTACGTGCTGTGCACATGCCTGCAGACAACCTGCATTTAGCCAGAATAAGAACTGGCTCACTTTCAGTTGCTCCTCCTGAAGGAAATGATGTACAGGTGGTACTTCTTTACTAATTATCCTGGTAACAAATCAGTAGCCTTTCCTTCCAACCTGGGATGCAGATACCTTTATGACTGCAAAGTGTTTTCATCACCTCTTGATGGATGAGAAAGCACTGCAGCGGTGTTACAGCTCATTGCATGAGAGCAGGACTGCGAGGTGAGGCCACATCTCCCATGTGTTTGCTGGGCTGGGGATGGAGCTGGAGCTGCAGGAAGTCCTATGGCTGTGGGGAGGTGACCCAGACACCCAGGTGGGAGCATACCAGTGCTGGGAAAATGGGTTTGTTACTGCTTTTACCTGAAACAGCAACGTGGGAAGGTCAGGAGACCGTGCTGGGGAGACTTACGGGGCTGTGATCCCTACCAGAGGGCTTTGCCGCTCTAGGGCTGGTTTACAGCTTGCGCTGCGGGGTTTTCCCCTTTCTCCTGGCTGGATGATGTGGTTGGTCTTCTGTGTTTCTTCTGAAACAGGTTTGTCGTTATCCCTGAGGCAGCAGGGCTGCCTCTCCCTCGCCAACTTTGTTCTTTCCTTCTTCCTCTTGACCCTCTATGAGGATCTGTCTATGTTGATGCCTCAAGTCCCTGGTCCCTGGGCTTGGAAAACTTCCAGCCTGTTTGCATCGGTGCTGTATTGATGCTTCTTCCTCACTATGCGTTTTTCTTACTGCCTGTGACCTCCCTCATCTCTTTAGGGTGGAAGGTGTGTTCCACTTACAGATGCACCTGGGATTTTGAAACTGCCATGGGTCAAGATGTCTGAACTGTTCCAGGCTTTTTTTTGGTGTGTTTTTGTTTTGTTTTTTAAGTTTAAAAAAGTTTAAAACTGGGCTATTTAGACTGACCGTGGAGTAGCAACTTCCAACAGAGCAGGAGTTCTGGTTAATGATTTATAATTTTAAAAAGAGTACTTTTTTCCAAACTCAGCATGGAACCAAGAGGCCACTAAGTAAATAAATATACATAAAGTGCAGCGGAATCAGATCATTTGACGCACTAATTCGCCTAATGTAAAAAAAACTTTAAAAAAGAAGTTCTTGAGAAAAAAAATTGTTGCAAAGAGTAGCGTCAGCAAAGGGATCTGAAAGTGGCAATGACAAGAGCAGGGGGAATAGCTCTGGATCGGTGGTTTTGAGGAGCATTGCGAGGTAGAGGGGGGAAGCATCACGGCAGCTACTAAAGGCACTTGTTTTCATTGTTTCTTCATCAGGAGTAACTTAACTGATTTTTTTTGTCACAATTTGGGGGGAGAGAGGACTTTTTTGCTGAAAAATGTTTGGTTTTTTTCCTTTCCCATATCCATCACTTACTAAGGATTTTCATTTTTCTCAATATGTTTCTTGAAAGATTTTTACTTAAACTGTTTACCTTTTTTTTTTTTTGATTGCATTTTTTAACCATTCCAAGTATGCAGATGAGATAATTCTTAATGACGTCGTGGTTGCTGTCACAATGCCTCTTAGCTGCCGTGTTTTACGCGTTTTTCTGGCTCTTTCTGCATGTAGTTAGTGCTGAGCTCTGCTAGGCTCGGCAGTGCTGCTGCTGCCCTGCGTGGCTATTCATTCTCGCAGGGCAGCGGGGTCTCTGTGGGTTTACCTGATTCTGACTTTTCTGAACCTCCCAGCTCCTGGAGTCCCAGGACTGCAGACTTATGAATAACAGCGAGACCTTAACAGACCTTTTCAGATTGTTTCAAGGGGGGGGGGAAATACAGTCCACCCCAAGGAAGAAAGGTCAGCAAGCTCAATCTGTGATTTACTGAGAATTTGAGATTTCAGATTTTTTTAAAAAGACGTATTTTAAAATAAATAAATAAATAAAAAAGACCTACTCACCAGCCTTGTGGAGTTCTGCAAGCGTGAACCGAAAGGTTCAAAAAGCGGTGGGGAATGGAAGAAAAGCACAGTAACTCTTTAAATATGCAAGATTGTGTCTCTGTGCCTGACTCTGATGTTCAAAATTGAGAGTTTAAATGTCTGAATGAGAAGCCCATGTTTTCATTAATTTTGGCAAACCTCATAAAAATATGCATTTGTCAGTCCTATTATTTATGAGTTTAAATTTGTCTATGTCTCTCCTTGCCAAATGTTCTGAACATTAAAATTTTCTCACATCTGCAATTTAAGTTTCCACTTAAGGAAAGGAAACTTTAAGCTCAACTGGCTCGTTTCATCAGCCTGTTATCGGCGCCCATTGTATTTTCAGGTTTCTGTCAGTTTGACAAGATGTAGCTGAATCCGTTTCTTCTTATAATCAAGATAATAACTACTAAAAATTGATGGATTTTGCTGCAGTTGAAAATACAGACTAATTCTTGCCATAATTATCAAGTCTTTAAATGGTAATTGCACACTGTTACCATCTATCTGCTGTCAAATTTATTTCAGTAATTGACCTCCTAGTCCAGGAATTAGAGGCAGCCTTTGATTATTGGTTCAATTAGTCTTAAAGCATCATGTCTCTTTTTTTTTTTTTTAAGGTATTTCAGTTACCCAGCCAGTTGAAGAAAGTGCCAAGAATGTCGCTAAATATTTCTTATCTTTATCCCTTTCTATCAGTTCTCGCTGCGTCTCATTTTAACCAGCGTATATAGATGCGTTGATGAGGTTTTTGATGAGAAAGTATTGACTGGGTTTGTGCTTTTTCTTAGTTTCAACCTTTAGTGACACTAATCTTGGGCAAGGGACTGAGCTTTCCTGGAGTGGCATACCCCACAGCTGTTTTCTGACAAAAGACAGCACGTTGGCTATTTCTGAGCGGTGTGGTTGGGCCGCTACGTCCCCAGTGCTCCTCAACCAAGCCGTTCCCATCGGGGCTGGGGCACTGCTCCGCGCAGTCTTTTGATTTCCTTCCAGGAGAAAAAGAGTCAGGTATAGGTCCCATAGACTCTGTTGTGCCCACACTTTCTAATGCGAGGAAGGTAGAGAGAGGAATGTCTATTTTCTAGGATCATTATTATAAGAGAGACTTTCCACACAAAATGACCAGGGCTTTTTTGGGGGAATGGAAGAAAAGAAATACGGTGTTCGTGACATCCACAGCCACGTGGAGATGGAGAAACGTGTGCAGCTCTATTTGTTCCTTGCTCTGTGTAAAATGAGTAGTGCTATGGATTTAAGAAACAGTTTCTGGTCTGACTTTACTCATGTAAATGAAAGAAAATGCACGTCAACAAGGGCCAAAAATGTAGTTTTTCTCTCTTGTAATTTATTAACTATTTAGGCACTTTAATTCCTTTTTATAAAGGGGAAAAAGTCCTTTATTGACCCCCTGACCAGGGAGCATGCTGTTTTCTGTGGCAGTGCTTCGTTTGTAGCTGGGAGAGGAGGAGGGAGAAAATAATGAGGAGAATAAAACTCATGTCCAGGTGAAGTGTCTATGCAAACACCATGCAAGTCCAGCTTAGATGTTCCAGCCAAATTAATCACTGACTTTCAGTTGTATGTGTAAAGGTGGATTTTAGACAAAGCTGTGCCTGATAAGCAGCTGAAAGGGCAAATAGGTTTGAGGTGGAATTAAATCAGTATCGGACCTGATCTTGTCACGGAGGCAGGAAAAAAAATACTCTAGTGGTCTTAAATCTGCCCTTCCTTCCCTTCCCCAAGCTCCTTTCCCTAACATTAGCACATTTCCCCCCCCAGCATATTTTCCCCATGGAAATTTGGCATATTCCATCAGTTTGTCTGGGAATATATTTTTCTGCTTTTGTTGCATGTACACAAATGAACATGCATGCAGGAATGGAAGAAAATGAATGAAATAAAACAGAAACCTGTTTTCTGGTTTCCAGCCTAAGATGAGCACTAAGCAGCAAAATAAAATAAAAAACAACCTTCCCCTCTACATAACAGATATGTGATACTGACTTTTTAATTATTTCTTTACAATGATATTTTATTCAGTTCTACCTTAATTTTAATCATCATTGCGAGGCATCCCTGTGTTACACTTTTACAATCCACATCCCCCCGGGCTGGTAACGAGAGCAGTGTAGCACAGCTCTCTCTCATGCAGCCGTCTTCCCCAGACCGAAACATCTGCTGGTGATGCAAACAAAAGTCACGCTTGGCTTTTTAATTCCAGATGATCACCATTTGATAACTCTTTTCATAAGAGCAAACGATTGCTAAATATAAACAAATGCAGTCTGGAATTTCATATGCTGCAGTATTCACCTGGCGTTTCTGCTCCCTGCTATTATCCCAAATCCCTTCTGTTCTTTGCCAGTCGGAGCAGAAAAGCAAGTGTTGCTGTGGTTACACTGGGGAAATAGGCAGATGCTGCAACATGCATGATGACTCTTCCAGGAAATGCTTCAAGATAATTACAAGTAGCGGTTGTGCCAGGGATATTGCTTGTTCCTGTGTCTCTTCAGATAATAACTTTTATAACCTCCTTGGCTGTGTCCTCTGGAAGGATTTGAGGACACAGTGATTGTAAGAAATCACCTGAGATTATTATTTCGCTGTGTCTTCTCCCTCCTGGACTGAATGACAGCCTTCCCTGCACCTCAGTAATGTGTGCTCTAACTCTCGCGCCTCCAGTTCTTGAGCTTTAACTGTATTTCAGCATCTATTTTTTATTCTTGAAACTTTTGCTGCTTGAGGATTTAAGAACTTCAGAACAGCTAAAGCACCCGAGTCCAGTTCTTAGCTGCTGCCTAACCTGCAAGTGCTTGACATCAGTGGGTATATAGGTACAGCTGTATTTTAACATTAAACTTTACCACCTCCCTGTAGTTCCTTCCCTGGGCGTGCGTACCGCAAGGCTCTCGCTCTTAACGATGCAAAGCACCTTGTGCAAGAGCTGGGGGAAGGACTTCCAGCGGAGATTGCCTGTCTCCTCATGGCTTCACTTCTGCAGGTATGACCAGGGCAGACCTAGCTGGATACTGAAAGCAGATGGATAATGTTATATATTTTTCTACAGCATACCTGTACTGGTGGGACTGGGCCTCCAGCAAGGTAGCCTGGGAGCAAGCACCCTGTGACAGGAGGTGGGACCCAGAGACCTGACCCACCTGAGGCTGGAGGATCCCTTTCCCAATGGGTGCTCCAACAAGCACAGGTGGGCAGCAAGAATGGGATGCTTTAAATAAATCAATCAATCCATAGCAAAAAAACATCCTTTAGTCTTATTTCAGCATTAAGCTGCTACTCTTGCCTAGCAGTAAAATGCAAAGGCTCCAGAGAGGCAGAAGATTTAAGACACTTGAAAGGTGTCTTGAGCTTCAGTGTTCCCTGTTCACTGGGACCTGGCTCCTATCAGGGCTGTGAAGGGCTGTGCGCAGATCTCTCCCAATATATATTTGTAAGGAGTTGAAGCGTTGTACCTAAGCTTGAGAAACAGTGCTTCCACCGCTGTTCTTTCCCAAGTCATCTATGAGAACTGACCTTCAGTCAATTTATTCATTACGTTATTAAAAAAGCATAAACAGTTGGGGAATTCAGAATTCCCCCTCTCTGTAACTTAGCCATTGCATCAGAGTTGCCAAATATATATTTTTTTTTTCTCCCCGTACAAAACAACAAGCTTAGCTGCTTCTCTGAGACTATTCATTTTCACCACATCAGGAACTTATTAATTCTTGATGAGAATTCAAGCATTAATCAATTCTTGATTGAATTCTCCCCAGAGGGAAAGAGGAGAAACTGGGCCAGGTTTGCCTTTTGGCTGCTTTGAGCTCTGTCTTCGACTTAACACACATGGCAACAGTGGTATAATCAGTCTGCTCAGCTTCAACTCCATATCAAATGCATCTTCACAGCTAATGTAGGACTCTGAAGACAATCTCCCTGCTACAGGTACTGTCTGATGAGAAGAAAGTGGCCAGAGCCCCTGCAGTGCTTTACCTTTGCAGTCCTCCTGTGGCAGCCACAGCAGGTAGCAGTGAGAATAGCCTGAGGGTTGCTCTAACGGAGGTCAGGCATGCACAGAGCTGCAACAAGACCGAGGCAATTAAAAGAAGAGGGGAAAAAAAAAATTATACCATCCTTCTGCTGGGTTTTGTGTGTTGCAGCTATACCTTGAGGTCTGGCCAGCAGGTAAGGATGCAGGAGGACTGAGCACTGGGAACTGAAGTCACGTCTTGAGTCAAAGAGCCTCAGTCTTCTGCTGGTCTAAAGCCATGGTCAATTTAGATGCAAGGATGTCGGGTTTCTGCAGTGGGGTCTGAAATCATCCCCTTGCTTGCTGTTAAGAAGTTCTTATATTAAAGCTGTTTGCTTCTAGTGCAAATCTTACAAGTATACTGTCTGCATTAAAGACAAATCAAGTCAGATTTTTAAACAGATTTCTTCATGGTTTCATTTAGTCATGGTATACTGAGGAATTTACATTTAGATTTATACAGTTGACCCACTTCCTTGTAACCGTATTTTGCAGAAGGAAGTTTCCCTGTGAGATTTTTAGAGCTGTTTAGATGAATTTTACTTGACAACTCCGTGTCATTTATTTTATGACTCCCTTGCAATGAATTAGAAATAATTTACCATTGTGCTAAAGATTTGCTCTATTTTCATAGGGAGTCAAACTTCCTTTATTTTTCTTACACTTCTCATGAAAAGTAAAATGTGATGACTTCAATTCTAAGGTGAATTAGACATGGCACAAACTCTAGAGGGATGCCTACAACATACTTAATTTGAGCTGCACTTTCATTGTCCGCTTGTGTATATCTCAACTCAAGAGCGTGGATTTATTGGTTTTTTTTTCAGTAAGTTTACTATTATTTCTTCAGAAAAGATTTTCTCTTCCCCCCACTCCCTGATGATAGAAGTCCAGTCAGACTACATTCATAATCAGCACACTTCCAAATTCTAGTGTTTACATTTCTTTTTTTCTTAACTATCACACTCAGAAATTTGGCATGATCCATCAAGCAGAAGTTTTGTATGGGCGATGTTGCATGCATTTCCCTGACAAAGTGAATGTTTTGGTATGAGCTCTTACTAGAGGAAAATGGCAGATGAGACAGGAAAGGCAGTTTTCTTTCTACGTGGCTTCTTGTCCCCAGCAAGCCACTCTGGTATCTACAGATATAGCTGGTGTTGATAGGGTCACTGGAGTTGATAGCCATAGCTGGTGGTTTTTTGCAGTTACTGCCTGTTTCTCTTTACAAAAAAAAAAAAATTTAGGTACATCTTTTCCTCTGCAAAGTGCTTTGAAACCTCCAGATAAGTGATTTATAAGAACAGCTGCTGCTATTATTTTTCTCCCCCATTCCAGAAAAAAAAAATTAAAACATAATCTTATGAAAAATATGTCAAAACAACCCAAGAAAATTTTGTTCCCATTAATTGCAAGAGAACCAGTTGTTGAAGTCCCCGTTGGTAGCTGCTCTCCTCACTGGGGAGTGCTGTGCAGCAAAGGGAGCGCACGGTGAGAAGGGAAGGAGCAGAGCAATGAGCACCCTCAGTGCCCGGTAACTTTAAGGCAGTTCTCCGCTCTTCTAGAGCGGCCAAGCTGCTCTCTTACTGCCTGGGGTCTGCGCCGGAGCTGTTCCCCGGCACAGCAAACGCTGATTTCTGAGCACAGGCTCTGAGGAAGGACCTGCGATGCTCAGCCCCGGTGGCTTGTTCCTTCCTGCCTCCTTCATGCTTGTGCAGTTGAAAATTGTGTTTCATTTTTATTCCTTCCAGCCCTTCAAAGACAACCTCTGCTGCTTTGAAGGGACTGCAGCTGGAAGCAGTAACCTCACCTGCATTCGCGCAACCCCACTTTGAGCACTAACTGGAGGACGTGAGGGCCGTAGGAACTCTCCTGCCCAACCCAAAGAAAAGGCAGGTTCAGAAGGGAATTGGAGCCTGGGATGAGGACAAAGCGTTTGAGCATTTCCTCTGGGCTCGGGCAGAGAGCTGAGCTAACCTGAGAGAGCTACTGAGAAGCCACAGAAGAGGAGTGGGTTTTAAGCTGCTTTATTCAGATTTTCAGTTTTCTGAATTGCAGTGGAAGCATGGCCCTGGCTGCCCTGGGAAAAGCACACCAGAACAGCATGAGCTTTAACCTCAGTGCTGGAGCGTGAGCGCCAGAGGAGCTGCCCACCAGGTGGGCTCTCGGTGGCACAGGGAGGAGCAGCCGCCCGCGAGTCAATCCTCTCTGGTTTTGGGCTTAAAGTAGCAGGATATTTTGCTATTCGTTCGTGCTTTGGAGAACACTGCGGTGCCTTTGCGGTGCTGGGGCACGACCAGCAGCGCCTGTCTCAGCAGGCTTCAGACACCCACCACGATGACAATGATGATCTCTGTTGAGGGTAATGGCGTTGCAGCCTCTGGTTTCACCTGTGAATGGCTCTAGAGGATTTAAATGGGTGAAAGAAGAGAAATGTCCAAATTTTCTTCTCAAAGACCCTTCACGCACTACGTGTGAAGGGAAATACCCTGGCAGTGATAGCACAAAATGGGAGTTTGGGTTTTATGGATTGCTGTCCTGCCGCCTCTGCAAGGAGAGGACCTCTATTCAAGGAGGACCTCCAGCCTCAGCTAGGACAGTGTAAATAGCTGGGTGGGAAAGGTAGAAAACAGCTTAAAAAAAAAAAAAAATAAAAAGGTCAATAGGGGACTGAGGAAGCACTTAAAATGAAGATGTCAGCAATGAAATGGAGATTTATCAATTCTAGTGACCTGTATAAACAGATGAGAGGAGTTGTAGCTGGTCACTTATAACCATGTAAATTTAATTAAATTGGTATTGCTTGCAGGAAATAGAGAATATTGAATATAACAATTAGTGGCTCTTTCTGCTTTTTTGGAAGAAGCAAGTAGGCAGAAGGCACAGGGAAATGGCACTTAGACCAGAGTGCATTACCCTTGCCAGTCACAGCAATTAATACAAATGAGCCATCAGTGTTCAAGTTCAGTTTTCTAATAGCTAAAATACAAGATGGGGCATTTGGTCATGTCTGCTAGGAAAACAAATCCCCCAGGGTCTTTTTTACTCTCTGTTTTGCAATGTGTGTTTGCAGGGTAGGAGGAGGTGGGCTTATGGGAAGAGCACAACAGCGGTATTGCAGGGTCTTTTCCTCTGAGAAACAGATGTGGAAGGTCTCAAGAGGCTGGTATGAGATTGCCCTTAGTGTTTCTTAAAAACTGTGGTTAACATTGCCCTAACTCAAGATGCATTGCATCCAACAGAAGGGAGCTCTGTATTAGATCCCATCTCCATTGCAAGAGAGTAATTGATCACCAAATGAAAAGTTAGTGGTTGCTTGGTGCAGGAAGCGGTTTGATTATGTCTAGTATGTGCTAATGGGGAAAAAAAGTCTCAATAATTTATTTACTGTTCTCCAAAACATCCAATTTCACAAAGATGAGAACAATAAAACTCCCCTAATTCCTTCCCCCATCCCCACCCCTGGCAAAACACTCTATAACAAATGGTGAGTGGGGTGATTAGGAGCATATAGCAGAGAATATAAATGAGGAGTTGAACGTGGCAAGATTGACAAGAAAAAGAGCATGAGGACGTGTACGGCCAGCAAGTTTAAACCTATTTCATAATGTCCTTTAAATATGACAGGAGTGAAAAGAAGTTTAACAAGTTGCGCCTGTCCATTTGCAGATGGAAACAGCACTGTCAGTGCCTCTGTCCTCTCCCCGGTGGGGAGGGAGGAGGGTGATGCTGCTGCCTCACAAGAGGGAATAATTTATATCCCAGCAGTGATTAAGAGGCAGTTAAATGGCAGCTATTATCGTCGGGCTCTGTTAAATCAGTAAATCTGGGTAACTAGCACCTAAAATTTTTAAGAGCTGGCTGAGCTACTCTTTGGATCATTAATGTTTATTTTTAATAAGTCCTGGATCACTAGGGAAGTTTCAATAGGCTGGAAGAAAGCTCATGTTCTGCCATTATTTAAAAAGGGTAAATGGGATGACCTGAGTAATTACAAGCCTGTCAGATGAGCATTCAATCAATATGTGTTTCATACCACCAAATGTAAGGTCATATATCTAAGAATAATGAATGTAGCTGATACTCGCAGGATAGGAGATTTTATCCCAAGAAGCAATGTACAATAGGAGAATACTGAATAGGTCTGGGGAAAAACTCTCTTTCTCTCTGTCACAGGGGGAACTCCATGTAGCAATGCTGCTGTCCTGTTTTGGGGTCAACAATTCATGAAGCCGCTTAGAAATTCAGAGGGAGTTCAGGGAAAATTCACCAGAATGATTAAAGATTTTGCAATCCAGCCATATAAAACTAAGTCTGTTTAAGCCACAGAGAAAAGGTGAAGGACTTCCCCAATCGGTCTCTAACGATCTGTACTGGGATAATACTGGCAGAAAACGTAGTGGCTGCAGCTCAAAGCCAGAAAGCTCAGTCTTTGAACAATGTGTGCAGTGCTCATTAATTACTGACAGGATAAATTAGGATTGTGGCAAATTTCCTCCACTAGATTCCTTTGCAATAATCTCGATTTGTTGGTGGCCTTTGAACTGGAAGAGACCTTGGCTGGTCTTCCTACCAGGTGTGCAGGGTTGCAGCTGGTGGCCATTGCAGGTCAGGAGAGTTTTGCTGTTGAATTTCGCTGAGGACGTGCAAAGCGGGTTGGGGGCACGGCGGGGTGTCTGCATGGGCACAGCTTTCGGCAGGACCTCTGGAGTCGGAGCAGTCACCCTGGAGGAATGAGAAACGGACATCTGCAATAAAATGTAAAATTGACAATCGACCCTTCAGGTCACCAAATTGTGTTTGACCACCAAGCTCAGAGACGATTCCTACATAAGCTCTTCTATTATTTATAGCTGTCTAAATAGCTGTGCAGGCTACAAGGCTATTTTTTGAAGGTGCAGTGTAAATCTAAATTGAAGCCTATTTTTAGCACCTCTCCTGGAGGTCAGGATGTGCACAGGTGTCTATGGACTCTGCAAAACCTAAAAATATTTTCCAGATATAGCGTTTTTTTAGTTCTCTGCCAAAATTCATGATCTTCTTGGTTTAAAAGCAACCACTGAAATCTTGTGCTGTCCGGATTCTTTTCTAACTTCCTTTCATCTCTTAATTGACAAAATTAGCAACAGTATCAGCCCTGTTTTCCCCCTTTAGTTATTTGTTGGATCTTCTGTATGACAATACTGTTGTATTTTTGGAGCTAACTTGGATTACACATTACCAATATAATTTGTATATTTATGTTGGGTTTGTAAATTGTTTATGCTAAAAAAGAAACTGCCAATGCCTTTTCGGGGGGAAAAAATCACAAAAAAAATCCTAGAGTCCTGGAGGAACTTAGTTTGGAAGGGCTCCTGGAGATTGCAGAGCAGTTAGCTCATCTTGGGTACTACTGCCCTGGGGTAGTAGTACCCAAGATGAGTAACTTCCACCAGGAGTTAAGGAGATGTGGAAATAAAATGGTGTGGGAATAAAGATGCTTTTGACAAATTTCCCTATAAAACCATATATTTTTTAAGTATTTTTTTATTTTTAAGTGTTGCATTTGGAGGGTTTAAATGACATTTCAGTTTGGAATTTAAATCAATATCCTATATTTTTAAAAGATTAAACTTAAACAAAGTCCATCAAATCGTTCACTAGGGGAAAATTTCAGCTATCAATGTTTGTAGTACAATTCCCCTCTCCTTTTTACCACTCTCCCCCAGGTTGAGCTTTTTATCTTTCATTTAATTCCTAGGCAGGTAAAACTTAATATTGATATTTCTCACAAAATAGGCCAATAGTTGTTTTCTAGACCTAGCTACTAGTAAAAAACACTTCAGGAGGTTGAAGTCCCTTGGTGCAGCAGACAATCATACTGGTACACGGCTGTTCTGAAAGTATGAATGGCTCCTAACGGCTTTGACAGCCCCTGCGTCTCACCCCTGCTGTGCTGAGGTTACATTTTGCTGCAGCCTCTAGAATAGGTTTGTTTCCAGAAATTCACCTTCAGAATTTCCTTTGACTTTCTCTTTCCCTTTCCTCATAATTCCAGGTTTTCTCTTCTTTCTTTAGGGAAGTAAGCCTTTGAAGCTTTCTCTGTTTATTCATAGTATTTGTAGGATTAATAAAATATTTAATGGATACCTTTGTGTACAAAATGTCTATGAGGAGGGCTACTAGAACTTGCATGTATTTAGGAGTCTGGTTTGGCTCTTCCTCATGACTAGTAAATCAATTTCTGCTCATTTGAAGTTGTTGAGCTTGATTATCAATGTTCCTCTAGCCAGCAAATGGAATTTTATTGATTTGGGTGGAACCATGTCAGATTTATAAGTTAACTTTTAATCAACAGAATCTAACTCAATCGAATATAACTGGTGGCATAACATCACTTTCAACACAAAACAATTAACAAATGCCTCCTTTTTTTTTTTATTCCCCCTGAGTACTCACCATTGCTACAATCTTAATTTGATGGTTTTCTTAATGCACTGCGTATCTCTTTAGTGTTAAAAATAAGAAAATAAGCATTATTTTGATTCTCTAACAACGGTTGGTTTGTTTTAATGATTGCTTCTTTGTTTTTATCACTAAAGAAACTACTGACAAAAGGTAGTGTTTTTGCAACTGCAGTGTTGTCCAATGAGACCAGCAATGTTCAGACTATTATTGATTGACAGAATTTTGTCAAATAGTGGTCAATTTGAGTTATTGTGGACAAAAATTTGTTCTCTGATCAGCTGACACATTGTCCTCAGCTTCCAAGTCCTAAAAAAGATAAAATGTACTCTTTAACTATTTTAATGTTTGCAAATGTTCTTTCCATAATTGAGCAAAACCAGAATCAATGAGCAGCTAACGTCCAATTTTTGTGAAACATATGGAAGTCACTTGTTATAGGGTTTCTAATGAAATCTTCATTATTGTAATATGTACATATTTTGAGTGTTGTCAGGCTGTCTTTCATTGGTGTTAATGCTAACATACATTAATTGGCAAATGACTATGAATTACATGGAGCTGTAATTTCATTTTGGAGTTCTGGTTCCTACTTGAATCCCTTGGGAGTGAATTATCAGAAACTTAATATGAAATTTTGCTCACACAACCTTATTTGTTCCCTTTTTTTTTTAACCTCATTTGTTCCTTTTTTAACATTATGGGGAACTATAGCCAAGGGAAACAAATAAAACAGAGATTACTTCGCAGAGTATATTGACCACCAGTAAGTGATTTTCAAAGGAGTGTCAGTCACAGAGAACCCCTGCAGCATCTCTGTGTTGTGGCCTCTGAAACAGTTATATTTTGGAGCTATAAATGGAAGATTAGGGGAATGGGAGTTGTGGTGGGTTGACCCTGGCTGCACTCCAGGTGCCCACCAAAGCCGCTCTGTCACTGCCCTCCTCAGCTGGACAGGGGAGAGAAAATATAACGAAAGGCTCGTGGGTCGAGATAAGGACAGGGAGAGATCACTCACCAGTTACTGTCACGGGCAAAACAGACTGGACTTGGGGAAATCAGCTTAATTTATTACCAATCAAATCAGAGTAGGGTAATGAGAAAAAAACCCTAAATCTTAAAGCACCTTCCCCCAGCCTTCTTCCCGGGCTCAACTTCACTCCCATTTCTCCACCTCCTCCCCCCAGCAGCGCAGGGGACGGGGAATGGGGGTTGCGGTCAGTTCATCACTCCTTGTCTCTGCCGCTCCTTCCTCCTCAGGGGAGGGCTCCTCGCACTCCTCCCCTGCTCCAGCGTGGGGTCCCTCCCATGGAGACAGTCCTCCACGAACTGCTCCAGCGTGGGTCCCTCCCACGGCTGCAGTTCTTCACGAACTGCTCCAGCGTGGGTCCCTTCCACGGGGTGCAGTCCTTCAGGAACAGACCGCTCCAGCGTGGGTCCTCCGCGGGGTCACAAGCCCTGCCAGCAAACCTGCTCCAGCCTGGGCTCCTCTCTCCATGGGTCCTGCCAGGGGCAGGACCTCTCTCCACAGGGCCTGTTCCAGTCTGGGCTTCCCACAGGGTCACAGCCTCCTTCGGGCATCCACCTGCTCCACCGTGGACTTCCATGGGCAGCAGGGACAGCCTGCCTCACCATGGGCTTCACCAGGGGCCACAGGGGAATCTCTGCTCCGGCGCCTGGAGCACCTCCTCCCCTCCTTCTTCACTGGCCTTGGTGTCTGCAGAGCTGCTCCTCTCACATATTCTCCCTCCCCTCTCTGGTTGCAGTTGCGCAGGTTTTTCCCCCCTTCTTAAAGGTGTTATCCCAGGGGCGCGACCACCGTCGCTGATGGGCTCGGCCTTGGCCAGCGGCGGGTCCGTCTTGGAGCCGGCTGGCACTGGCTCCATCGGACACGGGGGAAGCTTCTAGCAGCTTCTCACAGAAGCCACCCCTGTAGCCCCCCAGCTACCAAAACCTTGCCATGCAAACCCAATATAAGAGTGGAGCAGAGGGAGTGTCTGTGTACCGACCACCATCAGCATGCACCACCATGGGGTCCTCTGCTGCTTGCTAGGGTGAGCTGGGGGTCTCCTCTGTTGTACGAAAATGATGACACTTGTGGTCTCCTTCAATGAAGGACAAGCTGAGAAAGAAACCTGGCATTAAGAAGAGCAAAGAGAAGGGGCCCAGCCCTGGAATCCTGACCTGGACTCTGGCTGAGCTGTGCAATGTTGGTACCGCCTTCATCTCTTGCTCCTTGTGCAGGCGATGTCTCCTGGTGAGCACAGCGCTGGTGATCAAAGCACACTCGGTGGGCGTGCAGCTCGGATTCAAAGGCTCTAGCCACGTCTCTCATTTATACATTAATGTATTCCTTATATTTTATTCTCTACTCGTCATTATTTTTATCGTTCCTATTTTCCCTTGAAGGTGGTAATTATTTTATATTTATGCTTCAGTCATTATGAAACGATCACATCAATTGATGTTCTGTAGCTTTGAACACTACAGAAAATTTCCAGTTGGAAAGTCTCTGTTGCACAATGCCTATTTGCAGCCAACGTAACTGCGATGAGAGGTATCACGTGTAGACACGTGTTTAGTTTTTTGGTTTACTGTCCAGTGACTTACCTGGGTTCTGCTCTCACGAATCTCATGACTACTGTTGCACAGATAAAATAATGATACATCCTGATTTTTTGGTATGCATAGCTTTGTTTCACCTGTATGTTGAGAGACTTTACAGCCCAGGACACCTGGGGACAGCTCTCATGAAAAGGAAGGGTATTTTGCAGAGAGCCCGCTCCTGCCTGACCAGGGAGGCAGAGGTGTATGTGGGTTGTCTTTGATACCTGTGCATATATGTGGTTGAATTGATCCTGCAGTCTTGTCTCCTGGGTCATGAGACGCTTGATACTGACCCAAACCTTTTCAGGTTATCCTCAGTCTTCTAAAGTATCCAGTGCAGAAAAAATCTCTTTATGGTAATATAATTTTTCAGAATAACTCTTTTTTTTTTTTTTTTTTTTTCATGATATAGAGGTGTTATTACAAGGCTCAACAGCCATCTTAATATGGATTTAGTACCCACAAATATGGGACAAGGAGGAAATACCAGTTACTTGTTTCCAGCCACTTGTTTCCAATGGTTAAGCTGAAGTATGCTAACAGAAATATTATTGATTAGCTTTCAGGGTAAAAAATTAGGTATGTTTGCACAGATATGTTCAGCATCATTGTATATTGACTAAATGTATTAAAGATAGATAAGATACAACTGTGATAGGCATAACTTCTTGTCTGAAGCAATGGCTTTCATTAACTTTAATAATAAAGTGAGCATATTAACACTCAAGTCCTAGAACCCTTCTGCATACATACCTGGGTGATCAGCATTTGAATCTTATAGTTTACTGATATCTAATTCAAGCTTTCCAACAGTATCGTCTTCAGCATAACATGTTTCATGCTCTTCTGAGAGACACCTCATTCAGGGAAACACAGTGCAGAGAAGGAATGAAACTACTTGCTGGAGCAGTTTTGACTAAGAATGAGAAAAACATGTTTCTCTCACATTAATAATCTATTACTAAGTTTATTTTCACAATTGGTTTGAAAATGTGAAAATAACTTCATTTTCCAGACAACCTGATTCATCTGCTATTTGCTATGTATTGCTCGGGATCCAAAAATGCTTATTTAAGCAGAGGTGATGTTGTCACTGGAAGAAAATGAGGATGTGCTCACTCTGTGGTTCTATTTGCTATGTTGCACTGAGGTTGCCTGGGCCAGCTCCGTTTATTCTACACTTTGTGTGCAGTGGAATTTGGCTAGTTACTGTGATGAATTAACGGGCCAAGAAGATGAAGTGCTTTAATTGTAATTGCATGTTCATGAGCCAAATTTCAAGGCAAGGATTTAATATCTTTAAGTGCAAGAGATAATAATAATGGCAAAAGTTATGTTGTAAGGAGTAATTCCAGTTTCTAAAATCATTCTGAAAAGGCAACCCCACTCAACCAAGTAATTTGTGTAGCTACATAAATATTCCCTGTGTTCCTTAAAGCATTTCTTTTTCTCCTGAAGGCTGCAAATTACACTTTTATGAGATGCTGTACAAACTAACTACTATATCTATTCAGAGTATGATAATATCTCCTTGCCTTTGAAGGAAATATTTGGCCCTTGAGAATCTGGCAGTATCTTTCCTCATAAAATACCTGAAAATTGAATAAGATCTTAAGCTTTATTATGTACATATAATACTGGTACCTGTGGGATTATGTGTACTAACCTTATTTACAGAAGCTTAAGATGTATTTGCAGAACATATTTTAGGCTGGGACAGCTCTGTAACATGTGTTTATAACGTTGTCGTCTTACATGACTTGATCTCGAAAAATTCCCAAGGGTCTTATCTCAGAGAAAGTATACAGGTCCCCAGCACAATTTGAGTATAATTTTAAATTGCAACATTTCGGAGTAGCAGGAGTAAAATGTGCACCTGATGCAATATAGTAAGTCATTCTCTTGGGCTATGTTGTTTCTAAGTCCTTTCTGCTCAAAAGGCAAAGAAATCATAAGGAAATGTAGCTTTTCTTATAAGAAGAGAAAACATACATCATGGATGCTGTGTCCACAGAGAAGGTTCTTTGAAAATTGGAATAGGGCCATGATTTTTCAGGTACCAGAGAAATATGTTAGAGACCTAATACTGATGAAAAGTCTTAACCTTCTTTTTCCACCAGTGCATTCCCTCTGCTCTGGAAGCAGGACTTCCTCTGGTAAAGCTTAAGGTGAAGAAGCTGCTCCCCCAAATGCAGGGCATAGCCCCAGGGAGAACAGATTCCTTGCTGGGGTAGAGTCACATGTGAGGTCAGAGAAATTAAATTTCCCAAGATAAAATCCATTCCCTTTGGAAGAAAGGAGGGGGAAAAAATCATACCACTTACAAATGATAAGAGGGCCTATATTTGCATATTGTGAATGAGTTTCAAACCCTTATGTTTTTGGAAGGCAGCTGAGAAAACGTAGAAACATTCACTTGTTAGAAGAAGTATCCACCTCATCTGCTCTGTGTGCATGAAATTCTTCTTAGCCAAAATATGGATACATGTTAGGGCTTTGCAAAGCAGTATTGTGGTATTATCCATGGGGATGCTGATGTGAAAGTGCTTTACAGAAACTTTTGAGAAGTCAAAATACAGGACAAAACAGCTTTTTATCTTAGCTCAATAAAAACAGAGGTTTCCAAACATTTTCTTTCTTCGCCCAATCCTCTTACCAGTTCCTTCACAGATAATTCTATTATGTTTCAGTTTGAAACACACAAACATGATCACTTTGGTGGTTTTAGTTATTTTATTTTTCTTTACTAAGCTGTTCTTTACAGGCCTTTTAAGGAGCTGGAACTGAATCCATGTCCAATCAAACTGATCAGCATTTTTGGACATGACTTTTCAATCACAGCATGATGTACAGTCATTTAATGTAACTTTATACAACAGAGCTGTTTCGATTATTCCCTAAAGATTATCTGCAGGATCTTAAAGAGCACTTTGGATATCAGAAGTCTCGGCACTATATATATTTTTCATTACATTCCCGCTGCTTTTGTAATGTTTCCAAAGTGTCAGTGTTGGGTACAGTAACAGAAGAGGGCTTGCAATTTACTTCACTGAGATAGCAATGCTGTCTAAGGCAAAATTAAAATAGACTTCACTTATTTGTGGAATTAATTATTAAAATGTGCTCAGCAATCACTCTTGTCAACCCTCTATGCTTACAGGGCTTTTTTCCCTTCTGCAAATGCCACCAAAACAATGTTTGGTGGTACCAAGTTGCTTTGCATTAATGATAGCAGTCCCTTCTTGTTTCTCTTGTATTATTTAAAATGTTACTTTCATTAGTTATTCAATACAGCGCATTTATAGGGGACAAAGTAAGCCTTATTCATTTCCATCTGCATCTAAACCTGCAAATATAGGTAAAAAAATCAAAGACTTAAATTTTTGCACTCTTAATTTTCATTCGGTTGTTGCCAGATGTCAGCTTTTGAGTTAGGCTCAACAAATTTTCATGAATTTTGTTCTTAGGCCTGATTGCTTTTTGGGGTCATCTTCTGTATGCATGGGGCAACTCTTGGTTTGTCCTGCACTGGGTAATTTAGAAAGAGCTCCATGGTGTCAGCAGGTAGCACTTCCATGAAGATGGCAAGGGAAATCTTACCAGAGTTTCCTGAGATGAAGCCTCATTTAAGGACCACTGAAATGAATTATGTGTCAATGCTTCTCACAAATTGCACTTGCATCACTCAGTGGCTTCATTTAAAAGCATGTATCTGTTTGTGAGCACATTTTAAAATTGAAGAATTTGGGAGTGGATGTGAAGCAGGACATTTAGAAGCCTCTCTGCTGTGAAGAAGCAAGTTTACAGGTCTGAAGTTGTGGGGGTTTTTTTCAACAGAGATGATCTTTGAAATCTTTTCCATCAGTTCTCTCCACATTCCAATTTCAGTTTTATAACACCCCTCACTGTGCAAGTCTTGGCAGGAAGCCTTGCCCATCTTGCGGAGCCTTGCATGAATAATTCATTTAAGTGTCATGCTGATTCTCAAAAGGTTGGAATATTTCTTTGGAGAAAGTGTTTAATAAGATTCTTCCAAACAACACAAAATATAGCTTTGTATGAATTTTATGGGGTAGTATCTCTTAAAAGGTTTTGCACAATCAAGGATTTAATGAACTGAAAACCAAAACATATGGTAGTCCCTTCTACCTATTTGTTTCCTAGGTTGAAGTATGGAGATGAAGCTGCTTAACTGGGTTCAGAAACTTGAATCTGTCAGATCTGAAGGCACAGGCAGAAGTTCAAGAAATAAGATACAACTCCTATTTGGCTCCTTCTATTTATATCTTCATTTGGGTGATACTGTATGACAAAGACAGAGAATGAAGCAGCACTTCCACTTATTTTCCAAGCCAACAGAAAATATCACACAGCTTCTCCAAAATACTGTCACTCTGAAAGACTCCCAGCTGCATGGCGTTCCAGATGTTTTGTTCAACAAGGCATCGTTTAGCCCATCAGAGGCATGCAGGTGTTTGCAGTCCTCTGAAGAAAGAGTGAGTTCCGTGACAAATGACGGATATCTAGAAGTTAGTGAAGCTTATTAGAATGGAGGGTATTTTTGCTTTGTTTGTTTTTCCTTTTGAAGATAACTTTTAAACAGGGTTTGGTGATCTAAGAAGCTGGTTTGAAATGGGAAGTCCCTTGAAATCTTTCAAAAGAACCCTTTCCACTCTTTTTATTTTTATGTTATTTTAGCACTATTACAGTTTTTAATGGGCAATATTTTGCCAGAAAAAAATAAAAGCAAAGCCCAAGTCAAGAACCAGCCAGTGTAGTTAGAATACAACATCACATCAATCTCGTCGGTGTTTGCAGGAACACATTTCAGTGTGTATTTGGCAGCTATACAATCTGGATAAAATATTTTGTGTTGCTCTGAGGATGGGAGACCATCATGTTTCCAATAGGACTGTTTGTTGAGAAGGAAAATAACTCACAAGGGAAATGTTCTTGGTATATAATTGGTTCTCATTATTAAGTGAATTAATTAGACAAGCATTATATTGTTGTCATTTCAAGCCACTTCATCAGAAGAATTTGGCTCAAATCTAAATTAGGGCAAAGGCTCTCTTTCGTGTTAAAGCGGTGACACAATACGCTTGAGCTGAGTGTTGAGGTTATGGGTCTGACCTTGTCAGCAGTGAATAAAGATAAGGAGACAGCCAGAGCACTTTGGGGCACGTTGACTTTCATACTGTGATTTTGCCTTCTACACTATTTCAAAGCTGCAGTGAGTTACAAGATTTCTTTCAGATCTCCAGTTTAAGAAGGGGTGGGGAGCCCTTTCTCCCAGATTTTGCTCCGGCAGCACTGGAGCTGGCTGCCCAGGGAGCTGCACAATCTCCATCCTTGGAGATTTTCAAGACTTAGCTAGAAAAAAGCCACGGCTGACTTGACGCACCAGGAAGAGCTCCATTTTGAGTGGGGAAATTACAATCTCTTGTGGTCCCCTCCAACCAAGATTTCTATGAGTCTATGAAATCTTCAAGGCAAGAGTCACTTAGGGCTTCAGTGAGGCTTTGAACAGCACCCAGTTGCATGGGTCAGATCATGGCCTATAGAGTGTGGTCATAAAGTATAGCTCCTTGAATTTCAGTGCAAAGGTGCCAATAAAGCTAGCTGGATCAACAGCCTGCCTCTGCGTGTGTGTGTCTGGTTCCCCCACCTTGGGGATCTAGCCTATTTTACGGTCAAACTTGCGGCTTGACAGACTTGGAGACTTGCACGTTCATTACTGCTGAGATGTCTTCCTACACATATTGCTCTTCCTAGTGCCTTCCAGGGAGCTCATTTAAAGATTATATTGGTGATTGGTGGTTTCCAGTGTTTGTGAAGTAGTTTTCGTAATCGGGATCTAAGAGAACTGAACTCCTTAAGCTAGCTGATTTTTTTTTTTTCTTTTTCCTAGTTGTCATTTAAGTTGAAATTAATATTGTAATTGCTTTCTCTGGAGACTCTATAGCTTCATGCACTCTCATTTATGGAGAGAAATATGGATGATGGGTGACTAATGCTGCTTAGTTAGGCATTTTTTAAAAATAAATACAGAATCTGTCAATCCGTTCTCTGTCAGAGAGAGAAACAGCTCCCATTTTCACACAGTCTCTTCCTTCAGGGGATTCTGTCTTGGGAAGTACTATAATAGGGAGAAGTGTATGAGTTTTGGCAGTTTTCACCCTTTCCTTTGCAAATACCCTTCCAGTTTTCTGATAACATTTATGGAGGCTGAGAAATGCATTGCCTACTGAAGAAGGTAGAGAAAACTTCTTGGAATGACATTGACCACAGCATGTCGAGTCCATGTTCTCTAATTTTATAACTAAGGATAATAAAAGTTGAACAAACAATATCTTTAGCCTGAGAAACTCAGCTTAGCTGTATTGATTAGGATGTTGCTATGTGGATTTAAATCAGCTGAGTCTGTCCTTAATTGTTTAGAGAAAGCAGACTGGTGTGTCTAGCTCTCCATCTACATCCTTTGCAAGCTGCTTGCTGACAAGTCATTTTTTTCCCTATCAATAGTCTGGTGATTGATTAATTCAGTTCAGATACCTCTGACTGCAAGATTCAAGATGACATATTCTCATTTTACTCTTATAAATATACAAGATTTCCTTTCCTTCATATTAGCTCCTCACTCTTCAAACATTTATGTCTTATTTTATCTTCTTGTGAATGGTCTTGTTTCCTGCTGCTTAAAAAAGAAAAAGAAACAATCTACTTTCCAAGCCTTCTTAAGGGTCAACCTCCTCTGTTTTGAAAATTAGTTGTGGGCTAGAAGGTGCAGGGGAACAGAGAGTGGAGTATGGCAGCGTGAGCAATCAGCCTGGATCCAAACAGAAAAATTCATGACCTAAATTAAGTATCTCCCTCCAGATGTCAGAACATTGAATAAATGTTTCATAAACTTTGCTTTCCAGGTCAGCTCCAAACTGTGATTTTATGTTTGTGGTTTAACCCTTACTGTTTAGTGAAAGCAGCATGGTGAGATTGGGCAAGGAGCAGGGACATGTTCCTGGACATCCCTATTCTGGGGAGTAGTTGCATCACTAATGCCTCCAGGGAGGGAAAAAAATGTGCAAGACCGATACCTCAATCTTGAGGATGAATAATATCACATGGGGTTTCTTTGTAGAAAAACCTGAAGAAATCATCTCCAAACTCATGAGAGTACATCATAGCAGGTTTAGCACCCCAGGGCAAGAGCAGCCAGCAGTGACTGCTGACTCAGCCGCTGCTGGTCCTTTGGGAGCCAAACAAGCCCTCTGTGAGGTCCAGCCTACCTCCCTTTGCACAAGAAAGCTTGTATTTTTACAGTACGATAGAGGAAGGTAGATAGCAGATGACTGTGTTGAGGAAGTGAGGGCACAAAGCCAAAGTTATGTTTGTAGAGTGAACACTTCTCCAATGACTCGACCCTTGCAGCTTGTTGAAGCACTGGGTGCTTTATCGACAGGAGAGGGGAAAAGCCTGTTACTGCTGCTGCATCCTCAGAAGTGGAGAAGCTTTGATTATATGGCTAATCCTCCGCTGTTGAGCAAAGATGCCTGGCACCAAGGCTTTGCTGTATGCAAGATTCACCTGCGTACTCCAAATTGGCCCCTGCGATTTTCGTGGCACAGGGAACTGTATCACGGCAACCTGTGTCTGAAAGCCCAGCCTGAGCTCGCTGTGCCTGTTATTAGGAAGCCAAATGGGACTGCACACCACGCATTTTTTAAGTGGAGCATGGAGATTGTCAGCAAATTCTGTTAACAAGTGGCAGAATTTATGTGCTCATGGACTAGTCCCTACATTGGAGATTTACGGTATTCTCCTTTCATGCTGTGCTGTTGCTGCTGCTTTACAATTAGAGAGAAACTGGCATTAAAAACATCTGCTACCCATGTTGGCCCATAGTTGCCAAACTTTTCACTCTCTTTCTGCCAAGTAGTACCTTGCCAGCAATGCTGTTGTGCTTAAATGTTAGCTCCCAAAAGCAATGCTTGCAGACATTAGTGCCACTGAATCAGCACTAATACTGACATTTCACTTAGGGAAGGGGAAGGATTTGTGAGGAAGCAGCACCTCCAGGAGCTTAATTAGCATGGAAATGCAGAAAAAAATAGTGTGTCCTACAAAAGAGCGCGGTAAGAGGTTATTTCCTGTGTTTTCTTGAGATTTTCCAACATCTGTTCTGGATGTGTTGTTTGGGAACTGGCGGCTTGGTTCCAGGCTGCGGTCCTGCACCGAGGCCCCTACCTGCTGGTGACAGAGCCCCAGTGTGGGTGTCCCAGTTGCTGCCAGAAGTACGAAATCTCCTACTGTTCCCAGCCCTTTGTCCATTCAGCTGCATTTTTGCAAGCTGTTGTTGCAGTGCTGATGTTGTGGTGAGATGCTCCAAGTGGGCTGGGGGCTGCGCTAAGTGGTGTACAATCACACACTGAGATGAGGTCCTTGTCTGCAGCATCCCAGCGTCCTTTCCACATGTTTTCACTCTATTCCAAATTATTACCAATAGATAAAGAACTTGTCAACTATTCATTTCCACTCCTCGCTCTAATGGTTAACGATTTTTTTTTTTATTGCTTCCTGAGCAATATAAATGCCCTATTGTAATATGTGCAACGCATTTTCATAGCACAGAAAGAACAACAGTGGCAAACTGCTAAAAACACTGTGCAGGAGCGGTGAGCTGGGGAGTGGCAATGCTTGTGAATAACATGAATGCTGACCCTCTCTATCTTCTAGCTACGTTTTGAGATTAAGTACCTTGGAGGATAGCTAGGGATATTCAGCAGAGCCAATATGTAATGGACTTTGCTTTGACCATTGTAATATGTTACTGATACAAGGGAGTAAGGCACTGCGTAGCTCCGTGCTTCGTGAAACTGCTGAATGAAGTGCTGTATCATAGGGGAGGAGATGCCCATCTGAAACACAAAGTCAGCGTCCAAATTCACTGACTGTTGGAGAAGACAACACACACGCACACAGAGGCCTGCGCTCATGAAGGGAATATGTAGTTGCAGAACCGTTACCAAAATATTTTTCTATTCTAACTTCTGTGAAAAATATGAATAGCGAACACTAGAGCTGAGGTTATACATCAGTAAAGCAGCCTACAACACTTCCCTGGGAAATGGACTCCCAGAAAAAAAAGTCAATGGTGTTTTTTTTCAAATGTGGCTGAATTCTATTGGTGCATATAAACTGAAAGTTCAAGCTAAAAAGAAGTTCAATGTAAATAGTATCAATAGACTCCAAAAATTGCTATGTGCATTTCTTTCTATTCTTCATGGAACAATGTGTTCCTTCCTCCAGGCAGCATTTAAACTTGGGCTGCTGTCAAGTTTCACTATTGGCTTTTTTTCTCTTTTCGTAACTGTTCTGCTTTCTTGTAGTTATCTTTCAGTTTTTTTAACTAATAGAGCCTTTGTACTTTTCTGTATCTTTATGCATTTGTGACATTCACTCAATTGCAGCGTAAGACCCTTACCGCATCAGCATCCCCAAGCATAATACTGTTTCTAGCTGAGAGGAAATTTCCCTTCCACCTGTATCTGCTGGATGCAATGACAGTTGGCAAATATCTCAGGTTTTGCCCCATGTTAGCGCTTTGCTTATTAGCTAAACAAGGATATCAACCTGCGAATATGTGTGTAACAAGTTATAGATATGAAAGACGACGCTTGGCATTTTGTACTTTACTTCATTCAGCATAAGAAGGGCTGCAAGCAAGTTTGTGATCATTTATTTATGCATCCATGGGTTTGGCTGTGCCAGTTTTACTCGCCTTAAGAATTTCCTTACTCTTTGAGTAGCCAAGTGTCATGGCATGGGCTGCTTGCAAAGTGAGACAGTTTATCTCAATATACAGCTGCGATATGAAACTCTCAATCACTTTTTTTTTTTCATCATACATTACAAACGTTTCACTTGATCAGAAAGGAGAAAAAGACAAAGTTTAGCAACAATGCAGCAAGCAGAGGAGTTTTTGTTTCTGGGCTGAACCACAGGACTTAAGATACACAGAGATGCTTTTATTTTTAGGCAATATTGTCAGTATATGTTGTTGTTGCTAAATTTCCCTGTTCTCTGTAGCTTCACTTAGAAAGATGGTGTTGAAGATTAAATCCATATATGGTTTCTTCCTTTAAATGTAAAGCCGGGTGCTTTGTATTTCAGGTGGTTGTGAGCTTTTTTGCTGCAGGAGTGCGGCTGGTTTAATCCAGGCAGCGATCAGCAGAGGGCACTGATCTAACAGGAGTTGGAGTAAACTCAATTGTCATTTTACTTCAGTGCAGTCTAAAAGGACCCAAGATTAATCTGTTAATATCCTCTCATTCCTTTTCCCTCCTATATCAGTGTTAATTGCCAAACAAGTGACAACTTTCTCCAGTATATTATACTGGTACATTATACACTACTGCTGTAGATATGGTTATTTGCAAATTCGCTACAGACTCCTCCACAAACTTGAGGGTTTTATGTTGCTTCTGTATGTATGAATACAAATAAATGGAGGCTGCAATTTCATCTATATCAAATTTAATCTGCATGCTATTTAAAGCAGTCTAAATATAAAAAACAGATTATTGGAGTATTCCACAGGAATAATTTTATTTATCATAGTTTACTTTCAAATAAACTTGTCCACTTCCTTTGGTTTTATTTTCCTCCAAAAGATGCGTTCCTTACAGTATTTTTTTTTAACTATGCATTCACAACCGTATTTAAGAACTGGTTTACACCTGTTGTCAGCTGGGCTGATAAACGCAATCAAGACGGAGACTTGGCAGAAACGGCAATCATAAACCTGGCCACATAAAACACCCCTGTAAACTGAAGGAAATCGAAAGTAGAAGGCCAGCACGGTTGCATTGGGGTGAAGGAGAAGGCAAACGGGGGCATAAGCTATTGGTGGTGTTCCCCCAGATCCAAGGGGGGAACAAACCTCCCGAGCAGTGGCAAGGGATCAGGGTGGCTGCAGATAGCGTTGTAGGCAATCCCGTGTCAGCAGAAGTGATGAAGGCTGGCATGTCTGGAAATTGTTCTGACAGCCAGGGCCCTATAAAATTTTAATTTGAGAAATGAACTTGTTCTAAACTTTGAGAGTCAAGCCCTGCAGCTTTTACTTGGGCAAGATTTTTGCTAAGATAATGAAAATAGACTTAAAGACTCTGACAGTAGTCAGTGGGCAAGCCCCTGTCTTGTGTCTGGCAAATAACCCTTTGTAGCCCCAACCTGTGTCACAAGATTGGGGTCAATAAATAAATATCAGTTTGGTGGAAGTGTGTCTTGAGTGTCACAGCATTATTAAAAGCCTTTCAAGCTGGGCAAAGGGCAGGTTTGTAAAGTTAGTCTCAGAAGTGTTGGTTTCCTAGAAATCATATTTCTATTGCCTTTTATGTATTAGCCTTAGTAAGAGCATTACAGCAAACATCACTATATCCTGCAGAATTCTCTGAGATTTGGCTTGCTCGCTGTTTTCAGAAGAGTTTTGAATGAAAAAAAAAAACCAAACCTGTTGCTGAAGGTGCAATTTAGATGTTTACTGAACATCGCAGCCCAAACCAGAAAAGGGATCTCAGTCTTAGCTATTTGGAATGAAAACTCAAAATGAAACCCGAATGAAGACAGTTAAGTGGGATCACTAAAGACAGCCCTTCTCACTGTTTCCTGATCACTGCCGTATAACAATTAAAACGGGCAAATCTCTTGAATGGCTGGAAAGGGGTTACCCCCCACCCCCAATATATGCTAAAAGCAGCATGTTTAGTATTTGTTTTACGAAATTCCTGTATAAATACAGATCATACTGTTAGGAGTCAGCAAATAATTGTCAATTAAGGACTCATCTATCTAACTTTGTAGTCAGCTTCAACAGAACAATACCAAATTAGTGCTATCTCAACTGAAGACAGATGCCCACTTAATATGTTCAAGCTGATCAGTCCAATAGAAATTATTTTCAAATATGGATGTAGCACCTTCCCAATTGATGGGTAGTGCATCTTTGTGAGTGCTAACCACTTTTTAAATACAGTATTCATATTGCATGGTCATTCTTCCAAATATCTTTTTAATGTAAACCGGTTTAAACTTAAGTTTTGGGCCTAATTCTGCTGTCCTTATCCCATCAATACGAGGAAGGCTGGATTTTGTGCTTAATTATATTTTGCATGTGGCGTAGCAGTGGCCATTTGACAGAGAAAGCTTATTCATAACTGTGAATGTTAAGCAGAATCTGGCCTCAGTTCAATCTGGGATGCAACAGGTCAAACTTAATCTGCGGCAGCTTTCTGTTTTGTTTGTTTGATTTAGTCTTGTTTAGCAAATGCCTAAAAAGAATTTCATAAACTGAATTAGATCATCTCAAGCGAGGTCAGTCAAAGTGGGATGCCCAGAAAAATCCCTGATTTTAAGCAGTGTTAGCTTATTCATGGCAAAGGGATACAGCCCAGAATTTCTGCTACATACAGCTGCTGTTGGGCATCAGTTCTGTCCATGAATCTCTGCCCAGCTTAAGTCCTACTGCAGGATCTAATCTGTGCTGAACTTGCTGTGCTGGTTTTGGCTGGGATAGAGTTAGTTTTCTCCATAGTAGCTAGTATGGGGCTGTGTTTTGGATTTGTGCTGGAAACAGTGTTGATAACACAGGGATGTTTTTGTTATTGCTGAGCAGTGCTGACACAGAGTCAAGGCCTTTTCTGCTCCTCACCCCACCCCACCAGCGAGGAGGCTGGGGGGGCACAAGGAATTGGGAGGGGACACGGCTGGGACAGCTGACCCCGACTGACCACAGGGATATCCCACACCATATGGCGTCATGCTCAGCGTGTAAAGCTGAGGAAGAAGAAGGAAGGGGGGGACGTTCAGATTTATGGCATTTTGTCTTCCCAAGTCACCGTTAATGCGTGATGGAGCCCTGCTTTCCTGGAGACGGCTGAACACCTGCCTGCTTCCCATGGGAAGGAGTGAATTAATTCCTTGTTTTGCTCTGCTTGTGTGCGTGGCTTTTGCTTTCCCTATTAAACTGTCTTTATCTCAGCCCACGAGTTTTTTCACTTTTACCCTTCTAATTCTCTCCCCCATCCCACTGTGGGGGGAGTGAGAGATCAGCTGTGTGGTGCTTAGTTGCTGGCTGGGATTAAACCATGACAATCCTTTCTGGCACCCAGCATGGGTCTCAAAGGGTTCGAGATAATGACAGGTTTGATTGGAATGTGCTAGATCAAATTTATAGCTGTTATTGCTGTTTAACTATTAATCGGCAGGCTCCTGTGCTTTCCACGGGGCTTGCTTGCCTTACTGTATATCAGAGTCCAGTGCTCGTTAGTGGCTGCTTTTTGCTTTCACTGCTTGCTGTGCTGCTGTACTGCTGATCAGCTTATTCTGCTGTCCTGGGAACATGTTGATAACAGCAATGGTGATGCACCTGGGCTGGCAGATGGCCAGGGCATCCCTGCTGTTTCTGTGCTGTTGTACTGGACAGGCTGGAACTCCAGCATGAGCTCAAGTCAAAGGGACTGTGACCTGTGGATGAGTCCATGTGGGAGCAGGACACCCTGAAGCATCTGTGGCCGTAGATAAGTCCATGCCAGAGCAAGTACATCTTGAAGTGTCTGTGAGCATAGTTATGTCTGTGCCACAGCAGGTATACCTCTGAAGGGATTGTGGCCCAAGGATAAGTCCACATTGGAGATGGTACACCTTGAAGCATCTGTGGATGTGCATGAGGTCATGCTGGAGAACCTCAAAACGTGTGGCCACAGATAAGCCCATGGCAGAGCAGGTACTCCCTTGGAGGGACTGCAGCCATGGTCAAGGACATGTTGGAGCAGGTTCACTCCTGAAGGGACTGCAGCTCTGGGTAGGGCCACACTACAGCAGTTATATCTCTAAAGGCATTGTGGCCCATGGCTTAGGCCATGCTGGAACAGGCACAGCTCGAAGTGACTGTAGCTGTAGATAAGTCTATGCTGCAGCAGGTATACTCCCGGAGAGACTGTGGCTCATAGATAAGGTGCCACTTGGAACAGTGTCCTGGTTTTGGCTGGAATGGAGTTAATTTTCTTCCCAGTAGCTGGTATAGTGCTGTGTTTTGGATTTAGCATGAGAATAATGTTGATAACACACTGATGTTTTCGTTGTTGCTGAGTAATGTTTACACCAGTCAAGTGCTTTTCAGCTTCCCATGCTCTGCCCGGTGCACAAGAAGCTGGGAGGGGGCACAGCCAAGATGGCTGATCCAAACTGGCCCAAGGGCTATTCCACACCATATGACGTCATGCTCAGTATAGAAACTGGGGGAGTTGGCTGGGGGGTAGCAATTGCTGCTCGGGGATGGGCTGGGCGTGGGTGGCGGGTAGTGAGCGGTTGCATCACTTTTTCACCCCCCCCAGGGTTTTGTTCCTCTCTCTCTCTTTTGTTGTTTTCCTTTTCGTTACAATTTATTATTATTATTGTTATTGTTGTTATATTTTTATATATATATATGTATTTTTTTCCCTCTTTTTCCCAATTATTAAACTGTTCTTATCTCAACCCACAGGTTTTCTTGCTTTTGCTCTTCTGATTCTCTCCCCCATCCCAGTGGGGGGAGGAGGGTGAGCGAGCGGCTGGGCGGTGCTTAGCTGCCGACTGAAGCCAAACCACAACAAACAGGTACGGCCCTAAGGGACTGCAGTCTGTGAATAAGTCCAAGCATGGGCAAGGGGAGGAGTTCATTGCAACGTTAAGCCCTATGGTCTGGTCCAAAAGGACCAAGGGTGGAGATTGTAATGGAAATACCTTTAAATTGTTGTAAACTGGGATTTGTGTTGCATGTTATGGGAATTACTATAGGAGGAACCCCTTGCTGCTAGCCGGGCTAGGAGCAAGGGGAGGAGTTCATTGCAATGTTAAACGCTGTGGTCCAGTCCAAAGGGTCCAGGGGTGGAGATTGTAATGGAAATATCTTTAAATTGTTGTAACCCATGATTTGAGTTGCATGTTATAGTAATTACTATAGCAGGAACCACCTGAACCAATGGAGGACAAGCTTTACAAGAAGCAGTGGAAGTGCAGCAGTGACTCGACCTGAGCTGGCTTTGGTGCCCAGTAACCCCGCAACACACCACTTCTCCTGTCCTGAGTGACCACCATAACAGATGGAGCCCAAAGTCATGGGCTAAATGAACTCAAGGGACATTTTGTGGACATTTGTGGACATTTATGTACATTTTAAAGACATTTCACAGAGGTGGTCCATAGACTAAGGGAATGATACCTGTGTATTATATCAAAGGATGGGAAGGGGGGTGATGGTTAATGAGGTTGTATTGGATAGTGTGGGACCTGAGCATGACGTAAATAGTATGGAATAAGGGGTGGAGAATGTGCTGGTTTGGGCTGGGATAGAGTTAATTTTCTTCATAGTAGCTGGTATGGAGCTATGTTTTGGATTTGTGATGAAAAGAGTGTTGATAACACAGGGATGTTTTCGTTATTGCTGAGCAGTGCTGACACAGAGTCAAGGCCTTTTCTGCTCCTCACCCCACCCCACCAGCAAGGAGGCTGGGGGGGCACAAGGAGTTGGGAGGGGACACGGCTGGGACAGCTGATCCCAACTGACCACAGGGAGATTCCATACCATATGGCGTCATGCTCAGCATATAAAGCTGGGGAAGAAGAAGGAAGGGGGGGACGTTCAGAGTGATGGTGTTTGTCTTCCCAAGTAACCGTTAGCGTGATGGAGCCCTGCTTTCCTGGAGATGGCTGAACACCTGCCTGCCCATGGGAAGGAGTGAATGAATTCCTTGTTTTGCTTTGCTTGCGTGTGCGGCTTTTGCTTTCCCTATTAAACTGTCTTTATCTCAGCCCATGAGTTTTTTCACTTTTACCCTTTTGATTCTCTCCCCATCCCACTGTGGGGGGAGTGAGCGAGCGGCTGGGTGGGGCTTAGTTGCTGGCTGGGGTTAAACCATGACATTACTGCATTGGTTTCCTTAAAAATAAGTTAGCTTTCCTCACAAGCCGTGCTGCTATTTTGCAGAAAGCAAAGATACCGTTAGGAATAATTGCTTTAGCCTTTAGTTTTGAGTGGAGTTTTTCTTTTCCTCTGCCAAGCAAATAGAAAAAGCACTTGTACTAGTTTAACATACACTACTATCTAAGAAGAAGAAAAATTCAATAGAGGTGAAGATAACTTTATTTCTGTCACCAAATAAAAATAGATATTTGATCAAATCTATGCTAAATTGTTCTTTGCACTTCTTGAGAAATACAAAAAAATCTATATATCACACTCTTGACTAGTACTCAATGACACTAGCCTTCTGGTTTTCCCTCTGTTATCTTGCTAACAACAACAAAAAAAGGTAGAGTGTAAGCTTATGTATCAGTAAAGGTAGAGTAGCAGAGTTCCCGTGCACCTCATTTTACAATTTGCTTTGACATGAAGTGAGAAATAACTGAGCACAACCTTTACTACAATAATTGGATTTTTGCCATCAGGAAAAGCTTGTTACAATTGTGTCCTCTGAGAAATAATACAGTTTTTAGGTTTAGTTTTGTAGAATCTATTCTCTGTAATCTTAGAGGGCTCAAATTCCAGCAAGTGAGATGTGATGTACACGGGCTGGATCCTTCCCCACCTGAGTCAATAGTCTGTCATTGTTCCATCAATAGAGTTGCTTGCTTTACACCACCACAGCCTAAAAATCATTTTGTGAGACATGTCTTAAAAACACAGACTAATTTTAGAGCAATCTCATTTGTCTTCCTCTTTTTATTTTGCTTTCTTTTTTTGTTGCTTCAGGTCATACTGTTTTTCTAGTGATTTTTCTCCCTTTGTGCAACTTCCTTGAAGAATTATAGGAAAATATAATTTAATTATAAAATCTGCATGGATATTGCACCTGAAAACATGTCAGGTTATAAAGGTCTGAGCCTAAGGATGAGTGGGCTTTGTGAGCTGGGGATAGGAAGTTCCTCTAGTTTTAGGATCTCAAGTGTTTTAAAATTGCCTGTGATGCATCTCTCCATCATACCTAGGCTCTCCCAACCCAAGAAACTGTGTCATTATATGCAACTCATTAAACATGTATTTGGTAGTACTAGTGAAATCTATGAAATTACTTACAACTTTACTATAACCATTAATTATCATCTACCAGTTTTTCAAGGACTATTTTTGCCATTCTCAAACCTACAGTTGAAGCTGAAATGAAATTAATATTAAGAAAAAAAAAATGTTGCTTCAGATTTTGTTATTGTACAAATCTATACTCTTACTAACATTGCTGATATGCTCTCCAGAACTTTGAATGCATGAACGGTAAAAAAACAAACGTATTAAAAAATATTCTATTAAGATTGTGCTATTATTTAAAGTATTTTAACTATTTTAAAATTATAACACTTAGGAAGCCATTAGGGTAAGGTTTGGACTATTATTTTTAAAAATAAGTAGTAAACTATTTCACTTAGAAATAAGACTTCTGTGTGTAAGGAGTTAACAGAGCTACTTACTCAATATATGTGAGCTGAGGGATTAAAATCTAACTGCAAGATACCTGTTAGGACAATGGGCCATAATAGCTTATGGAAGTATGAAAAATCAGTGGAGAATTCAAGTGCTTCATTGTCTGCCACTGTGGCTACTCTGTCTTTGAGGTGCCATTTTGGCCAGTGAGCGATGGCAGAGAATCGGCAGCGACAAGTCCAGAACAGCCCTTTCTCCAAGGAAAGTGATCCCAGCAAAACCCAGCCAGATGTAAAAGTCTGGGATGACCTCAACAGCCTTACCATCTGTACCTGTGGGGACGTAGCTGTTATACTAGGGAATCCATCCGGTAGGAAACTGTACGTTCAAGACTAGTATTAGAGTACCAGAAGGAAAAGACCTGAGATGGATCTCCAAAAGAAGCAACAGGAACATCGCATGTGAGCATCACCACTGATGAACTACATATGTCTCCAATGTATACAACAGATTGTCTCTTCAGCGTCACCAGGACTAAGTATCATATGAGGAATAATTCTGTTTGAGAAAACTATATCCACAAAATTATAATTATAAGGTGTATTCTTGGACTTTCCTAATAGTAAGATCTCTGCAAACTATCACCCCTCTGAAATCTTTGAATTTTCATAAACCTGCAGCCATCTAACGGGGTGAATCTGACGATACACATATCACATTCACACCTCTTCCCTTTGGAGTCAACAGCAAATAGCTCCCATTGGCATTAATGGGAACAGGATTGGGCCTTGACTTATGAACTGCATAGAATAATAGGAACCTCTTTTATTTAAATATAACCAATGTGAGATTGGAAGTGTGAGGCGGTAGTAACGAGCCATTTTGAGTAGAAGGAGATGCATATTAAGTTAAAGTGCCTTATACTCAAAATCAATCTGAATTTACTTCAGACTTTGTATAACCTTCTCTTCAGTGCTATACAAATGTCTTGATAGACTCATTAAAATCTGGAAAATGGGAGAGAAAATCATAAGATCAGAGACTCATGAAAGCTGAAATAAAAATCTATAACTGAAGTGTGAAGTTACAGAGTGGATCAGTGAAGATTTTAAGTTTCAATTTCTTTCACTTTGTGGGTTTATTACGTACTAACTGTTACTTCACCATTTTTATGTAGTGGAACATACACATTACAACCTATTTATTCAGATTTCTTTTTGCAGGGTCTTCCCTCTGCCGTTTTACTTGTGTTGCTCACAGTGAAGACACCTATGATGTCCTTGATAGAAGAGAAGACCCAACATCAGTAAGTCTGTGAGAAGTAATGATTCTTGCATACTCCTTTTGATACATCACCTTGGAGGCCAAAAGAGGAGAGTACTCTGATTTGGAGGAACCCCTGAAGAGCTAAATGGCCATCTCCTCCTTCTAGAAATAAATTGGAAATGCAATTTACCTCACCAGGGGATGTGTATTAATTTTTTTTCAGAATGCTCTTCTGACTTGCTGCTAAGCACCACATCTCTTGAATGCATATTTCATCTACCTGTTCCCGGTTACCTCCAAAAGGACAATACAACTGGCAGCATTTTATTTACTGCTACACAACCAAGCCAAAATTGTTTTCTCCTATCTGCTGTACCACTGAGGCTAAAACTTGGTTGTCATCCTTAAGGATACCTTGAAATGTGACTTTTATTCTGATGAAAGATTTTTGGTTGAAACTCCTATTTACACCCCAGTTTGATAGAGAAAAATTGAGATTTTCCTTATCGTGATTGTACAGTATGAAACAAATTGCTTCAGATTATGATTCCCTCCGCTTTAAATTGTTCTATTGTTTAGACCAGAGCTGGCTGACAGTTTCTTCATTTATCTTTCGTAGACTAACGCTGCAGTGGACATATTCGAGGTATTAGGCTGGTGCTGATTTGTCAACCTTGACCTTCTACCACATTAGCTCATTGCAAACCTGGCACTCTTCATTTCTGAGCCGTAGATTTTTTTCTGAACTTTCTGAGCCAAGATTAGCCACCACTGCTTATGTGAAAGATACATGGACACATATCAAAAGCTGACATACAATGTTTTCTTTTTCACATTGGAGTCCTATTCACTAACTTGCATTCTATATTAGAAACACATCTCATCATTCACAGCTCGTAACAAAATGTAATTGCTATTTGTCTTAACTCTGATTTATTTTATAGACTTTGTCTGGCTTAATAACAGCTTTTACACAATGGACCAGCCTATACTTGAAATACAGGCCATTGAAATTAGCAGTGAGTTCTTGCTACTTAGTGATCAGAACTAGTCTGTGTTGGATATACCGGTGGTTTCTTCTAAAAATTGGCTTTGGTCAACTTTATATTTAAGCTTCATTTTAGGAAATTATTGCAGCTGTTGGAGCTGAAATCTGAGGAAACAGTCTTGCAAGTTTGCAGCTAATACTAGTGTGTAAGTACTTCCATGAGTGCCAGAAGTTGATCCCATGTTCACTTTAAATTGGAGAAAACTAACCACTGTTTCAAAGCTACCTGGAGAGACAGCCAGCACGGTCTCATCAGCTTCTTGTCACCAGGAAGCTGGCCTCACTTCTTTACAACAATTTCTTGTGAACTTTGCATGTTCAAATGTTGGACCTCATCTTTGGTCCTAACGGGAATTAATACCACCAGGAAATTCTCACAGCAATTGTCCCTTTTAAAGGAGTAAGATGTGAGTCCCACTAAAAGTTGCCTCTCCAGTTTCCTTGCACGTAGAAACTCACGGGGGAAAAAGCACTATTGCAGAAAAAAACAAAGCAATCCACAATGACATTATTCACAGTTAGGGACAGTGGTCTCCCAGACCAGTTCCTTTTCATAGCTTGATATAACTCACAAACCTTTAAAAATATGACTGCTCAAAAAGAAAGTCTCAGGTAGATTGTGCAAACCCAAAGCATTTAGGAATCAGCTGCTTGAGGGAACATGAAAACAAAGGTGCTGATTGCAAGTGGTGGGAGAAACGAGGCTACCCTCGTCACATCAGGGAGACTGATCAGTGGTGTCGGCTCAGCTACCGTATGAAGAGGAGCTCTTGGAGGAGAGGGAGGTCTGTGGCACCCTTCGCTCCTCACTGAACCCACTTGCAGCTGCTTGGCTGCCAGATGCTCCGGTTTTAATGGATAAATCACAGCTGCATCACTGAAAATGCATACATAAGACTCAAATCTATGCCGTTAAATCCTGATGTCTCATTTTCAGTTTACAGATTATTTTTCTTTTCAGTCCTTTAGAATTTTTTGGTTAGTTGATTCTTTCTTTTTTTGTCCTGTGTTTGTAGAGATCTTTGTGAGCTAGTGGACTTATGCATGTTTATTCAAGTAGGGCCCAATAAAATAGTTGAAATAATGCAGTCTTTAACTGAATAACACTCCCATTGAAGTCAATGAGAATGTAATATGTTCAAATACCACAGAACGTAGCCCTAAATTTAATTAAATTGAGTATTGCAAGAAACTTAAATCAGCCATGTAGGAGGTCTTAGGAGGCCTTTTTTTCCCCCTAGGATAAGCATTGTGTTTCATATAGTGATAGACATCCAAAATGAAAATAAGGGTCACCTCCTTTAAACTGGACTACTGTTTCATAGATTATTTACCTTTATGGTACTTCATCTCTTAGTGTGGGCTGATCTGACAAAATGTAACAAGATGTAATGATAATTTCACTGACTAAAAGTTACAGAAATAGAACACTCTGCCTTTGATGAAATGATTGAATTTTTTAAATTCTTCTAACAACACTCTTGACCTGCACATTCTTGCAAATTCCTAGACTTCTGCAAGCAAATGTCATGACATGAGCTACAACTATTCCACGAATGTGGGGTTTTCAGTAGCATTATCCAGTACCCAAGTTACAGTTGTTGATTCTGCTTTTCTTGAGTGGCAATGACTACTATTATTTGCTTCTAGGTCTGTGGGGAAAAAGTAAAACTATAAGATAATAAAAATTTGTTGGAATTAGTGTGAATAAGTGTGAAGCCAGGAACAACTCTCAGAATGGAGCCAGGATCTTGTGCTTGGCAGAGGGGTTGAGCAATGTAATGTAACAAGGAATTACTGCTTGCTCCTTTTAGAGTAGCATTTGTAATTGTGGTTCTTATTTATGAACAGAGTTAACATGTTTTCGTCTGTTTGTGCTATTGCTATTCTTAGGGATTGCTAAATGCCATATAAAAACCCACCAACATCTTGACATCTTGTTCAGATAAAGAAGAAAGGACATCTGTCCCTGCGAATCGCAAATAATAAAGGAAGGTTAGTAAGATGATCAGGAAAGATTTGAGTGAGACTCAGGAAACAATTGGCAGTTTACAACAGCCTAAAATCAGACTGACTTTCAGATGGCACAAGGCCTGGGCATGTCCAGAAGATGAGTTTCTCATGACTCTGCACTTGCTGTGATGATAAAGTGTTGATCTTTATCAGGTCTGAGCTATCTACATAATCTGCTTCCCTGACCGCTAAGCTCTCTGAACAAATCCTACAGCTAAGGGGACAGAAAAGTAATGTTTTCATATTTGTTTTGAGAAGGATCCTTCTCACCCAGCACTGCAAGCTGTGGAGGAGGGAGGCCACACTCACCAACTTTTTGCCTTCAGTGGAGCCCAGACTTCATCCGGCTGCTGGAGCAGGAGCAAGCTGTGATTATCTGATAGCTGCTTGTTTACATGTAGTGGGAAGTGAGAATGGTAATTCCCCTTAAGAGCACTTCACGTCTTTTTTTCTAACTGCAAACTACATAACATATTAATCTTTATTGCCATTTTATTCCATGTATGACACAGATGAGGCCATGCGACATTTTACTCATCTCTTGTACTACAGTAACTGTAATTTACATCAAGAGTTGTAAATTGCCAGACAATTGGAAATAGCATGGAGTAAATGCTTCCTAAAATGCTTTAATATGGGAGCTAATAGCTATAATGTATGTTTCTTGTAACTCTGTTCAGTCTAAACTGATAGTTAATTGGATTGTCATACTTATGTGGGTAAGTATTCAAACATGTCTAAACTTCATAAAACCTCCTGTACAGAGAGAAAGACGTTAGAGCAAAATCAAAACCAAACTTTTAAGCATGTTTGCATAGCAAGCTCAATAAGTACTTTTGCTGATCTGCATGAAACCTGTACAATTTAAATGCCATTATTCTTTTTGTCAATGTGCAGGCAAATTCTAGTACTAGTGGAACACCTAAAAATATTAAGTTTACTTAATAAAATCTATTAAAATGGGTGGCATGAAACTGAATTATTTCAACTGGAATATATACACCGGGGAAAAGCAAGATCTTGAATATTCACATTACAGCTCATTGAAAAGGCAATGGGCTATGCAACAAGATTGACAACAAAGGGAAAAATGATGAGGAAAATTGCTTTACTTATCTGCTAGAGTGCTCTTGACTGCCAACTGTAATTTTATGGTTCATTATATAAAAAAATACCATTAATGTTAGTACTTGTGTATCATAATCATGCAAAGAAGGAAAAAAGTTCATTGAAATGTGCTCCATTTTTAATCAAGACACTATAATTGTGTGTTTTTCAGGCATCATCAATTTCCATCAATTTTACTGCTGCAAAAATAATGTGCTGCTATAGTTCTTCCAAAGGTCAATTCCTGCATGAGGTACATCGACTGCAGGGATGTAAACTGTAAATAAACAGCAGCATAATTTATCTTCTTTGATATTACTTGATTCATCATGAGCTTTAAGTTGATAAGTGAAGAAAATGGAATCGTTGGTTTTAAATTCCGTGGTGCATCAGATAACTTAGAAATTACAGGAACTTTGGTTATATAAATGTTGTTATATAAAATGTCAGGCAACAGCCAATATTAGCATTGCAGAGCCAATATTACATAGCAAATATATCTGTCAACCTATCTGTGTGCTTTCAGTAGTTTCAAAAATCACAGAACAGATAAAATTGTCTGAAACAATGGCAGGCTCTGCACTGCAAAGTGTTGCGTGCCTTATGGATTAACCATCTCAAAACAACTTTGACCATCAGAAAATTTGGGTTCCTCACACCTGAAGGGCAACAGTGGCATTACTAATCCTAACACCCCATCTCTTTTTTTTAAAAGGGGACACAAGGAAATTTAGTGACACATTAGAATATGCAGAAAGTTTTGTGCAGAACAAGTTTTCTGAATTAATGTTCGTATTATTCCAGTACAATGTCAGGGAACAAGTCTACAGCAGAGCCTCAGTCGCAGTGCAGCCCCAGAGCAGAGGAGAGTCCCTATCCCAAGGACTTTCTTCTTGACAAAACAGAGGTGATTCCCAGATGATATTTTCCTAGCTAGGGGATGCTCAGACTTTCTTTATTCCATGACTCTGTGATTGAGACTGACCTTGAGCAATAGCTGCTCTTTTCTCCTGGGAATGTGCTCTGAGTTTTGAGGCCTGGCTATGTTAAATTTTGTTTAGAAGGTACAAGTGGCCAGTGAAGTACAAAGAATTCATGGTAGATATGTTATTGAAGTTTTTAAAGGTGTTCCTTCATCTACTGGTGCAGAATACTGAAAAGCAACTGATGTGCTTTATGGGCAAACTCCGTTGTAGCTGATCCTGTATGCTGTTGAACACATCCCCCTCTTGCAGAACTACTACCACTGTTTCTTTTCACGCTCAGTCTTGTAATCTCAATCTAAATTTCTTGCAGCGCAATCTGCATATAGATGCCCAAGACTGAGGGCATCTCTCTGCAGAGGCCAAGTGCTGCCTTTCCACCCTTGCAGAGAATCCCAAATGCACCAAGTCCCTGTTCTCCATGTCAAGCTCCCTGGGGACCCCGCAGACTGGGCTACAGCAACATACCCCCTTGAGCAAAGCAAGGAAGGCGGCTTTAATTTTTATTAGCCTTACAGACTACTTTGGTCACAGCTTTTGTTGCATCACGTGAAAGGAGCAGTGGTACACACCACAGCCAGAAAGAAACGCATTTTCTCTCTATTCTTCGTCTTTTAAAAGACCCCTCTCCTTCAATAAAGCAAGAAAAGCCCAGTACACTAGAAAGGACTTCTGCTGGGCAGCTCATAGTAGGGCAAACAGATCATAAAACCGGCATTACTTGGATGATATATTCGTGTAGTATTTCATCTGTACTAGTGTAATACACTATCAGGCTTGTGTTGCTTTGATGATATATTACTTGCTAAAATAAGGTCAGCTGTCAAAAACCCATTCCAGTGTCTGTGGCACTCAAAGTTTTGTTGGGGGAAAAGAAAAAGTTCATTTTATTCCTAAAGAGCGCATTCTTCAACGTGGTGAAGTGAAGGATGGTAAGACTGAAGCTGAGAGGCTTTTCTGAGGCTGACAAGCCCTCCAGAAATCCCATCACTTATCCAAGGTGGTAGGGTCCAGGGCCCTGGGAACAAAGTGCAACATTTACTGCCAACTGGAACCTCTCCTGCAGCTCAGAAATAGGCCTGAAATAGCCAAAATAATACATGCATTTATGCCTATTTTCAGATAAATGTCACTGTACACCTAACACCTTCAAAGTGGGACCGTCCCGCAGCGGATTCCGAGCAGCTGGGTGGTACGTGGTGCAGGAGCCTCTCCTTTCTTCTGCCCCCCGCAGAAGTGAATGTCTGGGATAATGCTTTGCAAATCTCACTGTAAAAACATGGCATTATTCATAGTGTATGATTAGTCTTTCATGCTTTCCTTGTTATAAATATGTAACACATGCTACAGTGCAGAATGTGATAATATATTCTAACATGATCTTTAATGCTGATATTTAAAAACCTGTTCCTGAATATGCACAGTTTAAATTTCACATGAATGTACATCTACCATTCTCCCTGTTGTAAAGCATGAAGTCTTTTAGGCAAAAAGTAGGTTTTACGTCAATCCATTTTTACCCCTTTCTTCAGCTCATCTATCTACAGCTAAATAATTTCTTCATCTTCCACAGAAAAAATGAATTATTCTAAAGCAATGTGTGCTGCAGTGTGTGTGTGTGTGTTTGTTGGTAAGTCAAAATACAAACACTGGGAGAAGATATTCTCATTTGTTTTCCGTTCCAGTTTTTAAGTGGTATGTTAGGAAGCAATCATAATAAAGAGGAGCTGAAGGAGCTGAAGAAATTATTTCTCAGTTAGACAGCAGCCTGCTGTTATCTCTAATCTAAGAGGCACTGGATAGAGGTCATCTTCTGATCAATGAGGTGAATTTCATTTTATGATGCTGAAAACAGACAGAGAATGGTACAATCAAGTGCTTTCAAAGAGAAAACAGAAGCAGTCAGAGAGTGATGGAAGAACCATAACAAAAATAAACAGATTTATTGCTATATATAGCCTGTTTTACAAGGACTCTGTAGTGCAGAAAGAGGATGTTACTCTACTTTAGCCCCCCAGATATACAGAGTATTGCCAAGATTTATAATCACTTTACCTGTCCAGGACAGTCTTCTGGACAAATGGGGTTAACATGGTGCACTGCTATGTTCACAGATTATCTCTCATAAAGGATAAGCAATTTAGTTTCCAAGCTGAACACTTAAGCATGTAATGTAATGCGACTTTCGGGAATCCTCATACACAAAGAGTGCTGAGAGCTTTTCTGCTTGATGGTCTCCAGTAACCCCAGCACAACCGCGTTTCTCCCATGTGCACTGGCTCTGAGGGGCTGGCTCTCTGGCTAGCTGTGGTGTTTGCCCGTATTTTGCTTTTCAAGTGGTATTTGACTTGGCCAGGTTTTACTCTTTACTCAGCACTGTCTGATATGACTTTGGGCCATTAAACAATATGAATTGAAAGGCCTGATTAAAATGTTTGCTACTAAAGTTTTATAGTTAGTTTGGAATATTAAGCATGGACATGTTGTCATGGTAATTGAGCAATTATTGGATATATGATCTAGCCTGTGCCATAGGTAAGCCTTAAACAGTGTCTGCTGTTCCATTCAAGAACTGGGGAAAAGGATGGAGCATTCATTGTGCTTTAGAGAGTTTGTTACAAATTATTATCAAGCAAGAAGCAAAAAATACTTTCCCACAAAAATACTGAATTTCACAATAAGCACAATTGTCTATTTGAAATGATCCATCATGTAGCAATCTGGATAATTTTCACAAGAGGAAGCAAGATAACCAATATTGATACAAGCAAGTAGATGAGCAAGAGGAAAAGATTGCTTAAATACAGAAGAGCATAAAGACATCTGAGAAATGTATGTACCAGGATATCATCAACTGTGTGTCTGTCACAGTGCATCAGGAAATCGTCCATTTCTGAGTGTCTGACTTAGTATTTGTGTATGATCTATGAAGTAAATGAAAGTTGGACTGGACGTATTGCTTGGTTAACGTTTTAAGAGTGATATTAGACTATACTTGTATCCATGCAGCTGGGGATGGAAAGGTGTCGCTTAGCCAATGATGGCAATGAGCAAGCGGTTACATACATTCATAAATCAGTTACAGAATAAAACTGCAAGAGAGACCTAAAATGGCAGAGCAGCAGTGTGCAAGGGAGCCCAGAATTTTAACTAATCTGCTGCCATTACATCTACTGGAGGATGCACAAGCAAGGAGCAGGAAAAGGTGAAGTATTCTGCTGGCAACGAAATGTAGAAACAACTTTCTACATTTTTGTATGCCTCATCCAAAAATAAGGACTTCTGCATATACATATTCAAAAAGATAGTGTTTGCCCCCAAGTAGCAGAGCTTACTTTTCATCAGAACGTATAGCAGAGCTTTTTTTCCCCAAACCTTGCAAACCATCCCCACAATCAATGGAAAGCTAAAGAGAGCCCTTGCTGTCAGCATGGATTAATCTGGAATTCCCTCGCATCTTCAGATCCTTGTGTATCAAAACATTAGTTTGCATCAAAAGTTTGAACAGTGACTCAAAGTATGCAGGAGTTCAGAAAATGACAAGAGAGAATGAACTAAAACACCTCCCATTTCTATGGCTTGCAAACTTCAAAACCTGTAATTATGCTAGAAGTCTTTGATCTCAATATTACTCTCCTATTGCCTCTGAAGTCAAAAGCGTAGGGGTGTAACGGTGTGCTTCCCCTGCCCCCGACCTTTATCTCCTGCAACCCTGCTTAGGTGATAATCACCAGTGGTGATTGTAAATGGATGCATCTGGTCACCATCGGCTCAAAGTGGATTCAGGAGACAGATAACAACACAATAACCTAAGGGTTGGGCTATTAGCCCAACAATAGCCTGTGTAGGGCTATTGTGTTGTGCCTAGGGCTATTGTGTTGTGCACCCACCCAAGAAACTAAAACCTGTGGTCGGCATGCAAATATGACTATGAGTCAATCATCTTATCCCCCATAAATAGTGGGCAGCCCAGGGTCCTTGGAGCTCTCCTGCATGCAGTGGGCTGCAGGCCAGGGTCTCCCCTTGAGCAGGGACGCCTCTCAAGGTTACTCCTCCAGGCTGAGAGATTCCTTGCCGCAACAGATCCTCGGTAAGTGACTAATAGCATGCTAAACTTTGAAACCTTAGCTAAGTGATATAAAGGATTGATTGTGCATATATAATCCTTTAGACATAAACCGTTGACCAAGTCTGGGACTAGGACTGGATCTAGCCGCACCTAGACTCCTCTCTGAGAAGGAGTTTAGAAAGCAAGGGGGTCCTTTTCTGAACCTCATGACTCAATGGGAGGGTCTCCCTGACAGTTTTGTCTGACCCTGTCCTCTATGCAGTAAATAATCAAGTGTACCTCGCCATCGAATCTTGTTAAAACACTGTTGCATTGAACTTTGTTAACTCCCTATTCTGTATCAATAAACTATATTTTTACTTCTCTCTAATGAGTGAAGTGCACACTCACTCCATCCGTGACAAGGGGCTACTGCAGTGGGATTGTAAGATGTCAAGTGTTAATGCCCTATAGCCACATTTAAGGTACATCGTATTAGCTATTGACGACTAGGTGCTAAAGAATATAACCATATTCTTTTGCTTATGCTATATTAAAATCAAGAGCATTTTTGTATTAAAGAAGCTTTCACACATCAGTATTTTTGGTGCAGATTGCTTTTTACCAACAAAGAGGTAGACCACTGATACACAGGACCTCTGGAAGATGTTTTCTAGAATAAATTAGCAATTAACCATTTTTAATAACTGTTACAACTGAGTGGGAGTTAAAATTGTGTCAAAAGTTACACACTAAACAGCAGCACATGTTATTTTTGGTGCTTAGGAGGGAGCCCTAGAAGGGGGAGGTTGGTCAGGGGCTTGGCTAGAGCGCTGGGAATCTGTGCCTGCCCCTGCGATGGGAGCTTAACGCTGTAAATTGGTACCAGCGTCTGCCTTCATACAGCAGAACTGGAAAAGAAAAATGGAAAGGGCTGCATTTATATGACTTGTAAAATATTCATTTATGTGCTGCACTTGACGAGAATCGATCTCTAGAGAGGGTGAGGTTTCTCCATCTCAGTCAAATTAGATTAGAGGTAAGAGCTGAGTGAGATAAAATGTCATGGGGATGGGAATGGGGTGAAATGGTGCGGGCATGTGCTCTCCTCGGATCCCCTGAACAGGGTAGGGGGGTCATTAGGAAGAGCTGAGACTGCAACAGAACCAAGGCACGAGCTTGCCCCTGAGCAAGCATCCCTGGGTTTTGATTCCACTAGGTGGCAAATTGTTGAAATCTTTTTGTAGATTTGGTCTTCAGTGACTTGTTTCATCTGTCAAATTACAGCGAGGTTAAATAAGGTCAGCACTGAGGGAGGCAATGGTTTGTTCCTTTTATTTACAGTATTATTTTCAGTGCATGGTGAAGGAGAATGCAGCAATGGGCACAGCAATGGACACAGCAGGATTTATGTTTTGCTGCTCCACAGATGCCCGTCGCGCCTTAGCATTGCTCAGACACCGAGTGTGCTGCAATGACGATACGCAACTCCAGAGCTTTGTGAGGGGCCATATGTGGCTGGATTGACTTTCGTATTTCAGCCTCTTGAACATCAGTTGTTGAGTAGTTTCCTCATCATTAAGAGCTTGTCAAAGACAAAGTCTGAAAATACAGTGTGATAAAGAGGAAGCAGTAGACGTTGTATGTTTTGGGCTAGATGTCACCTGCTGATCGTTGATCTTGTTAAAAGTCTGTTCTGATTTACTCCTTTATAAATGGGAGTGGACAATCTGTGCAGTGACATCTGCCTTATTTCTGATTTTCTGGGAGAAAAACCACTGAATGCCCGTCTGAATGTCAGTAAGGTTTTCACGGTGTAACAGTGGTGGTTTGTAGCTAATTGGATTTCTCTAAGTCTGTACGACCCCTAGCCAGGTCTGTGCACAGGACGTGAGATGTGATGTGAGCAGTCCCAGCTGTTTGCCCATGGCTGGAGTGACTAGTCACACCAACCCAGTGCGTTTTTTCCAGTTAAAATGCTCTTTGAAGATTTTAAGTGGGATGTGCTATTGTGAACGGGGTTCTTTTTCTGATGTTAAGGAATCCTGAAGAGTTTCTAACAATGGACTTTTATATAGTTAAACTGAGAAATATCTTATATAATGTTTTCAGCTACTTCTGACAATAATGTCTTTACCTCGGGAGCAAAGTATTCGTGATGATGTCAATAAAGACAGCAGCTTTGACAGCAGTTTTATATATCAGCGTAGATGTATATATCAGAGTGCTGAATATTACTTGTATTATCAATTGGCTAACACTTTCCAGGAGAAAGATGTCTCTTTAGAAAGCTGTGCCTTTTATGAGTGTCATCAACTTCTGTCAGGCTTGACACGGCTGGGTTTGACTGGGTTAGAGGTTTTTGTTGTTGTTTAAATTTGTGATAAAATAAGTGAGCATTTTCTGAGAAATGGATGCTGAAAAATGTGTTCTGTTCAAATATAAACTGCTTCATTCTACTGGTTTTTGTGAAAGCGCTAAGATCTGTGGAGGAAAAGACTTAAGTAATAGAGCGATTTGCCATGCTTTTGGTATTAAAACGGCACAGGCACAGTTCATGCAGAGGCAGTGACTTATTACAGCTCTAAATATCTCTCCCTTTAAAAGCTCCGGGGTTTAAAAGCTTTATGCAGAGTCTCCATCGGCTTTTGGATAACCCAAGGGCAGAGGAAGAAGAGCAGCGAGGGCAGCCAGTGCAGGCAGGCAGCTGCGAGCACACTGCACGTACAAGCGCGTAATATCATCCCAATAAGAAGCAACGTATTTGCAAGTATGAGGAGTATTTATTTTTCCACATTATGAAAAAAAAGATTCTCTATATTTCTAAGTTATTGCAAATCAGTATGGATTCATACTTTATTATTTCAGATGCATGGATGGATGCAGAAAGAGGGCAGGCTTACTGACAGGTTTCTACCATTTCAGCTTTCTCAGTGTTTGTTGATGAGCATAACACAGAAAGAGGACATAACCTAGATCATACGTCACAGCTCACCACCGGCTTATGTCTGCAACTGGTGGCTCCTGAAGAGCCAGGATGCACCAGTCACGCTTCCAACAGGTGACACTAAGTGTTTCCAAAATGACCACTGCGGGCTTGTAAGGCGCTGATACGAAGTACTGCTCCCAGCTGCAAGCCCTGGGAGAACTTGTGGAGGTGTGCCGCGCTGCTTCAGACTGCGCTGCTTGGGCCACCTTCTTTTCTGCCTATAACTCATCAGGCGGCTGCGTGAGCCGCTGATGTGCCCTCCTCTTGTATCAGCACACCAAAGTGAAACGCGGATGGAGACCAGCGAGGAGCCGCTTTCATTAGAGGAGGCCTCTTTCTGAATATTTATGTCTGAGATATAAATCACGCTTAACACATCACTCAGTGTAATAGGTTCCTGTAATTAAATGAGAGCTTTATTGAATAAATTACCACAGTGGTAATTATATGTGCAATACTCTTGCTGTATCTCCGGCAATTCCTTTGACTTTATTGCAGATAAAACAATGACCTTGTCTACTTTCATAATGCTTGATAATTTAAGAAGACTGAAGAAATGTTAGTTTTGAGTTGTCCAAGAAGTCTTTAAAAAAGTTACCATTAATAGTATTATCTCAGTATTGAAACAATGTTATTCCTAATACGTTCTGCATATTCATAGTGCCAGTGACACCTCTGCTACCTTTGGAAACACAAACTTACCTGTATGAGCAATGGAGCTTGTTATATGCAACACACACTGGTAATGTAGTCGGAAAATGTTGGTTTAGCCTGTAATAGCCCCAAACTGATTTTTCCTGACAGAGCGGAGAGCCAGAAATTATCTGCAACCGATCAGCAAGGATCTTTATGTAAATTAATGCAGAATTAGAATAGCACAGTATAACTTGATGACATCGGCCTTATTTTTTGTATATTAGTCAATACTTGCTAAGTTTACAATTTTGCCTTTCCTTTGGCTAAGTTATTTATATATGTACACAAGAACAAACTCACCCATTGGATACTTAAATTAAATTCCAGTGAGGCTTTATTTTTATTTACTGCTTTCTCCAATATATGCACATCTTTCAAATCTCTACAGAGCTGCATCGATTCCTGTAGTATCATCTCCTAGTTTATTGAGTACAAGTGGTGACTGATTGTCCCTTGATACTTCAGGAAGACCTAAAAGATACAAGAATGTAGTTTTAAATAGGCTACGACTTTATTAAGCTACCACCACGTCTGGGAAATTATTTGAGATGGTTGGGAATTTCTTGACAATTTTTTTCCCACTGGAAAAAAATGCTGATTTGCCAAAATCAAAACTGTTTGCTAAGCAGAATTTGATTCAACATATCCAATTAAGAAGAAAAAGAAGCCAGTGCAATAGCGGGTTGACACTGTTAACCGAAGATTGTGCTTTTTCTTGTGATGGCAATTTTTCAAAATTTTAATGAACTTCTACTTAAAAAAAAAAGTTGAAACCGATTAATTTGACTGACCTGACAAAAAAAGGGGGGGTGTTGGTGGGTGGAAATGTGAGAACACAGATTTACACCCTGTCTCGTACGCAACTTCTCTGCAAACTGTTGAAAACTTGTGGGACAAGGAAACATAATCCATGCTCAGTGGGGAACTTCCTTGCCATGCCGCCACAATACTGATACCATCCCTCCCAACCACTGTTTATAGAAAACTTGGGAAATTGAAGGAAAAAATCAGCATCTCAATGTAGAAGGCATTAACAGCCTGTTTTCTTCCTTCTTGGTGTCTTCTGCTTTCCTGAGAGCAGCTGGCTTCCATCACCCTGTGACAGAGAGTCGAGCTTGGGGTCCGGCTTGTCTTTTAGCTCTTCGTTCACATGTGCCAGCCCATCTGTGGTCCCGCTTAGCTTTGCTGGGATCTTCCTGAGCATGTCCTCTTTGCCTTGATCCTACTGAACGTCACATTTTTGTGATAAACTGATACTAATCCATTTCTAATAATGGTTTTGCTTGAGATTTGCATTACTGTAATATCAGGATCCTGTCAAGTTAGTTTGGTAACACAGTCTAGTTCAGAGAAACACTTGAATTTATTTTAAGTAAAATCTGAAACGATCTTCAATTAGCAACATTTTAAAAAATTAATTTGCACTTGCACTCAATAGGGTGCAGGAAGGATAGCAAGGCTTTTCACTATGCTTTGAAAAGCCATAGCAAGTAACTTCTTCAGTAAAAGAAAAATAAACTAAGAGCAGCTTTCTATGGAAATTCACAGTATTTCTCTGTTCAATGGTGCATGAAAATACATGTGCTTTGTATGAATTTAGAAATGAAGAAATAATTTATCAAGCAAACATATAGGTACTTCTTCAAGAATTTCTACTGCTCTGGAAACATTATTCTTTTTTCGACACAGCTTTACTGATCTGTTGTCTGATAGATACAGCTAAGATGGGAGAGGAAATACTTTCCTTCATTTTATGATAAAGAAAAGGGAAGAAAAACTAAGCATTAAGATGCCAACATGTGTTTCATCTACTTCAGTTCTGCCCGAGAGAACTAGATTCAGCAGAACAGTTTCACCTTCGCAGAAATTATTGTGTTGCCTTCTCTGCCTCTTCTCACAAGTTTTCCTATTTTTTTCCTTCGTTTCTTGGTATTTTACCTTTCACAAGAGCATAAAACATCTGCTCTCTAAGGTTACACAGAAATCAATGCCATCAAGTACTGAAGAGCCCTAGGTCTGCCAGACTAAGGGGAATATTTTTAAGGGGGATATTCTGTAAATGCAATTAGGTATTTATGTACCTCTAAAACTTATATAGAGCCTAGAGGTATCTAAACCTTTTAAAAATCTGCAGCTAGATGTTTATTGATAAACAACATGAATAGGTTTTGTCACAGAAGATTTTGCCCCCGTGACTCTCTAACCTTGTCCCCTTCTGCAGGGGTAAGCAGGGGTAGACACCCAGGTCCACAGGCATCCCAGCTGCTCCTGCCCCGCGCTGGCCTTTCTGCCACGGGCTACTGGACAGACACGTCTGGGGAGAAAAACAGGGTTCGGAAATGTAAAACATTTTTCTAGCTGCAGCTAGAAACTTCACATAGCTTAGCTGTCCTCTGCCCCAGGGCAGGATCAGCCACACTTGCAACATTTTTGATGGCTGTTTGTCCATCCTTTTCTTAAATGCCAGTGATGGAGATGGAGATGCCATGGTCTGAACTGGCCTTGCAGTTAGGCTAGCTTAAACCTCCCCGGCAATATTTGTTGCCTAACTCTCAGTGGCCAAGAGAAGTTCTTTCCTTCACCTTTGCCACTACCTTTGAAGTACCTGAAACCTGTTATGTCTCTGCTCCGTCTTTATGACAGATTATGGCAAAAAACCCCCAATATTCCACGTAGATGATACTGCTTGATCTCTGATTGTTTTCATTGTTTTCCCTTGCTTCTTTTTCTTTGGCCAAATAAGACGTACATCAAACTTAGACAAATTTAGGTAATACCAAGTTGCTGCAACAGGATTATCCTCATTTTGTGGACTAGAGATTACGGAGACATTTCCAGAAGTTGCATTTGGTATGTGCACCAGGTATGACAGTATTATTGTGACATATATGTCAGCATCTCATTGTGACAATGCCATTAAATTTCTCAGTAAAGCCACAATGTTAATAATAGACTGAGTAATCTGAGCTACTGTTTTTCCTTTTACATTACCACTATACTCCACAGGAAAATCATCTAAGACTTTTGTGACTATAATGATTCTAAAGTCTGTATTGTTAACACAGCGAATGCATTTAGGTTATACTGAGCGGCACACTCATTTAGGTTAGACTGACTATTTGCTATAGGAAAGAGATGGATGGATAGAAAGAGACTTACAGTTTAAGGAAAAGATACGATTATTCATTTTTCCTTAGCAAAAACTAAGAATCATAGTAATTCTTTGTATTGACTAGGACCCAAAGGCTAAAGCTGTCTTTTAGAAAAAATAAAATGCAGTTTCTGTTGGGAATTATTTTGCTTTGAACTCCATGGTCAGCAGATATCCTTGACCCAACAGATGGAAAGTCATAGTTAAAATATAAAGTAGCTACTATTTTAAAAAGCAAATATAAAAGACATTTAGCTCAGCAAAATATTTTTTCTAAGCCTTGTACACTGAGAAGAAATCCAAGAGTTTCCTGTAACCTCTTTGTAGTTGATAAGGTAAACATCTTTCTTCTGATGCAAATAACAGGGGTATTTTTAGTACAGGTTATATGGCATGGTATTCCTGATGCTTATTTATTTTTTGTAAATACATTTTCTAAAAAAGAAAATATACTGTCAGCAGGCTTTTGGGATGCTCCAGGTCATATTCAGCATCATGTCCTCTTGGCTTTCTGGGGCTGGACGCACGACACTTTGTGGGATGTGCAATTGCTTCTGCAGCCCACAGAGACCCTCCCTGGTGTCACTGCGACCCGTGCATCCCCTGGACAGCCCATTTTAAAATCCTGCCACACAGCTGGAAACCAAGCAGTCTGCTATTTAGTTGAAGGCGATGGGGTAGCTGCTTAGCTCCTCCATCCAGTTCCAAAACCCAATTAGCGAGCTTCATGCCAAGCACATGCCTTACACACTCATCCAAACGTCATGCTTGGAGAGAGCTTTCTGCAAAGACCATTCCGCATGTTTCTGGAGCGGTTCTTAGATTGACAATACACAAAAAGAACTTGACATGAGGCAATAAAGAAATATTTGCCTGAATGTGACAAGATGGTGTTGTGGCTACCTCTAATAAACATGAGTGCAGCGGTTGTTATTTCGGGCAATTGCCTCTAAGGAATGGGAATCTGCTGAACGGTGAACAACAAAAAAGCACAAACTTGCATGCACACACGCACTTCTGTGATCTCTGCCCACTACCTTCCTTATATTTAAAACACAGCAGAGCAGATCTTCAGGACTGCAAGATCATTACAGAAATGAGGATTACTGTGACCTTGAGCATTGGGAACATGTGCCAGGAGCTGTTGATTGGAGCTACAGCTCCTGAGGGTAAAGGGAAAAGATGCTTACAAGTGAACTTTGTGCTTTGCAAATACCTGGCCTATCTGGACAGATGATAAGTTGATGTGGCCTCTAATTTGTGCCGGGCACGACCCTCCCAGGAATTTCAGTCTGTAACGGGGGCCCAGTAGAGTGCACGGAAATATCGCACCTTAGCAGGCTGCCGAGTACGAAACATCTGCTTTGCTACTGAGACTCTAACCTTCAGACTTTTTAATTTAGTTAGTGCACTTAACCAGTCTACTTTGAGGGGAATATTGATCAGTTCTCTATCCCCAATATTATTCTTATTTCTCTGAGATATGTTAATAGAAAAGACAGTGCCTTTGTCTAAATACAGAGGTTTTATTTATTTTAATCCCCCTCCCCAATTACTTAAGTTTGTGAAAAGCTATCAGCTGGAGACATATATCGGAGTAGCAGGGGTATTTCTCCTTGATTGAGTTTCTACTTGTACATTTCCCAAAGCAAATAAAACCAGACTGGAATTGAATTAAGGGGGTTCACACAGTGTTTTGTATTGGTTAATTTAATAGGTATAAAATTCACCTGATTAGTTAAAGCCATACAAATATATGCCAGTTTGAAACTTCTTTGTTATGTATACAACAAGCAATGTATCTCTGCTACATGAGTTGTGCTTTTCTGAATGTTATAAAACATGATTACTTCTTAAAATATTGATCAAATTGTGTCCATGTTTTTTAAACAAAATTTTCTTTGCCCACAGTTTTTGGGGGGAATAAGGGAAGAAAACCTTTTGGATGACTTGATAGGCACGTATCAACAGAGACATCCCAAACCACTTTTAAAATATTTAATATTTTTGCCTAATTTTACAGTTGGACTTTTCAGAGGCAGAAATCAGATTACCAGCTCCCACTGATCTTCAGTACAAGGAGGCTCTCTAAAGCCTACAGGAACCTCAGATTTTGAGCAGTATTAGGAAAATAATCAGATTACATTAATTTTAGGATTAAGAAGCGAGGATAGGAAAGACTCATTAATTTACTGGATTCTGATAGTCTTACTGTGATTAAGCATAATTTTCTTTATTTTCCTTATCTTCTTTTCAGTTCTGGCAGTTATCAAATGTACGCATTGGGGAAAACAAAAACAAAACCAAAACCCACAAAAAATGAATGCCATGAGTGTAACGAAGTGTGATGCGAAATACGTGGAGAAAACTAGGATGGGGGTTTGGTCCAGTGGAGTTGCTCAGCCCTATAGCTCTCCAGGTGGTAAGTGAAAATGATCTCTTTCTCTCCCTGTTTTTAAACAAGGCTTCAGTGCAGTGGGACTCTCCTGTTGCACATTAACACACCAAGACTGGACAAGAAATCTCAGTGAGTCATCGGCTTCATACGTATTTCCCTCTGCTGCACTGCAAAGCCCCTATATCTGAATTACTCTATATGTCAGTAAAAATGCAAAATCATTTTCCATTTAAATATTTAAGTTAAGCAATTTGATAGCACAGGCAACAAGGACTGGTAAAGCTCATCTACTATCATGAATATAACAGTGACAAATACTAGTAATACTTCAAAGGAAGGTCAGCACTCCAAACAAATTACATTGGAGCCTTCAGCTGAGGCGTTTGCTCTCCAAAGCATGAATATATGGTAGATACAAAATTTAAGGATATTAACTTATTTATCCTCAGAGTTTGACTTCATGATAGACAGCGTCACTGAATTCCACAGCTTGCAGCTTCATTGCAGACCATAAATAGTGCATGTGTGCCATATCGAATACATGACCTAATTTCATTTGTATTGAGAATACATCTAGAATAGGAAATGGAGGAAACCTAGAACTTTTTTTCCTTTTGTTTCTTTCTAAAGCTTTTGTTTCAAAAGCTTTAGAAACAAAAGTTGAAACAAAACCTTTTTTTTTTTTTTTTTTTGTGAAAATTTCTCAGCTTTGCTGGAAGTTTCAAAGACCAGCTCTCTGATTTATGGTATTTTCTGCTTAAAAGACAATATCCTCCAAACAGGATTATTTTCCTAGATAAGGCTAGAAAGATCTGTTTTCAAATGCTTGCTGTGAATCAGGTAGAAGAAAGACTTGAAACTATCAAGTGGAGGTGCAAGCTACACTTGCAGTTGACAACATCATCAGGTTAGCAATATTGCGATGATAATGACAGTCAGGTAACTTTTGGTTCATTTTCTTAACCATATTGATTAGCTGACTATGCAAACATGTTGCAACTGTGTGGCAGGAGAAAGCCTCGCTAATGTTCATGAACTGCAAGGTGCTGGGGTCAGCGAGCACCACAAGTTGATGATTCCAAATACACACTTTAATGAAGTTTGACATAGAACTTCAGTGTGACCTTGTTTTGTACAAGAGCAGTAATATTGTGAGTTACATCAATGAAACCTGAATAAGGTTTTTTTCACTGAAAAGAGTCTCTGACACCTGCACTACTATAAATAATCATTGGAAAAACATACCAAATGGTGTTAAGGTTTAATTTTGGTGGGACTGGGGGCTGCATTTGGGTTTATGCCAGAAGAAACTAAACAATTTAGGATGTTTTTTATTAATATATAATATTAGAAACAGTAGTTAAAGTTGGAGTTACAAATGTAGATATGGGAGTGTTTCCATATGCATTTGCTGGAGATAGATATTTAAAGAACCTCAGCTCACCCAGGAACTTATGAAATACAGTAGAATGTACCAGTGCACTTTAACAGCTCTTGATGAGATGCTTTTATAGGGCCTGTGTCCCTAAATATACGTCTTTTGGAATAACCCAGGATATTATCTGGGATAAGAGAAGTCTTTCGTCCTTTCTTAAGAAGAGTTCCCTGATCAGGGGACAGCAGTTCTTGTTGGTTCAAAGAAGTAATATCTGCATAGTCGAAATATGATAATACAGCTTTTAAATACTTCTGTATTTGTTTTTTTGTCAGTTATGATTTTATTTTCTTTTTCTCTGGAATGCAAAGATTAGGACCAAAGGTTAATTAACTTTGGGTTTGGCTCCTTGATGATGGCTGCAGGATGTGAATACAAGTGCTGATTGAAAGACTGTGGATCTCTGTTATTTGTTCATATTTTGCCTCCCTGCTTAACTTCATGCCTCTGTTGTGTTCCTGAGAACACTTGGGGGCAGTGGATAGTCTGTTCCACAACGTACTGCTTATTTTGGGAAAGAGGGCTAATTACAGTGAAGCAACAAAAAATAAATCTGGAGCCAGTTCACTTCATATGGTTTTAATGTTCTACTCTTCAAAAAGAAAAAGCTTTTAAAAATGAAATGGATACTTCTCAAATATACCCACTGAAGAAACTCATTGCAAATGAGGTGGAATTATAAAGCAGCAGCATCAAATGAAATCTGCTTTTTCCCTGGAGTATTTTGCACCAGGAAATCTGTTCTGATATCTGCATGCTCTTTGAGTGAATCAGTTCACGAGCTCCATCCAGTTCCCCCACCTTAATCGTAGGGGACTTCTCCCCCTGTCAGTGCAGAATGTCTGGTGGAGGAAGCTTCTCTGGAGAAATAGCCTCAGCTGGCCAGTTAAGAGGATAGGTTTAAGACAGGTCTTATTACAAACTGAAGATGTGATGGGGCCAAAAAATCTGAATCCAAGCTCTGCCTCTGTGCAAGGAATAGCAAAATCCACAGCTGTGTTAGTAGAGTAGTGAATGTTGCACTGAAGATGAAAATCACTTCACCTTCTGTTTCTTTCCTTAACATTATTCTATATGTACTGAAAACAGAATATGAGTTGCTGGGTGTCGTGGTTTAACCCCGGCTGGCAACGCAGCTCCACACAGCCGCCCAGTGGGACGGGGGAGAGAATCGGAAGGGCAAAAGAGAGAAAAGAAAACTCGTGGGCTGAGATAAAGACAGTTTAATAGGGAAAGCAAAAGTCGCGCATGCAAGCAAAGCAAAGCAAGGAATTCATTCACTCCTTCCCATGGGCAGGCAGGTGTTCAGCCATCTCCAGGAAAGCAGGGCTCCATCACGCTAACGGTTACTTGGGAAGACAAACGCCATCGCTCCGAATGTCCCCCTTCCTTCTTCTTCCCCAGCTTTACACGCTGAGCATGACGCCATATGGTGTGGGATATCCCTGTGGTCAGTTGGGGTCAGCTGTCCCAGCCGTGTCCCCTCCCAACTCCTTGTGCACCCCCAGCCTCCTCGCGGGTGGGGTGGGGTGAGGAGCAGAAAAGGCCTTGACTCTGTGTCAGCACTGCTCAGCAATAACAAAAACATCCCTGTGTTATCAACACTGTTTCCAGCACAAATCCAAAACACAGCCCTGTACTAGCTACTGTGAAGAAAATTAACTCTATCCCAGCCCAAACCAGCACACTGGGAAAAGGCCATAAGAGCCTTCTGAGTGCACAGCTAGCATAGCAGCCTCAGAAGTTTGACAATTCCCAATGCACTCTTTAATAAAACCAGGCATGCAACTGTAGAGTAATCTACCCGTCTTTGCTCAGGAGCAGTAATATTGTGGGTTACATCAATAAGGTCTGAATCTGTCTTGTCACTGTAAAGATTGTCTTTTTTGACACCTGTATGGCTCCAATCACTCACTGGAAACTCATATTGACTGGTATGGAGCTGTAGTTCCTATTCAGATACTCAACAGATTCTCATGATGATCTTCTATCAGTTATGCATTTAAATATATCTGCATATCTAGATAATTATAGCAATGAAATGTCCTGCCCAGACTCTACTGTGCAAACCCTGCTTCAGCCCTCTTCTGCATGAAGGGTGGAGCAGCTGCTCCCCGTTTGGGGAGATGAAACCAGCACATCCTAATTTCAGCAGCAAATCCACTCTAGCCAAATGTAGGCCAACCTCCGCTCTTCTGCTTATTAAACAACATTCATCATGGCACAGCTAATGTGGCACAGCTGCATGTGGTAAACTTGGTATTTGTGTAAGCATGCAAAGATATATGCCTAAACTATTTTTCCGACATAATTATTTTTAGCATTTATCTATTGCTGAAACTTAATATACACTCAGGCATTTTTATTTTTAGAGCCTTTTTAACATGCATTCCGGACACACTGAAAACAATATTTTTTAAATATCTACATATATTAAAACAAATATGCTGCTGTGTTTCCTGAACTCAGTAACAGCCCCAATCTGGCTTTACCTTTAATATTGCTTCTTTACTATCTTAATGATGCAGTTCCCATGCAGGCAAAAGACAGAATGACTTTGATGTGAGCTTTGTGCATATGAATATTATTGGCAGAAGCCCTTTGTTTCACCTTTATTAAGAAAGGGAGGAAAATATGTAGGAAATATCATGGCATTTATAGGTTAACAGAATCAGGATTTTGCTTTTGTGTTTTTTTTTTTTTTTATTGCTTCAGTCAGTGGCGTTTTTTGCTCATCATGCGCAAATATAGCTTTGCAAAAGGCTGTGGAGTGCTTTTATGTTACTCAACAGCCTGTGTTGATGCTGGGAGGGGCACAGAGAGGTTGGTATGGGTAGATGTGGTAGGAATTATGACATATTTTGTATTCAGGCAACCTGCAGTTGGAATTGTGACATCATTGTTCATAGATACACTGTGCTGAGCCCTTCCCTATGAAGCAGCTGAAACGTGATTTCCTGCGCTGCTCTCCTGATGCACTGGGGTTCGTGCAGGGCCAGAGCTGCAGTACTGGGGGAGACATTTTGCAGATCTTCCTTCTACACCTGAACAACCCTACAGGACCAGCGATAGGTTGCCCTTTGACCACGTGTTATAAAATCATTATAGAAATATTAGAGATCCCAGGCAAAATGAATATGATTTCTAGATTTTTCCAAGCATATGCACTTTTTCCAAAGAGAACAGATTTTGTCTTGGCGTGCTGGCATCATAGGTCGGTATTTTATTAATACACCACCCAAAAAAATGAAACTGATGTGGTAGAGTTGTAAGTGTACAGCGCAGGATGATGAATGGTTCAAGGAGAGGCTGGGCTGTCCCTCTTGCAGACACAGTATCTTCAAGTCTAAAGGATTAAGGATTTAAAGGACTCCAACCCCTGATGATGTGCTTATGTGACTATAGAATAGGACCTAATTTACTAATCAGACACAATGAAGAATAGAATATCTAGAGACAGAAAAAGAAGAAATTTAGCACTGAAAAAGGATAGAGAATAGGAGAGAAAATGAGTAAAGATACAGGAGATGCAATCTAAGTTCAAATAAAATATACATGCTTGTCTTTTTGCTAGTACTTCTCTTATTTCACATGCTTTGCTGAGCTCATGTAGTCTTCACCATAAAAAGTTGCTCACGGTTACAGTGATGCTTCTAGAAGGTAAGTATATGTATGTCAGGAGAAAAAATAACACTCGCATTGAAGGATGATTTAAGATTCTTCTTCCACACTTCTGTGTGAGATTGGATCTATTGTAACCTTCCTAAACCTTTGTTACCTTTGTAATTTAAACTGACAGGTTAAATGCTAATGCAATTGATAGGGGTGAACAACTGGTCAAGGAACAACCTGATCTGACTGTATAATGCATCAGAGAATTGCAAAAATATGCAGGTCAGATGTAATTTTGACAGAAAATGGCTCGCTGCAAGGGTTTATGTTTCCCTGGATAGTCTTAAAAAGAGTTGGACTATAGTAAGTACCACATTGCTTGAAAAAAAAAATCAAGTTAAACTTAATGGAAAAAATCCAAGTTCTCAATATCCTCAGATTTCATTATCAGTTTTTATTGGAGCTAGGATAATAAGATTATAGAATTAAAAGAAAAGTTATACCCATTTTCTTCAGCTCAGCAGTCCTAATGTGCAAAAAGAAAGCGACACTCATTTCTCACCATAAATACACAGTGAAAACTACTTGGAAAAAGAAGTGGTCTCTCACCATATACAGCCTGATTTGGTCCTTACTGAAGTAGAAATTCTGTTACAACAGGCACCAGGTCATGGCAATTACTCGTAACAGTAGGTAAAAAGACATTATCTCATGAATTAATCCTGAAGATAATGGTTTTCCACTTGGCATAACATGTATGACTGTTGAGTGACACGGGGATGTGAATCAAGTGCCCGGAGCAGCTGCCCACAGAAGCAGCCTCTTTTTTCCACGTGTAATATGTATTTAAGTGAAACAGTAATACTTGGGAAGATTGAAGGCAGTTCAACCTAGACCATCTTATTTTCAGTTTAGGGAGCTTCCTGAAAAGTAAGAGACCCACATTTCAATCGCTATGCTGACTGGTTTAGAGTCTGAAGTAGAGGGAAAGGGCTACATCCTCTGGAAGGGAGAGTTGGGGCAGCTTTCATTGTGTCCAACAATACTTTGTGGATCCCGCCTTTATTTCCTTCTATTAACATACGTGCTTAAAAAGAGCAGTGTTTTGGCATAAGAGATTAGTTTCCATTTTGGGGCATTATAACAAACTGTTTACTCCAGTCTGAGGATTACCTAGGAAAAACCCCTTCTACCAAGGACGCTGGAGAACTATCGGTTCTTCTCTGAAACCTTTCTGAACAAGAAGAGAGTTGGTGAATCTAAAATTTGTCTGCAGTGACATTAGGGCAATGTATTTTTGGTACCATATTGCTTCAAAGAGTGTTAGTTTCTTTGCCTTTAAACTCTGAAATGCCAGAAATCACTCAGACTGTTGCCGCTGCCAAGCACTCCCCAGCTCCTCACTCCAACAAGAAGCCACAAGCAGGTATTAAATAGACCAGAATAAAGAGAGAGAAAATAAACATATAAACCCTCACTTCAAGAAGTTAACTTATTTTTAATATTTTATTAATTTTTTTACTATTTTAACTTTTTTTTCTCAGAGGAAATTTCAGGGTTGAATTTGTCCTCTTGCTTGTGCAAGTGTTCATTGTATTCTTCATCTATATAAATGTTTAAAAAGGAAAATAGAAATGTAAATTGCCTCAGTGCTTTTAAAACCTTAAAAATAATAATGCAGTGACTACTCTATGAAATGGAACTATCCTCGCCGCTTTAACCTGCAGAGTAGGTTAGCATAACACAAAACCAATTATTGTACCAGACATGTAAAAGCTGTCAGGTTTAATACTTAACTGCAGTATCTCCCCTGAATATTTGATTTCCAATCACCTGTGTGAAGCTCCAGAAATACAGAGACATCAGACAGGTTCTGGGGTAAGAAATGTATTTGACTATCCTGAGTTACAAAAGTGAAATCTGGAATGAATAACACACCCTGTGAACACTACTCTCTTCTTAATCAAACATTTCCTACTTCCCTAAAGTAAAGCAGAGCACAAACCAGGGAACAAATATTACATTTCTATTCTGTATTGTCATAATTGTGACACCATTTCATTTCTATTTCAGCTTGTCTGGAACCAGCTTGGCTTTAGCTGGAACATTATTCTCATCCTTTTCCATCCTTTTCCTTGTCTGTCTGGTTGGTTTTTTGTGTGTATGCGTGTGTTTCTCTGCAGAGGGAGAGTCAGAAATAGAAAAGAAATGCCTTGACTTTCACAGCTCTTCTACTGTCTACTACTAAATTTTATTATATACTTATTATACACAATGAAAATTATTGTTAGTCTTTCTTCTGATATGTGCTTTATTATGTGACCTTGTTATGGCTAAGATTGCAATCTTACAGTTTGCATTGGTAGCGGTGACCACGGACAGCGAGTCCTTGCTTTGAGAGTCCTAAAAATGATGGCTTAAACAAGCTTAAGGACTGTGAAGTGCAGAAATTATAATAATGGGCACTGTTTGAAACAGAACTGGGACAACTGCCTGGTGTGGTGGGGAAGGAATAAAAATTGTGACTCCGGCTCCTTCCTCCCACCTCGTACTTCTGCAGGGAAGGGGAAGGCTGGGATTCACTTCGATAAAAGTCGTCTTAGCGCCTGTGTCCTTCAGACAGACAACACTGTAACCCCCCTAGACAAGGCTAACAGCCAGGACAGGTTTCTGTGAGCTGCTCCTTTGCACAAACCTGTTTAAAGTATCTCAGAAGTAAAACCAAAACAATCTGCAGGGTCTGGTTTGAAGCTCTCAGTCACTTGACAACTTTGGTGTATTGCTTCTAACACCAGAAGCGTTACCCACCTGTGGTCCGTAATAGTTTGGTACAAAGAGTGATAAAAGCATGGAGCAAGAGAGATCTTTATCTTGGCATATTTCAAGCTAGAAATGATCCCAAATCGATTCCTTCTCTGAAATACAAACTCCATGCTTAGCTCTTCTTAAAAAAAAAGAAAAAGGGAAAATATAAAAGAAATGAGGATTTATCCTCAAGATCAACTCTAATTTTCTTTCTGAAATTACATTCTAGACAATAAGTAATCATTATGTGCCAACAGACCTCGGAATCTGCTTTTAACTTTCAGGTAACATATTAGGGCTATAACCAAAGCTGAGGACTATTATCATAGCAAAATGAATATAATGCTTCAGGGCTTTAATAGTCATCACCTTTTTATCATTCATATTACCATCAGGCCCAGAAACAATGAATTTCTTTAACGTTATTCTACCATAACCTTTAACTATATGCATTATTTCAAACATCTGAAAAAATCCTTTATATGACACAGTAGAATAATACATTTGCCACTCACTGCACACGACAGCTTGCTAAGCCCAGATTAGTGCAAAAACTTAAGTCTGTTCAGCATATCATGAAAATATATCTATTCTTTCAATCGTGCTGTGCAATGGCCTTTAAGTGATACATAAATTGAAGGAACACCAATAGAAAACATGGGGTTCATAAAAGTCTGAGAATGCCCTTTCAGTTATATCACCATTATAAAAGTGTCCTGCTTACCTAGTTTTGGGAGGGCTTTACTTGGCTAGCTCTCACATATTTTATGTGGAATGTACAACATAAATGAACATGGGTTCATTATAAAACTGTGCTTGTGATATACCTTTCCAGTGTCCTTTGTGTTCTTTCATGAAATGTTTATTCCTGTTACATCTAGTAGGTGCTAATGCATAATACTAGCACTATACATAGACCATCTTGATAAATAATCATGTGTATACTCCAGTGATTTTGTGCATAAACACTCCTATATCTAAGTTACTACAGCCCTAGGCCCTGAATGGATCAAATTTGTAAACACAGCACTATATTTCTTACCTCTGTTGAAGTGTATTATGATAGCAGTACCGGCATTTATCTAGACTGTTGATATAAAGGTTTCTAGCCACACAAGCACTGCATATTGCATTATGGAATTTTGTAATAAACTGCTTGAAATATTACCAGAGATAGAGGATCTTGCAAAACACCAACAGAGCCCCAGGGTGGAAAGATTCCTACTGAGTACAGTGTCCTTTGGATCAGGTCCTTGGAGAATACGACCTCTACAATAACAAGTTTGAAGAATTTAATTGTGACTTCTTCAATGTCATCATGTCACTCTGAAAACCAGATGCTTTAGTTCAATGAAAGGTCTCAGCAATACAGAGCAGCTTTTTGTTAAAGTTTAACTACTTCAAGGAATTTGAAAATGTAATTTCTGTGACATGAGGTATGCCTTTCAGTTGTACTAAAGTACTTAAAATAATTGTGAGCATGCAAACAGGATACAAAGGCTTTGGTTCTTCAGCTCGGTGGGACTGGCTTGTGCTTTTTCCGTAGGAAACTTGCCCAAGAGATCTTTGCTTCCAGAATCTATTTGGAGCTTCAGCCTCCACTACGAGTGAAGGCTCCAGCTCAGGTCCCGAGGAGGAGACCCATGATGTTAGGCCTGAATAAAAAACTAGTAGTGCTCCAAAGCTGTCAGTTGTTCCACGTCTCCTCTGCTGCAGCACACAGCTGGTGGTGATATGGAAATGTAATCTTAGCAAATCTAAATTTATTGGAATATTTCTAAACTGCATTAAGGAAAAGGGATTCAGACATAAAGGATTCAGGCATAGGATAAGGGAGGGTTATTCTTCTACTGAACAAGCAAAAAGTTATTGGACTTTTGGTCTAATTTTTCTGTGATTTCTCGTGTGACATTTTACAAGCCACACACAGTCTGCCCAAGTAAATCACAAAATGATTTCCATTGGCTTCAATGGATGAGAGATTAAGGTCCTAATTTCTCTTTGAATCAGTTTTCTCATTAGTAAATTACCAGCCTCAGAGCTTAATGTATCCAATGCTCTTCAGTATCCTTGAAGGGAAAGTGATATTGGAATGTTAACTGTCCTTATTGCCAACAGTCACACAGCATACAAATCTAGATTAATATGAGCATTTCAGTGGTGGTGACGGCGCTGTGAAATCTGTACCCGTGTTCCATCTACCCCAGAAGGACTAAGCAAGAGTCAAAAAGATTAAACATTCTAGCTAAAGAGAAAGCTGGTTTCTCAGCAGGTACCTTGTATTTCCTGCAGGTTTTACTATATTTTAGGATAGATTTTCATTTGCTGTCATCGTAGCACTCTACTAAACTACTCATTTCATTCACAGAGTTAATCAGCAAGTTCACTTCACCTGGATTTGAAATTTCTGGAGCTGAATGTTCACCTTGTTTCAGTACTCAAGGGCTTACAATGTTCAAACAGCGTTATGAACTCAAAGCTCAAGGAGAGGTAAAACTTGTTCATGCTGTCAGTGGTCATCTTTAAATATAAACATCTGAAGGGAAAAAGGTGAAAATTCAGAGTAACCTTTGGTGGAGAAGGAATGAAAGACTGATGGCAAATTTTCTGATGAGCTAAGTATTTCAAAGGCAGCCAATTCCAAACATTAAAAAGGCCCAGCAGAAAATCATCACATCTGAGTGATAAAATGGGTTTATTTTAATTTGCTAGCTTGGATGTTTTTTAACAATAGATGGATTGTGGAAAATGTTCATCTATAGCTTGCAGCATGACTTAGATAATAACTGTATTAACCTAGGCAGACTTCCCATCAGCAGTTTCTGTTGGTTTTTATCATACGCTACTTGCATCACCGAAAAGGTAACTTTTATATTGTTTAAGTGCCATGGGCTAGACCCCCTAGAGTATTTCAATCTCTGTAACTGTGATTTTTGATGCAAACATTTAAATGAATGTCCTCAAAACCTCAGCTCAGACGTCACCAAGCCCTGGAGTTATTGGCTGCTGCACTGGCCATGCAGATGAGCCTGTGTCAGAGCATGTGTTCCCCATCTGTGATGCCTGAAGGACCCAACCTAATAGATATCATGGTCTGGACTTCATGCAAGACACAGCCCCTTGTGTCTTTCCCACCTAGAAGGCCATTAATTGCATTGCTGACCTGGTAAGTGGCAGACTGAGGTTGAGCTCTGTGCTCTGCTTGAGAAAGGTTGAATTCCTGCCTCTGAGTGTCCTCCCTGGACTAGGCCACCAGTTAACCATCAGGGACGACTTCTCAGTGTTTCTTTTAAAGTTATTCAACTTAGAAATATAGAATGATAGAATGGTTTGGGTTGGAAGGGACCTTAAAGATCATCTAGTTCCAACCCCCTTGCATAAATTTAACTGCTACAAAGTCTTCATAAACTCATTGGAATAGGGGTGGAAAGCAGATTTTTTCCTTTTCCAAGGTGGGTGCTTTAACCTGTAGTCACCATGGCCACACTCACTGTGGAGCACTAAATCTTGCTTTGTGCCTGTGCTCATGTACAAAAGTAAAGACTAGGTAAATCTATAGTATAATCCATTATTTAGAATAAATGCCTATCTCCCTCATCCCCACACTCTGCTCCAAAACAACCTCATGTTACCATCACCAATTAAAAGCCCATCCTTGCTTTGTCTCATATATGCTCATTCATACCCACCCTTTCAAACTATCCACATGATTCCAGTATACTCTTCTTAGCCCTCTATGCATATGATTAGCCCAGCCTTTGGCTCACCAGTTATACAAAATTCCCCAGTGGCAGATCCAATTGTATCCTGGGTGAACAGGTGACTGGTGCTATGCATAAATTTCATATCAAATGACTCCATCCCTTTACTGGTGATAACTAGAATGGTAATTCTTAGACTGTGATAGATGGTACAGATATTTTGAAGACTTAGATGTCTAAGAGTTTAGGCAGCAGACAAACAATAGTTGTAAATATATTAGTTATATCTAAATAGAAGATTTAAATTGTGTGGAAGTCAGGACGGGCTTCAAAACTTGCCCAAGGTGCAACATTAGGGCATGTGAGGTAGATATAGATACACAAGTCTAGAAAGATTGAAAGCGTGTCTGTCATGCTACTGTCCTTGGGCATGCTACATGCCCATGCTACTGCCATTACTGGGCTAGTAGGTACCTACCAGTCTACAAGACTGTTTTATTTTCTCTTGGTCAAAATATCTTGGGGCACAATCTTGAGCTGAGTGGAGCTCAGTGCTGTTCCCAGGAGAAACATGTAGAGGCTTGAGTGGATCTCCCCCTTTTCCAATGGCATCATGACACGATATAAATCACAACCCTTCTTTCTTCTTACTATTACTTGGAATCGCCAGTAATGGAATATTATTATTTTCAAAAAACATTAATGTACTGCCTGCCCAGCCTGACAGTCCCAGCTGGAACTGCACAGGTTAAAGCCTCGAATCAATCCTTCCTTTTAACAGCCTAGGGAGCAGGCAAGCAGCTTTCTAAAGAAAGATGCAGAGAACTCTGACCAGCTAAAAGGATAAAAAGGGTACAGCTTATTTATTCCATTGCTTGCACTTCTGATTTTATCGATGTTCCACATTAGGCACTTATTTTAGCCTTAAATAGAACTGTGCACATGCACATACGCTGCATACCTTGTACAAAGAGTTTCTTCATAAATATCTCTGTCCTGCAAACACATTGACAGTCTTCTGTGTGAGGGGTTGGAGGTGTGTATCCAGTAGCATTTCTTGGCAATGAGTCCTTATAGCTTCATCCCTGTGAGAATAGAATGTGCCTTTTCAGTAAATTAAAAAAGAAACCTCCATCTTCGCTGCAGAGTATCACCTGACGCGCTTGTTGATTTACTCAACTTATTTTTCATTCCATAATTCTTCCAGTCTGTGTTCAAATGATCTCATCTTGCATTTGTTTGATGAAGGTTACCTATCTGGAAAAGCCATCTACTTCCACCTTCATTATTATGACTGATATTTCTGCTGCTCTGTTTACTTGCCTTTAATTTACTCCAAGGCTAACATTTATTTTTGGTCTCATCCATAAGGAATTCAGCAATACTCTCCCCACTATCCTCCACCTAAGTAGCGAGAACCTTTGCATGACAATGAATCCTTTGCTTTGCATTATTGTAATGTTTTAACTTCTGATCTGAACGTGCATCAATAGCTGTGGAAATAACGCAAGGTGTAGTCAGAACAACTCTTAACTGATTCCAGTCACAGCTTGAGTAAGTGGTCACAAGAATAATTTCAAATTGGTGCAAGTGATCACCAGCAACAGCTCAGCTTTATTGTTTGTTATCCTAACAATGGTGCTGGACCAGCTGCTAGTCCCAGGGGCCAGCAGGCACCATGAGTAGGGCGGAAACATTCCTAAGATATTTTAAAAGCCATCAATTTTCAAAAGTGTGCTTGCTGAATTAAAGCTTGTCCAAACTCTTCAACCTGGTCATATTTCTTCACCATCAGTGTTGTAAGTGTCATCTGTTGTTTCACCACCTGTTAATCCGTCTGTGCTCTAGCTGTAGATTTGATTTATAAAGATGCCTATATCTTACTTTTTTGCTGCGTGCAACCAATGTAGCTATTTTTTCCTTCATTGTTTGTCTTTTCATGCTACATCCACCTATTAGTCTAAATTCTGAAAGACAGGAAAATATGAAAAATTTTATTCCCACAACTGTCATTCAGATTTTTCTACCTTTTTATCATGAGTTATTGAAATCACATTGACACAACAGGACATTGTTCAAGTACATATTTTGATTTACAATTTTTCATCGCCCTCATTCATTGCTATCAAAAATGAATTTTAACCATGAGTGATATGTATATAAACCTGATGATTTGTATTCATAATCAGCTAAAGTTATAAGGAATCTCCTGCTGTGGTTAGTCAAGTTAATGCAGACATGAGCAAAATTACTTTACTCCCAACCTGCAATAGTTTTAATAACCTTATTTCTATTTCTTTCAAAATTCTGTGAAACATTCACCAGATAAATGATGCCTTTTGATTACGAAGCATGCTCCCTTCTTCAAACATCAGCTTTGGACTCTAAGCATCAGCTCCAATAGGGTCTTTTGTTATTTTTTTTTTTTTTCTTTCTTGGCTATCTTAGCTTTGTGCCTGGGTATGTCTGTTCTTCAGTTCTACTGCTATGTTCCAATATGCTAGCAATATTTTTCCTTTTACTGGCTCATTTAACCTACGCAATAAAGATGCTTGTCATGTCACAAGGTAAGTATTTTCCCTAGAAATTGCTATAGAAGTTCGTATCAAACTGGACATTTCTATTGATTTTTGAATTGATATTAGCAGGTCTGTTTCTGCCTTCTTTTTAACAATTGACTTTTAGACCTTCACATCTCTTGAAAGAAATATTGCTGTAAATTGCAATGACCCAATGTAATCTTGATCCGCTCTTTTTCTTCTCTTATCCCTCAGTGCTCTACTATTCTAATAGCTTTTCTTATGCTCCTTACAATTAGTTCACAGAAAATTAGAAGAGATAATGGTTAATGAACAACTGCCACTCACTGTCAGTGAAGTGCTACAAATGAAAAGGCACTTTCAGAAGCCAGAGAAATGAGATAATATTACAGGAACAATGAGTCGTTTAGAGTTGGGGAAAAAAACAGGGAGGAAACTGAAATTTTCCTTGATCAAGATCCTTTTGAGAGCTTGAGCATATTCATCTCTGTGTGGCACTCACTCAGGTCAAACCTTGAAGACCTTTTCTGTCCCTCAATACCTGCAGTCAAATGACCCCATGTCAATTTAGGCCAGTGATATTGTTACAAATAATCTCAGTCTTTCCTAGGCTTGTCTCAGACCCTTTAAAAGATACATTAAAAAAAGGGTTCCTGTTATTAAACATGTGTAATATTAAAGTACCAATATTTATACACTCATCAATGAGCGCCTTCACTGATGTTGTGGTCAGCATGCTGAGAAGGACAGTTTATTCTTACTTTCACCAGCACAGAAATCCACAGTGTCTACCACATTAGGATAATGATTTTCCATATATGATTGTTGCCATCATTCCCCCAAGATGAAACGAGCAAAAAAAGAAATGAAATAAAACCATTTTTTCAGTTATTGCATAAGCACTGAACAACATGTATCTCCTTCAAGTGATTGGCAGTAATATTTTATGACTGTATTTCTGCAACAGTAATTTAACTGGCTTTAAAATACATGATTCATATCTGAGCATCTTTGAGAAGTGCATGGTTGCCTAACTAATATGCATGCCAGCTGTGATCTTTTTGCTTTCTGAATTTACTTATATATAATTTGTGTTCAAACTACACTGTTCAGCACTTTGGGCTTTTCTTGTGAGTATGGAGATACACTTTTTGCCACTGTTAAGTTGGTTGACTATAGATGCTGAGGGCCACATTTTTAAGGCTCAGTAATAAGCATGAGCTACAGGCGTTTGCCTATGTAGACATTATCAAGTGGTGGTTTTTTTACCTGCAGCTTGGAAAAGTCAAAGCTGACAGTTTCATGATAAATAAGACTGACAGAACAGGAATATCACTTTAGGAAGTAGCATTTCAGGAATACTGGAGAATAATCCCACTTTGGTAGACTGCCTATACCCCTACAGTGCACAGTGAAAATGGAGAATTTTTTATTCTACTTTTCTTTTGGATGTAAAAATAGTCATATCAAATTTAAAGCGGTTACTGTCAGAATAAGATCCCATACAGGATAAAGCTCTCTAGCAAGATATTTCTATTACTTATTTCCCTAACCAAGCTTAGTCAGAAACATCCCCAAATGTGGTTTAGAATGCTGTTTGTCTTCATCTAGGAAAAAGATCAATTCTGTTGTGGAAACACAGTGCGCAGCATGGGATCACACTAATCAATTCAAGCAGGCCTTGGTAAAACTATCTATTACTCTGCAATCCAGCAGCATCAAAGCTAATTAATACTTTACTCAGCTTTAATGAATGTATTAGTGGTTAATATTTGTGTATAAGCTACTCATAACTCAATAATCCTATCACATTTGCATTATTAATAGGACAAGTGTGTGCCTTTGAGTTGATTGATCATAAAACCTATTAACCTAGATTTGTAATATGTCTGCAGTTACCTCTAAGGAAGAGCAGTAATCACTATGGGCACGATAGCAGGTAACAGATTCAGTGGTATAAAGATTCCAGGTGACTGTGACTGAAGAATTACAATGAAAGATGCATTTTAAACCCCATGTGAGCTGATCTAGAAGGTCATAAACGTCTAAAACCAAGGACTAAGTGCCCTGGATTATGAGGTTCCCAAACTCTTTCAGCTCAAACCCCCTCTACAAGGGAAGCAGTAAAACTGAAAAGAAAAAGAGGGGGAAAAAAAAAAAAAAAGGCTAAGCATGGACTAATCCACTCCGCACAAGAGAGAATTTCCCTTACTCTCTTTACCCCACTCCAGACATAAAAACTTCCTGTGTAGTGCAAGCTTATTTATTTAAACGAATCTGTGGGTTGTTTCAGGTGGGATATGAGTAAATAAACCAAGTACTTTTCTAATGCATGTTAGAGAAGAACAATAATTTGCAATTTCCCTCCTACAGGCTTTGTGTTCTACGAAGAGAAATAAAAAAGTATTTCATCCTCTTCAGCAGCCTTGAAAGCTTTTGCTTATTCATACCTCCTTACAATAGAGGACAGATAATCATTCTGAAAGGGGAAAGCAACATTCAAACACTGTGGAGAGAATATGCAGTTAGATGAATTCCATGTGAGCAATAATAAAAAAAAGATATGAAGAAAAAGCAGTTCATTCCTTTGGAGACTCATCTTTTTAATGCACTATTTCCACAGGATCTTCTAATTGCTTCTTGTGGGATTGAAGTGTTTTCTCTTGCAAACTCAGTTTAGAAATTAGTTACATTGGTTGGTAGGTTGTTCTGCTTTTTTATTTTTAGGTTTGAAGAATTGTTTTCTTATGCTTTTTTCCCTGAGATATTTTCCCCATATCTCACATTTTCTTGTTCATGTTGTTAGTATCAATGAAATTTAAGCTTATATGGTGCTGTGAAGCCGAATTCTCTTTTATTGCCCTACTTTCTTATATGGTGGGACAGCAGTGAAAGCTGCTGGTTAATCAGTTCTGAAGTCCTACATGTGGGCAGGAAGATGTGCTATTAATTACCCAGTGAGGTGCACCTGCATGATTAACGTGAACTCATTTTCCATTCTGCACTCTATTGCTTCTCTAGTTGCAATATCTTTATTAGAACTATGTATAAAGGGAATTAAAGGGGGAAGAAGACATGCTGTATAAAACCTCAAGCAAAGGACACAGACGTGGCTAACAAACGAGTCAAGATCAGGCAGCAATGCGACTATTCCTGGTTGGACTGCCCAGATGTTTCTCATCTTTTCAGGCACAGCTCTTTATTGTCAGCTGCCACACGACAAGTTGGAAAGTTAAGGCCTAGTAAGTAAGTAAGGCAGTCTGCCATGAAACTGAGAAAAACGAGGAAAACAATACGCTTTCACCTCTTTTCATAGAGCTTTGATTTAACTGGTTAAAAATGTTCCTCTATTTTGCATAGGGCTGAGCAAATCACTCATCATAAATAACGTATTAACCTAATTTCATCACTTTTACTCTGTGAAATGTTCCTGAGTAGATTTAAAAGTATTTCTTCTGAAAAAGTATTGGTGCTTGAAAGCAAATTACCAGGTATTTTATCTGCACACGATAGTTACATACAAACAGGTAACACTGTAAATTGAGAAAGTCTAATGTTACCTCTCCATATACTATTTGAGAAGCATTTAAGAAATTACTTCAAAGAAAATATTTATAGCTAAAATTAGTGTGTTAGGAATATTTTGTGCAACTGAAGCTCACTCATCAAGTGCTTGAGGAAAGTCTTTGTGAAGGACTCAGGATCAAATAAAAATTAATTATTTCTTAATATGCCAGTAAAATTATTGCTATCACTTCATCTGTTTTGATTAACAGAGTCATAGCTTTCTGGGATAGACAATATCATCTCAGGTTTACGACGGCCATACACTTAAATCCAGATACTGAACTGCTCTAAGACTAATCGCCTACGTTTAACTAAAACGTGTCTCAGGATTACATCAAATCTTTTATTTCTTTCCCTTGATGCCATTCTGTTATTTCCCTTGAAGGTCTCTGTGCAGAAGGTTCAAACAGCAGGAAAAACAACTACTGAGGTAATGCAGGAAGATACAAAATGAAAAGTGTGTCCAGATCTCTGCTGGAAAAGAAATTGCATTTCTGGTAAGCAGCAGAGATCAAATAAGGCAGAAAGAGCCTGACTGCCCACCAGTCTATTAAGGGCAACGAGTCAATGGAGGATCAATATGTTTTGGGTAAGGCCTTGAAAGAGACCTCTAAATGTGCATAATTAGCCATCCTTGAAAGTGTCAAAATAGTTCACAGTAAAACACTCTTGCATACGTGAAAACATGTGAGAATACAGCCGCTGCTTATACCCCCATGAAATCCAGGCTGACCACCATGTGTGAGAGCAACTATAAAAGCCAGAAGAACGACAACAACTAAACCCTAGAATATATCATATCAGTCATTCAGACTTTGGACTTGTGAGAGAGAGCATGAATTAAAACTTTCCTGTGAATGCTTGAAAACCAGTTGGTCTGGCCTTTGGGATCATGAATATTTTTCAGGGTGAACAGCAGCAGCAGAGATTCATTCTGCTTGTAACCACGCATAGGAAATGCACGTTAATCCTCTACTGCATCTGAATAACAGAAGCTGAGAGACCTTACATTTAATTTGAGGTTTAGGATAATATTATACTGTAAATAAGGGCAAATATTACACTGTAAATAAGGACTAGCAGCCATCCAGGAGGATTGCATAGTCTGGAAGGATTCAAGCAAAGCAAGTTTTTACTATTGTTTCCTTTCCAAAGCAATATCACAAGAGCTTTTTCTGCCAGGTCCTTTGTGAAAGTTTGGGGTGCACAAGTCTGGGATATGGTGAGTTTGGACCCCTGCTTCAGTACATTGTAAATGAGGTTCTGCTTTTAGCATTTGGAGGGTCTCACCAACAGGAGCTCTACGTTTTGCAGTTAATGAAGTTCAGAAGACAAAACCCTGTTGCTTTAAGAAGCGTTACTAAAACTCCCTTCATGCCAAGCAAAAGCCAGATTTAAAAAAAATCTGGCGGTCTATTTATTATCCTCTCGGCATCAGTTCATAACTCTCAGGAACTCTAAATGAAGCTGTATGGATGGCTTGTTTACAAATGATTGTATCTGGCTGCAGACACTCCAAACACACCAATACAAAAAGCAGCTATTGTTCATTCATTGCAAATAGGCTTTTACTTTGCAGTTAATAATCCACAAACAGATTTATTCTCTGAATAGTTAGCAATCCTCAAAACAGCAATATTTTTTCAACCAGGCTAGGATTCCTGTTTTAATGACTGAAGGAACTAAACTATATGATTAGGTTTACCTCTTTTTACTCTCTTGTGACATTAGACTGGCATTTGAGAATTATCATTAGAAGACTCTGGTGGTTTTAGAGCAAAACCCCAGAAAATGCAACAAACTGAAAGATATAAAATATATCTTTGCCCCCTCAGGATAGGATTATGCATATATTCTGGTATAATGTATATAACATGTATATAACAGTGCATACGTCTGTACTGTCTGCTACAGGATACTCAAACTCTCAGCCAATTTTTGTGATATCATTGATCCACCGAACCCTGGAACTGCCATCCTCGCTCAGGAGTAGCTGCAGTAGCAGCTGAAATACAATCCTTTCTTCTACATTTCTCTGTGGATTAAGCCCTCGGTATACACATAATAGACACTTGCTTTGTGAAGATTATATGCCAGTGGTATCAGACAAAAAAAGAACAATAATAAGGTAATATGTTTAAAAAATGTGAGGAACTATGGACCAATCATTCTCTGCTCTGTGCCCAGAAAGATACCAGAATAAATAGTCAGACAATCTATTTAAGCACTCAGAAGATAAAAGATGATAAGAAAAGAACCAGCATGGATGTTTTGAGAACAAATCCTATCAAGCTAACCTAACGCCTTTCGCTGATAAGGACACAGTGTTGTGGATAGAGAAGAAGCAGTAGATGTCTGCTGGAGAGGAGCTGTGGTGGGAGACAGTAGGAGTGTCATCAACAAAGAAAAGCAGACATCAAATCAGGATAAATAAACAGGAATAGTATGTCTTAAATGTGAAGTAATTCTTCAAGGCTACTCATCAGTAAGACTACAGCTGGAGTACTCTGGCCAATATTTCTAAAAAGATATGGATTAACTAAGGGGAATTCTGAAATAACTTGAAATAACTGAGCTTGGTTAGTCTGGAGAAGGACAATAAGGGAGGGGAAATGTCTTCACATAAGCGAATGGTTGTTCTAACCTACATGGCACCAGCTCTAGCTCTGTCCTCTGTGGGGAGGAAGGCTGTAAAGTATACTCCTTGCCATCAGGGAAGGGACACGATCATTTCCATGATTAAATTGCAGGGGAAATTTAGGTTAAAACACTAGGAAAAAAAAAAAATGTCCAGCCTAAAGGCTAGGTAGGTAGTGGAATAAATAATGTAGAAGTCTGTGGAATTTCCACCAGTGGAAGGAGAGGTTAAGCAGACACCTGTCAGACACGATTTAAGTCTGGTTTATGCTATCTTGAGATAAAAATGATGGAGTGGGTGTCTTTGTAAAAACCCTTCTTCCCTTATCCCTGCTTTATATGACTGCATTTTTATTTTTGTCCCAACATCTAGCTTAAGGTTAGACTTAATTAAAATATTTGAAGCCAAATAACATATCTATGATTTTTGTGTTTCACTACAAACCATTTCAATTGGCAAAATTGATGGCTTTTGAGTAGACCATGGTACAGCAACGGGTTTCAAAGGCGTCTGGGAAGAGCTTCCCTGGCTTTTCTTCTACTCCTTTATCTGATCACCCGCAGCATGAAATCACCACTGGTGCCTTTGCAATCAACCTTCAGTTTCCTGGCATTTGCAACAATTCCTCCGTGATGGCTACAGCCTCTTTAGGAATCCTCTTGTAAAATGTATTTCCCCATTTCCTTTGTTCCAAATACTGTATCTTTTTCAAACACTCTTTTCATGGTGATTGTAGTTGAACTACTACTGTTTTTCAAATGTCTTTCTGCACTCAGGCCCCATTCTAGCTAACGTACCATATGCCCTTGAGTTAAATTAAGTCACAATACATCAACCCCAAAAGTTTTCTCAGGCTTGCGTGAGTTCTTTTGAAGTTCTGCACAGTTTGCCAACATATTGCTTATAAAGCGTATACTAAAAATGGTGACCATTTGAAATATAACTACATTAATTCTTCTGTTGTTTGGAGTAAAGCCCTGAGATTATTAATATAAATTAAAAGATCTACCAGAATCACAAACTTAAGGGTATTTTAAGCTGGTGAGAGACAATACCAGAGACAACAGGTGTAACTGAGACAGGGAATTATGACTGATTCTTAGGAGAGGGGATGATCTCTGATGGTTGGTTTTCTTTGTCCCCAAAACCCTACAAAATAAGGTGGATGGGATTAAAATTTGTACCTTCTTTTATTCTAGTGCCAAACCCTGGAGATGACAGCCAAGGAAATAATCTGTGCTCCACAGGGATAGTGGGCAAAATAAGTGACAGATTTGCATATGAGGAAAATAATTTTGATAGGATGGATAGTAAAACATTGGAATAAGTTGTCCAGAAATACTTTGTAAGATGTGTCCAGTATTGTAGCCTGCAGGAACAGAGCATACAAATATCTTTTCAGACAGAGCAGAAGTGTGGTTGATTCAATCGGGGGGGGGCAAAGGAGACAGGACGCAGATGGACAACTTCCTAATGCCCATTCTCATTCTCTTATTTTGCTAATTGTGGGGACAGGAAGCCATACTTTGTAAGAACTATAGGTTTTTATAAACCAACATAGCTGGAAATAATGCATTTTAACAGAGTATTACAAACCCGTGACTCCCCATTTCCATTCAAAGGAAAAAGGTTTTGCTACAGATTCTGCTGACTGCATAAAATTTCAAACTGGAATGCATGGAAAACTCGAAACTTTGGTGGAAAGCTGTAAATATTCAGGTTTGAGTATTTTGATTGAACAAGTATGCAACTAATTCATATTATTTTCAAGCTGAAGAGGTCATCTGGACAGCTTCTGGACCATAACTGTCAAGAACTGTATTCGGAGAGAATTACTGTTGGTTTATTTCTCTTGGAAATGTATCACTCAAGTTACCATAAAACTGGTGTTGCTGCACACACATACTGATTTCAACAATAATTGATTTAAGTGAAGAGCAGTTCTATATGCAACACATTTTTAAGGAAAATATAATCCTTGGTTCACAAATGTGAAAGCTAAAATATGTGAGGGTAATATATATCACCAAAGACAAAAAGGAAACTTCCCATGCCTGTATTGCTGATGAAACTATGAAGGAAAACCCAAGCATAGGTGTGCACTTGCCCTGCTATCTTTTCACCCAAATGCTAGTTGGTAGGCTTTAATGCATAGTAGCTGAGTGAAATTCCATGAGATAGAGGAGATGAAACAATTTTCCGGTTGTTCCAATTCCAATTTCCTTTCCAATTTTAAAAGCCATGAAAATCTGCCTGTTGAGTGATAGAATCTCTTATTCCTCCTATTCACAGCTCATTCCCTGCATCGGTACCCAGGCTCCCTGCAGAAACTACTGGCTGGGGCCATCTTCCACCCTTAGTTCTTGATACCAACAGTGACCCAAAAATAATTTTCAGGGGTTTTGTTGCAATGTTCCATTATTAATTATTTTTTTTAATACACCAAACTTTAAGGAGAAATTCAAGAGACATCATGTTTATTTTTAGTTGTAAGAATGAAGGTCCCAGAAAAAATCAACCTCAGTTAAAGACGTTTATCTTAAATTTCTGATCCCAGTTCTTATTTTTTGAGAGCAATGAAGGCTCAGGTATGATCTTGCACTGTTGATTCCGTGGACTTATCTCCAAGTGTAAACATCTGTAGAGTCAGAGCCAAAGGCTTCTTTAAATTAGGTGCTCAGTAGCCAACAGATATTTGTTATTACTGTTCATGAAGTCCCGTTCTCATGAGATAAATACACAGAGGCAACTTTTATATTCCACTTTGTTGAATTCATTTTATGAGATCTTCAGGCTTAGTGGTGCTTCATTGTTTTTTGTGGATTTTTTTTTAAGATTATGTTTTCATCCAATTGTCTTTCTATAGATTTACAGTAAAAACAACTAAGGACACTTTGTACCTAACCTTTTCATAAAAAGTGATTGACAAGTTCAGCTGAATATGCTCAGTGCATTTTTTTGCTTGTCATCCTTCACAGATTTACTTCTTTCCATTCCATCTAAAAATATTGTTTTGTTTAAGAAGAAAAAAACCTATCCTTGTGACAATTTGCATAATACGTTAATGCTGATATGCATCTAGACATCTGGATGGCATTTTAATATCTCATTCTCATTCAAACAACTAGAAACCACACAGATGGTAGAGACAATTTTAAGAGCATTGTTGTAAACAAATAAGGCAGCCAGGAAATCAAACACGCTCTAAGATAGGCTTTAGAGCCTCCACTGCTTTCTGTGTGAGAATATGCATATGACATGTTTTGACTGCAAGAGAGAGCAGCCTTCTTCAGTTTCAGATAAACTAAGAGGTAAATGCAGAATTTTAAATTGAGACTGGGGATCATTTTATGGGAAACTCCTTACCCTGCCCAGCGTAGATGGCACCACAGAATACACTCAGCACTTGTGAGACTAAGTTATTTGAGGCTCAAGATGCCGCTGGGCAGACTACGTGTTTTATTTTATCTTATTTTCAATTAGCAATAGAAATATGAAAAATCCTGATTGCTTCAGGAAGAAGACATGTAAATTCTGTTTTCATACTTTACATAATAATGTATCTTCTAGCAGTTATTTGCTCCTGTTGTTAAAAATTCATCCACATGAAGTTGTACAGGACTCAGTAATCCCCTGCAGTCCTCTCTAATCTGTTTCGTGTTTGTACCTCTTTATAGGTATGTAATCTTTCTGAACTACAGCAACTACTGCAAGTGCTGATGTTTTGGATGTCTGCTCAATATGCTTACATAAGAGCTATACAACAGCCTTTTCTGTAGGTGGAGCCGATGTTTTAGCAGATGTTGTAAATTGGTGTCTCTCTCTGGATTACATTAAAATTACTCACTCCTATCTTTATCAAGTAACATAATAAACTAATTATTTTTTCCTTAACAATAGTTGCTCTTGGACCTCTTAGCAGTTATGGCTACAGATCCCACACAATTAATTTCACTGACCTTATAGAAGTTTCAGGAATTCAGCTGTACTCACTAAAGTACATAATACAAGACTCCAGGACCTCCTCCTCCATCTCCTGTAACGCAAGTAAAAAGTTACCATTTAAATACTATTCCTTCACTATGTAGTTATAAGTAAATGAAAATATTACAAAAGCTATTGAATTTTACGTTACAAAACTAGGTCTCTAAGCCTGTATCAGTAACCCAAGGAACATTTCAGGCAGTGAACACCAATGAGCTATTTGGGAAAACAGTTAAAAATTTGCGCCTGATTCAGTCTAGTTAGCTGAAGACCATGGGACTCTCTTGAATTCAAGAGAATGGGATCAGAAGCTGATGGAAAGCTGGTTGTTAACCACCTCAGAAAGCAATTTAGCAAGGGGACTTACGAAAACAGTGGTTCCTAAAGTATTTCTGTTTTTCCTCTCATCTCAGAACTGTGGATTTGCATATGGTAAATGCTAAGAAGGGAATGGAAGACAACTCACAGAAATGAAAGACAAAGCTAATGGAATGCACCACAAAAAAAGGCTTTAAGTCATCTCTCAAATCTAGGAATAAAAACAATACTGTAGCATAAAATAGCCTGACAGAAGCCTTTCAGAGTGAACGCTGAATAAACCAAATTTACTTCATGACTGCGACCTGCTCCCAGGCTGACAACCATTCTCCTCAACCTGCAGGTGATGCCCACTACTGGGTGATATTTTTCTTTCCCATAGGTGTTTCTCTCAGTCTCCATCGCTCACACTTTTCCTTCCTTTAAGAACCCCTCTGCACTAGAGTTTGGTTGCCCTGACCAAGCTGTGAGCCAGGCAGCTGCAGTAGATTGAAGGCTGTCACCGTGACTGCGATCAGGAGCTCTCAGCCGGCAAACTGGAGGTGGCAGAAGTTGGAATCTGGGCCAGGAAGTCTTCTGCAGTCTAATGCAGCTATGAAAACTTTATGTGCCATATTTTAAGTTTGCCTTAAAAAAAAAATCAATAAAACTTTAATCCTAAGCATGCTTACTTTGACAAATTTAGTTAGTGTCTGGCAGGAAAGGGAGGGTAAAAATAGTCATTTAATTTTTAGTCTGTAAATTGTAAGATTGCAAACAGCATTTGCTCTCAAAGATGATTCTGTACTTTGTTCACACAGCTGGATTTTTGTGATGTCTGGTACATGCTTAAAGAAAATCATGATCTAATTGTTCATACTTCAAGCCTGTTGATGATGGAGCTATTGTGGCAACTAGAATGGGTGGAAAAAACATTAATAACAAATAGTGCAAGCGCCTCCCTCTGAACACGGAGTGCTGGAAAGCAGGAAAATGATTAAATTATGATAGAAATAGTCAGAAAGCAAGAGACAGACACTTTTAAAGCACAGATTTATTCTTTGTCTTAGGCAGATGGGGCTGATGCATTCTCTCACCAGGCTTAGCAGGCTGGTAGAGGAGGAGACAGCTCCAGCAACAGGAGTGCTTGTCTGAGAGGTCATGATCAGTGCCTTGAAGCTTCAGGACATGCTTCCACCTTTCCTTCTCTGTGAATTGCACTTTCCACCCACCCTGGTTTCACAGCAGCATACATTAGTGAAGCAGGTCAGAGAATCCAAAGTTAGTTTTGAAGTCCATCATTTTTCCAAATATCAATCTTCCTGCATCTCAAAAAGCACAACAAGCAGGCATTTTTATAGGATTGCAAGAGCTTTTGGTGAAAGGTTTTCATAAAATATGTATGAATTCATTGTATATACACAGTAAAAAAAGAACAGATATATCACAGAAGATCATATTTTGTGTCATCTTTGGTGAGAAAATATAGATCAATTGATTCTAAACTCTTGTTTTGCTGGTACAGAAACAGTACAAAAACCACTGAGGTAACTGATGTTGACACCACAGCAAGAGTTATTATCTAATGAGATTTCTCTATTCAGATCTGTAACTTAGACAATTCCATATTGAAAGAAATTCATGTTGTTGTCTACTATTCTTTATCAACTTATGAAGAATAGAAAAGGCGTTCCACATCATTCATTTACACCATAAAAACATTAAAGCATTTCAGCTGAAAATTTGTAAGAACTTTTCTGTACAGAATATGATGTTTTTTTCCTTAAACCTGTTTCCAAAACGAAAGCCTTTGTTAAAAAATTGAAATTTCTCAAAAAAATGTAGCTGATCATTCAGGCTGCATGATTAAATTTAAGGATTTGAAAGCAACTGAAAATAGGGTATTAAATGCGATAGTATTGACCTGCTTTATGAGTATAATCCCCACTGTTTGAATAGGTGGAGAAAAGGAATCACAATGCCTAAAGGTGACTTAGACCTGTTATTAATTTGTGCAGCCCTAGTTAGGTAACAGAAAATCAGTTGGTAAATTGAGGGATAATGATAGCCAATCTTTTAAAGAATTTTTTAAAATATTACAAGGAACTTGGATTCCTTAATTCCTATAAAGAAGCCATCATTGCAGGTATGTACACAATAGCATTAGATGGAGATATTAAAATTTCTATTAGTGTTATGATGGTGATTTCAAAAGCTACATTACTAAAAAAGAGGCATAATTAAAAGGGAAGGGGCTACTTGCAAGTTGTTTCAGGCTTTGGTTATTTACCTTAATCAATTACAAAAAAAGGTGGGATTGTCTCCTCCATTTGCATGCCTAGAATAGCTCTTTTGGAATTGCTCCAATACTCTGTGTAATTTTAGACTTAGGACAGCTGCTCACTCTAGTTAAGCTAATAAAATTCCACAAAAAATATATCACTCTGTGTGTAGAACTAGATGGAGGCAAAGAATTATCAAAATGCTTGATTTATCTCACTACCTTGCAGCAAAGCTACCCCTGCTCTCAGAAATACTAAGGTGTATGGTACCATGGAAAGTCCTTGAGGGTAACAAAGTGCCAAGGGAAAAAATGGAAATGAAAGGGAATAGACGCACTTTCCCTGATGGAATTTAATTGTGCTGTTGACTCTCTCTCTCCAGGATCCCGTCTCCCAGCTGTCCTGAAGCAAATGACATACAAAATGGTCTATGGTGCTACACTACAGCTGTATGTGTCAGTCTAGCAATCGGCCGTGGAGTCCTAAGGATGGGGTGGGTTATTTAAGCTCTGAACCAGGTTTATTTAGGAAATGGCTTACTCCTAGTATTGTGTCTGTCGCATTCATGGAAAAGTCATCTTTATGATCCTGCCTCCCACCAGCTGGTCTTCTGCTGGTCTTCCGTTGGTCTTCAGACATGCATGTATGTATGTCTGCCATGGAGCAGCCACCTGCAATACATTCACAGACCAATTTACTGTCAAGTGGTTCGGAGTGATTCTGTGCTCAGTTTGAGATGGAGTTGCCCTAAGCAGCTGAATTTCAACGACTGTTTCCTAGAATTGTACTTACAGTAAATTAAGCCATTTCAAAGGTTTTTTCATTTAGTAACTGGCAAGTGTTGCTGTACTTAATGTTCTTTTGATGGGGATCTACTCTGTAGGGCTTCTGTGTAGTTCTTAGTCCTCCCTGCAAGCTGATGGGGGAGCAGAGGTTTCTATAGCATATCCTAGTTCTGTAAAAAGCTAATTGCAGACATTGCAACTGAGCCAGGGCGATTTCCAAGTCACCCCTTCAATTCAGCTCTGGTGCAACCAGACTCATCTCACCTGTGCTTCAGTGGCAGCCCTTCCTCTGATAGTGTTGGACCTGTTTGTATCTCTCTCAAGATTGGGGTTTTTTTCCAACCCAAAGATAACAGCACTTCCCTACCAATGTGCTTTCTATGTATTCTTAGATTTCATTGCTGATATATCCTTCCTTTTTACAGACAAGTTGACCAACCCTCACACCTTGAGGGTCAGAAAAGATAGATGCAGGCAAAGCCCTTGAAGTCCAGCAAAAGAGAATCTCATTCTGCTAATGCTCAGTAATTCCTCTTTCTTTTGTTTTGTGGACCATGTGGCAAGAGACCTGCTGCTTCCTTCTCCGCTAACAACTTGTCTTATTAAAACTCCCTCCACTCTTGATCACCATGCAAAATAGGTACTGTCCTAAAATGGTATCAACTAAGCCAACTCATCCTGAAAGAAGAGGGAACATTCCTCAGCAATTCGTATGAAAAGTATCTCATCTGTGTGGATGAAACTCCATCTGAATGGAGCGAGGAAATGCTTTGTTTGTATGTGTGCATTATGTATGTATGAACAGCACTTGTAATATAACTGGTACTTTTTAATTTTCTTAGCTGTTTTTTGTTTAGCAAGTTCAGTTTTGCCCTCCTTCTTTGGGAAGGTGGATATCTTAATCATACTTATAACATTTATAAAAATCATTCATACCTTCTGATATTTTATATCTAGCAAATTTCTGGAAATAAATCTCTTTTTTTCCCCAACCTAACAGAATAGGACTGCATTAGATTATATGAAATTTAAATGCATTAGGTGTTAGCCAAAATGAATTTTCATATAAATTAATATTGTTATTGTATTTTAATAAAGCAATAGCATTTATGGGATTATGTAGACATCAATCACTTGGAGGTGTCTTGGAACAATTATTGACTTCATGCATCATCTGCTTCTTCACTTCAAAATTTGTTGCACTTTTCATAAATACCATATATCAGCGAGCCATAAAACACATTTTAAATGCCTTCTAGCCCATCACAGACACTGTTGTTAGAAAAAGCCCCCTGAGCCGATGACATCCTAATATGTGACTATGTAATTAAAATTTTGACATATGCAAAGAGTTGTAAAATAGATAAAAGAGTATGTATTGTAAATAGAAGTTTAAAGGCTCTGAGCAGATGGTTCATTTGTGAAAGAGGTGTGGGGAGCGCCAAGAAATGACAAACAGATGGCTTAGGTGTGAAGGACAGGCAGGGAAATTTGGAAGAGCTGAGGATGTAATGGACAACTCTCTGGATTTTTGCACACACTAAGTGAATCACGAGGCTTGAATAGAAGGTTAAACATTTTACATTTTTCTATTTGCACTTATATAAATGTGTCAGTGGAAAATGTCCAGCAATAAAGCCTGATAATAACAATCAAGACAAGTCATGCTTCGTAGGCTTTAGGGATACAAAGTCTGTTCAAACTGCAGATATCACTTGAGTGATAACATAGGCACTTCTATCCCAAGGCATATGTGTAGGCTGAGTTGTCTCAATTCAAACAGAAATATTCAGAACTGTAGCAAAACCGTATTGCCAGTATTTACAGGTGCCTGAAAAATAGTTTTAGTAATGTACTAAATGAACTAATGCTTGCCAGCTGCTGCTCCTTGCTTGTCTACTAACTGTTGTGCTAGCAGTACGCTGAGTGAATTCAGTTCAAATTTAGGTGATTATATACCAAAGTCATGACTAAGAAGGAATCTCATTTGGGCAGAAAGACCAGGTCAACTATTGCTTGTTTTTTTTAAGCAATGGCAAGTCTTAAACCATGACCAGATTAAAATTATGACACTGTTAAATCTATCCTTGAGTCTAATTTTGTTATGTTTTGACTCTCTCATATTTGTCAGGCAAGCCTGAAAAATACATCACCAGCTACAAAACAGAAGAATCTTTGCACACAAATGGGAAAAAGATCACTTTTAGTAATCAAAATCAAATTTCCTAAGAACTGTGAAAGTGCAGGGATCTTGAGAGTGCTCTTTGATCAGATTCTGTGTGAAAACTTGATCAATGTAGTAAAGGGGGGGATATTTATGAATCCTTTTGCAGAAGTCAGTTAGTTTTGTCAGCAGGTATTCATTCTGAAAATGGTAACTGAAACCAGGACAATCTTAGGCATAGCCAAATAAACATCCTCATTTTATAGTAATGGCTACTGCCCAGCTGAGAAAATATAAACTTATAGGCATCACAAAATGATCGTCTATGTAGCTTTGAGAAAAACTGGCTGAACAGATTTTTCAAAGCTATGGAGAAAGATTTCAGGGATTGCTCCAGAGAAAAAATAAAAGCTAGATAGAGACCTCAAATCCTTGTGGAATTTGTGCACTGCCCACCTTGCCTGGACTGAAAATCTCACCACAGCAAGTTAGCCTAGCAGACTGTATTAATATGCCTTAAGATTTACTGGTGGCCAAGTATTCAGAAGTGCTTAAAGCCACTGTAAGGCAGTACATGTTTTTCAAAATCTAGCTTTTACAGGGCTGAGAAGAAAAAAATATAAGTCTATCCAGTACAGACTACTGAAAGGCCACCATCCTTCTGCATGTAGTTACAGAGATGTAAAAGTCTTCCAAAATAGCTTAATTTTGTAAATTATATAATCAATATTTATTCTTTTCTCTTACTACAAAAGGCTGTTTACATTTGGAACGGCATTTATGTTTATGAAAAGTGAATTTCTGCAAAGCAGTTGCTACGTGGGAACCTTTTTTAAGTTTACCTAAAGTTTACCTTGCAATTTTTTAACTTGCAAAAAACCCAACACAATCATTAGTTTTGCATTGTGTAGTCTCTTGCATAATAGTAATACAAATGGAATTAGTAGCTGTGTGCAGTGCAGGTGCCACAGTAGTGGGGGGAACACTGGAGGGCTAATAAAAAACTGGTCTTTGCTAGCTACTGCTGCATTATATAAAGGCTTGGCATTGTTTATTACAACTATTTGAAAGACTAGCAGAATACAGTTCCTCCAAGAATCAAACCAGAGTTTTACTACAGTGTCCCATAGTAACTATTATTGAAAACAACAACTACCTATGCTTGTCTTGGGGAGTTCCCGTAACTGGTTAAAGCTAATTCTAGTTTTCCTGCCTTACAAAGCCCCAGGAGTTATTGTAAGCCTGACCTGCAGAGCAATCTGCCTTGTGAGCTACATGTACTTTTAAGATATTATCTGTATTTTTAACTTCATCTGCATTTATTTTGCTTACTGGATGATCTCTTTAATCCCTGCCATACTTCTTTTCCTCAGCAATCTTGTTCTTTTGTATATGTGTCTCTGCCTAGTTAATTTTGTCTCTGCATTTCTCAGGCATGCAAAAGAGTAGCTAGCATCCTCCCAGCTGTCACTCCTGCTTACGGCGACAATCCATTCTCCTGCCAGCTTCTCCCCGATTTTCCTACTCAAAACATCTCTATTGCTCTGCTCTCCATTCCTATGCTACTACTGTTAGCTATCATGCAGCATAATTCTCATCATCGATCCATACTTTTTTCCTAGGATGTTGGTAAATTTATCTTCTTTTTGCCTGGAGAGGAGCTGAGTATTTGAGCTATATGTTATTCTCAGAAGGATGAACTTATTTGACCTCCTCTTTTTTTTTTTTTTTTTGGCTAAGAGAGAGACTGTTACTTGTGATGTTTTTTTATCTCACTCCTGTATTCTAGGCTATCCCGGTTCTTCTCCTTGATTTCTTTTATCTGCTAGGTATCACACCATACCAGCTGTCCAAAGGAGATGAATTTTAGTAGGGCTATTTGTGCTATGACAGCTAAGGTTGTGTCAGAGAAGTATTACAAATGATATCCTTCAAAAGTTTCTAGAAGCCATAAACATTTGCTCTAAAAATCTATGTAGGGTCTTGCTAAGGATATTATTTTAATGTTTCTAAATCTGGATGTGATTTATATAAATAATTATGAATAACGTGCAAATAAAATATATTGATATACTCTAAATGCTGAATAGAAACAATAGAAGCATATAATAAATATGTATATAACTATAGATTACTATTATTTCAGTAGAGGAATTGCTCTTATGTAAAAATGTTATTTGAATAACAAACAGCATACCTAATTTGGGATATGTATTTTTCAACAAATCTAAAGCATAAAAATTATATTTAGATATAATTTGTACTCAGAATGAAAACAAAAGCTCACCTCTGCCTAGTGTCTATATATGTTTCTGAACTTCCAAAAATACCTTAAAACAATCCATATAGCAATACCCACTTTCTGAGTGAAGCACAGAGAAAGTAGAGGCATTCCTCAAGACACATCATAAGACAGAATTAAAGAAAAGGATTAGAGCAAATCCATTCAGTAATACAGTAATTAAAAAGTAATTGAAACAAAGTGATAGAATCTCTCTCTCCTTTCCAGTCTGTACATTTGTGAGTATATCAATGCTTTAACCATTTTAGCTTGTTTTCTAGGACTGTAAGAACTAAATATTGAGGTTTCTAATATAGACAGGAATTAAGAGTTGCAGAGCTCCCTTTTCTCCTCATGTGGGCTGTTCATAGGATGCACTGTGGGAGAGCAGTCCCTGCATGCCTGAGCACGGGGGGAACTGCTGAGAGCTGGAGGTGGCTTTGCCATGCTGGCACACCGGGGCAAGTCCCTGCCAGGTACAGCGCAGGTGGGTTGCGAGAGGAAGGCAGATCCAAGGAGGAGAGAAAAAAGGAACTTTCTTATGGCTGTCTAACAGTCATAATCTTTTCTCTCCGCTTCTATCAGGGCTGTGGCAAAATCATACTAAATTTTGTTTTGTTCTGTTCTCCTCTGTGAGGATAAAAATCTTAAGCTCATTCCAGTGAGCAAGGCTGTGCCCTCATTTACACTGAAGTCAATGATTTCTTCAGACGACTTCAGATTTATAGTGCCCTGAGTGAGAGAAGAATTTGACCCATAATTTTTTTAAAAATAGTTATGGTTTTTTGCACAGTCTTCCTTCTGAAGACTCACTTTCTCAGCCATCAATATTCACACTTTAAAGGCTTATTTCCATCAAGTTCCACCAATGACCTTTAGAAATTGGTCCCTTCAAATAAGAAAAAAGACCTCAATTACAACAACATCTGCCTCCATCTAGCACTTTATTTGCCTTAGAGGAGGGATGGAATGATGATTAAGTTAATGGATAGGTCATTTTCATTTTTCACATTTACCATGTAAGTGGCTCCATGAATCACCATTTATCTGGAGCCCAATCATGGAAGGCAGTGGCAAAACATCCATTGACTTCCACAGGCTCTTTTCCTGCACACTTCAGAGAGGGGAAGTGGAGTACTGGCATTAATCAACCTTTACAACCCATACAACAATATATTTGTCTTTTCTTAGGGCTGAAAAATAAACAGTACTGTCCTTAGGCTCCCGTTTCTCTAAAATCTCCGTTGGCTACCTCAGCTTTTTCTATCGGCACTCCATTAGGCAGTATCACAGCCTTACGTGGCCAGTTGCAAGCAGTAAGCTGACAATTTTGCTCCCTTAGCTGGGATAAAACAGAGTGAAATGACAGCAGAAGAGAATAATTTATCTACCAACTTATTCTTTTTTACTAGTCCGATGCAAATATATAACCAAAGTGATATGGCCAGTGATGGAGTGAGACATTAGAGTGTCCCTGTCCAGGTACTAGTCATGCTGCAAAACATTGCACAATCTTGCTTGAAGGGACAGAAAATTGTTTTATATCTGTGGACTGGTGATGCTGGCCATGGCAGTGAACCTCCTAAAGTGGAGAGGATGTGTAAAATATAGGATGTGCGTAATGTAAAAGAGGATACGTATAAGACATAGACAGAGATGCAAACTGAAGAGTTTAGGATTTGGGGAGGAACTCAGCTTCAGTAGAGAGAGAGAGTCAGAAGGTGAGCCCCAGCTAGCCACCACTGCAGCAGCTTACCTCTTCCTGGGTCTTCTGAAAAGACAGCCTGCAGACCAACCACCTCGTTCATCGGCCCAATTGTATACGTATCTTTGCAGAATTGCGAGGACCTTCCTCGAAGGGTTCAATTCACTGACCTTACTCAGCTTTGCTGGTCTGTTCTTGGACTTCCCCAACATAATGCTGTGAAATTCCCTGTGTATACGCACACACTTATATATGAACATATGTATATGTAAGTGTGTGTGTGTGCACATATATATATATATAAATATATATATACAGGTTGAAATTGAAAATACAGATTGAATCAAACCCAGTACATTTTAAAAGGGAACAGAAGTTTATAGCAAATGAAGGTTAAAGGGTTAAAGATGTCAGGTTGTCAGTGAAAAAGAAAACAGGCCCCTAATAGCATATTAAAAAGCAAATAAAACATCACTATGTACATTACCCGTTGTGATTTGTTTTCTGATACATCATGTATTAAAAAACAAGGGGGAAGCAGAACGACTTCTTGTAGTGCTGGAGATGACACTGAAACTTTAAAAGACTGAGAGTACACTGCAACAAATTGAACCAAGTGGGAAGCAAATACACACAAAGCACAACTCTCTTCGGAGCAGAAACGCATTATGGTGAGAGGCTGTTTGACCATTCCATTTGTTGACAAAGTTATAAAGATCAAGATCATTAGACTGAGCAAGTAGTCAAGATTTACAAGAAAAGAAACAGTAACATGAAAATATAGAGATGGAGTTGTTTATTTGAACTGACAAATTACATTTATTATTCAAACACTATAACCATCAACTGGCTTAACACCAGAAGGAACCTTGAAAAATGAGATATAAAAAGAACTTAAACACAAGGCTGGAAAGAACAATATGATCAGCATAAGGGCAATAAAAAACAGCCCAGAAAGTTGAATTCTGAAAAACTTATGTGACCTATAAAGAAGACACAAACTGGGCTGAATGTCGTGACTTCAGTGTAAGCAGCGGCTGGACTAAAAGGCATGCAACAGCAGAATTTTACGGATAGACAATGCCAAAGGGAAGAAGCTACACAGAGTATGTGCATTTGGTTAGCAGCACAAAATCACTTGTGTCACAAAGCAAAGAGAGACATGTCAAATGAAGTGCCTCTACAATGAACATGTTGCCTGCACTGCAGGACCAACTGCAGTAACATCCTCAACAAATAAATACAGAAGCTGCGTAATTTAGCTGCATATAAATGCATACTCAGAAAAATGTCCTTTCATCCTTGCTTAGAGTTTTGAGTGTACACACACGTGCACACATAGGTATATATATGCATTTTTTCTAACGGCAGAAGTTTGCCCTCTGTCCTCTGATAGCATGGAATGCCAAAATAATTCAGTATCATATTGGAATAGATCAGCTGTAAAAAGCAACGCATCTAGGGATGTGATAACGTAAATAATCCTAAGCAAAATTTTATTTCTACAGAGAATATTTCTGTTTAAGCTGCTTTTCCTTATCTTTCAAGGATATGTCGTGTATTCATCTGAAGATAACGTGGCTTAGAATTGATATACGTTTATGAACTTCATTCAAAAGCCAGGACTCCTCTGAGTTATTAAACCATTAAAGGCCTCTGTCGTTTTTCATGTCAAGGTTAATAATCAAATGATTAAAACAGTTAAAGTTAGTACTGCAGCAGTAAAAATGCAACATTGCCACTCATTTTATGAGATTCAAGAACAATCCTAGATGGGTTTTGATGTGAAAACTGTGTTGAACTGTTTGTAATTAAAAGGTAGCTGCTGGAAAAGGAACTTAAAACATTGTTCACAATGCTATCAAAAGGAAGTCGTTTGATTCTTCTTTCCAGTAAAGAAATTTATCTTGCATTTCATTTAAATATATTAACAATCCTCCACCACTTTAATTTATCTGAATTTGTTCAGATTAGGAGTCTGAACGTGCTTCCAGCATCAGAAGTGCCTAATCAAGAACAATGATGCATGTGCACTGTACGATTAACAGCTGCTTTGGTCCTGACAAACTCTGAAGCCAGGCAGTACAAAGCCTCCGAGCAAAACATACCATACACACGATTACTTTTTGACTCACAGGCTTGCCAGCATGCAGGGAGAGTGCTAGCAGAATAATCCTTGTAAAGGTGAGAGTGCTAGCAGAATAATCCTTGTAAAGGGGAGAGCGCTGGCAGAATAATCCTTGTAAAGGACCATGCCTTGAGGCAACATTAACTCCTGCGCTGGACCCACTCTGCTGTGAAATCCTCGGTGTGGCGGGCCATTTCACGCGCCAGGGAAGAAGCCTCCAGGATGGCACGCCCCAGCATCCTGGGAAGGTGGGAAGAGAGAAATCTGACTTCCCTTTGACTTCTGTGGACCTGCAACTTCAGTGGGGTTTTTTTTCAGATACTCATGGCCTCAAGTACACCTAGGAGCTATGACTTACCACATCTTGTTTCTTGGACCAGTCTAGAAAAGGATCCCCCATTTTGGGCTAATCTCCACCTGGCATTTTCTGTCTCCCTGCATGTTTTGTGGAGGGTGACCAGTCAGATATTTGTAACTCAGTCAAGTAATGCTAATCCAGTAATGATCGCTACTGCTTCATCTTGTTAAATTCCAGATTTGGGCATCCTTAATTAGTTTCCTTAATGAAACCAACAGAATTATTCACGTGCTTATGTGTGTGTTTGAGCATTTTGCTGTTTAGAAACTTATTTTTAAAAAGCTAACCAACAGCTGGAGTTAATGTTACGTGAAAAATTTTAATCTAACTCACATTTTCAGTTACTCTTAATCTTCTGAATTTCTGCAGTTGGATTTGAATCATCCAGACATGGCTTCTTTAAGTGTAAACTATTCTGGGGAAACTTGACAAAAAAACTTGCATTCTTCTACAATTATATGTGTGTGTATATATATATTTACAAGTTATTTTTAATAGGCAGCGGAAAGTTGAAATTTGCTGTAGAAACATTTGCTATAGAAACATTTTCCTGGAGGAGAAATGTGTTGAAATTCCTTCAAGAAATCTTGCTGACAACTTCACTGAATTCTATTGCTGTTTCTATTTTGGGACAGTTTGTGAAGGATTTATCTGGTTTGTGAAAAGCTAAAAGATGGTGTTGTACATTGTATGATGATACAATGAATTTAGCCTTCACATTACCTTTCAGACTTCTGCACTCTAGCAATCTTTCAGTTTTATGATTGGATCCTGTGTATCAAACATAACTGTACAACACTGCAGATTTCTCACACCTTTAGTTAGCTCTGTGTTGCTCTTAAACATTGCCGTGACATCCAGATACTGAGTTCTACTGTGACACAAAAATCCACAAACATGTAGGAAATGATAGGACCTCCAGCCAACTGAGCAAAAAAATAATGGTGTTTGAGATAGTGGCCTTCTCATTTAGGTCATAGGGGTAAATCATATGAAAACCATTTATCTAAACCATACACAGCTGAACAAAAAGCAAAGAAAAATTATTCCAGTAGTTGTGTACCCAGTCACCTGAGTTGTGTTTAGAGAAATCCGAATGAAAAAAATCATGTCCTTGAATGAAAACTAGGCTTCGGTGCACACCAAAACAGAATGATAATTAATGTAACCGGTATCTCTAATTTGCCATAGCAAAAAATGCCCATTTGTTAATAAACTGCATCACTTGCAGTGTGCTTCTGTGTAAGAAAAATAAGCTTCCTTAATTAAGGTTCAGAAAACAGGAAAGAAATAGGAAAGATAAAGCCTATTGCTCAAAATCTAACTTCTAACGTCAATTTGAAGTAGATAATATGCATGTAGACACGGCAGTATTTGTGTGATAATTTGCTAGAAACAACCTACTCGAATTAACGTCTCATTCTATTAGTTTGCTGTTGCTGAAAATAGTAATATAACGTTGTAAAAGCCACTCCCTCGATGTATATCATTTCTTTATAGTAAAATGCCACGATTTATTATTTTTATTTCCAATCGCCTGTTTTTTTCTCTGGAGGAAGAGCTGATTAGTCTCACTTCAGGCAGTTTCAACCGGAAAGAGCAAAACAGCTAAAACAAGCTAGGAAAAAACACTACAGGAGCTATTTTGCTCTCTCCGTAATTTGAAAGAGCTCTTCAGCCACTGTGCTGTTAAATTCCATCGGGTTCTGCTGGAAGAAAGAGAACGCTGCAGGCGAGAGGCGCTGAGGAATTAACTTGGGGTTTTTTCAGCTGCGTCTCTCTCCTTTTTGGAAAATATTTTTAGATTAAATCCTTGTTGTAGCCTAAAATAAATCTCATACTTGAGATATATAATAGCAAATCTTATTTACTCTGTGCGGTGGTAAGAAGTCTGTTTCTCAGCCATCACGAGAAAATGGGATTCCACTTGTATGGTAAGAGGAGGATTGAAGATGATGCTACTGGAGCAAGGGGACATAGTGTCTTCTTACTGTCTGACACACTGGTTACTATCTGTGCTGGCAAGCACAGCTCAGGAAGAGGGGATCTCAGGGCAAACTGGTCCTGAAGACCTGCTGATCACACTATACGCACAGAATCACACAGAATAGCACAGGTTGGAAAAGACCTTTAAGATCATCGAGTCCAACTGTAAACCTAACACTACCAAGACCACCACTACACCATGTCCCTAAGCACCTCATCCAAACATGTTTTAAATACTTCCAGGGATGGCAACTCAACCACTTCTCTGGGCAGCCTGTTCCAATGCTTGACAACCCTTTCAGTGAAGTAAAATTTCCTCATATCCAGTCTAAACCTCCCCTGGTGCAACTTGAGGCCGTTTCCTCTTGTCCTATCACTTGCTACCTGGGAGAAGAGACCGACCCCCACCTCCCTACAACCTCCTTTCAGGCAGTTGTAGAGAGCGATAAGGTCTCCCCTCAGCCTCCTTTTCTCCAGACTAAACAACCCCAGGTCCCTCAGCCGCTCCTCATCAGCCTTGTGCTCCAGACCCTTCACCAGCTTCGTTGCCCTTCTCTGGACACGCTCCAGCCCCTCAATGTCTCTTTTGTAGTGGGGGGCCCAAAACCGAACACAGTATTCGAGGTGCGGCCTCACCAGTGCCGAGTACAGGGGCACAATCACTTCCCTAGTCCTGCTGGCCACGCTATTTTTGATACAAGCCAGGATGCCATTGGCCTTCTTGGCCACCTGGGCACACTGCTGGCTCATATTCAGGCAGCTGTCAACCAACACTCCCAGGTCCTTCTCTGCCAGGCAGCTTTCCAGCCACTCTCCCCCAAGCCTGTAGCGTTGCATGGGGTTGCTGTGGCCCAAGTGCAGGACCTTGCACTTGGCCTTGTTGAACCTCACACAATTGGCCCCAGCCCATCGATCCAGCCTGTCCAGGTCCCTCTGCAGAGCCTTCCTACCCTCCAGCAGATCAACACTCCCGCACAACTTGGTGTCGTCTGCAAACTTACTGAGGGTGCACTTGATCTCCTCGTCCAGATCATTGATAAAAATATTAAACAGAACTGGCCCCAACACAGAGATCTGGGGGACACCGCTTGTGACTGGCCACCAACTGGAGTAAAGGGCCATGCACTGAATGCTCCACCCTGCAGTGGTGGGAGCATGTAGGCGTGCTGCTGGAGCACATCTTCCAGAAGAAACCCAGTGTGGGTACTCTGAGATGGCAACCAAAGCGTAGTAAGGGGAGACAACCAGGAGGTGTGTTTCAAAAGGGCACTCCTGCCTGGGCTGAATGAAACCACTAATGCAGATATGCTTGTTTTGGTTAAAGAGGGCAGAATAACAACATGGTAAATGATTCAGTTGTTCAGATGTGATGAGGATACTGTGGCACGGGCAGCAGAAAGAGGTCTGCTGAACAGTTCTTTACTTTCAAGTGAAATGATAGTTTCGTATGACCAAAAAAAAAAAAAAAAAAGTGAAACCTGCAAGGAAAACGTTGCAGTAGCTTTGCAAGTTCCCCAGGTAAGACTGGTGCGGAATCAACTGACTCTTCATGTGATGGGCCTGGGCTAGGTGGTGTGGACTGCAGGCCAGTTAGGGAGGAGCTCAGGGTGGAGGTACAACGTCCCCAACCTGCATCTGCAGGACCCTTGTACCAACTGCCACAAAGAAGAGTTAAGAGATCCATACGCCATGACTTTCAGTAGCATCCGAGCACCTAACTGCTCCTCCACAATACACACTGACTCCCTGTTGTTACAACCTTGCTTTTGTGTGAGGCTGTGGAAGAGAAAATGATCTAAGTTATTTCAATCTCTTCAACAAATCCCACTCGGGGAAACAAATGATAGCTAAACAGAACAAAACCAACTCTTCTTCCCAAAACCTCAAAATAAGGCAACGGTAGGGATAAAAATCTTCGTGTTATCTATTATAATTCACAATAATTACATTTATTATTGGCTTATTTTAATCATCTTTAGACACACTAGGATAATATTTTCCTTTCAAATTTAACAGAACATAGAGTTTTAGATTACTTATATTTATGAAAGGAATTATATGATGTGATGTGCCAGCAGGAGACAGGATATGCCAACCCAGGAGATCTTTTCCCACTTCTATTTCTCTTTCAGTGTTCCTGTGTTCCTACTTAGGAGGCTGGTACAATAAAAGTGGTACTCATAATACGCAATATATTTTTCCAGATTACTTTAATAGTGCCAAAAAGATAACCAATGAATAATCATAACAAAATATATGTAAAGGGGATCACAAATCTCACTGATGCAGAACAGGAAGAATTTATTTTCAAAGTCTTGCTAATGACTTTCTGCCTGCCCCTTTGAAAATTGGTTTGAGCTTAGTACTATCTCTTGGAAATCCAATTCATAAATTCACAAGCAGCATGAAATTCCAGTAGGAAATAAAACACTTTTATTCAAATGTATTACAGCATGTTAATGCTGTTTCTTGGAACATAAACTGCAGTAAACACTGCACTGAAATACAAACAAGGAGTGACCTACTGTATGGTTTTGAAAAGTTTCTGGGTTAAAAGCCAAAGCTCAGCACAGACAGCTCAGAGATTATGAAAAAATGGATCTAGATGATACTCTGTGGCTAATGCAATCAAAGAGAAAGTGGCGCTCCTGTGGGCAGCGTATCCCTTCCCTGCATCGAGGAGTCGATACAGGGAGCTGCTGCTTTGGGGAGCTGCAGGGACAGGCACAATGCTTGCCAACCCACTGCCAAAAAAAGCGATATGCAGAGAGCAGGTGCTGCAGATTGGTGCTTTGGCAACGGTGCTGTATCATTCAGCAGCTGCTGATAAGTGATAATTTTTCATGGGAGCTATCTCAGAAGCATTTCTCCAAGTGGCTGGTTCTCGTGACTGCCTCTGCTCTCATTTTACTCTGAGTGCTCCTCTTAAGCACACTCAACTGATCTGCTCTGCCTGGAGGGTGATAGAAAGTTGCTGAAATTCTATATATTACCACTAAACACATACTGGTTTGTAACAGGACTCTGGAAATAACTGGTAGTCTCCTTTTATCATGCTCTCCATAGCTTTGCTGAATATTTTTTTCTCTGTGCAGATGGAAAAGGCTTCTCATACTGCCCAGCATTGCCAGTGCATATTTGGCTGCCTTGTGTCAAGAGCTGCTCAGTCCCTTTTCCTCTTCTCTTTTTTAAGGGAAAACAACCAAAATTCTTAGAGAATCATAACAGCAAGCAATAGAGCTATCTGAGACACAGAAAAAACAGGGAGCTCAGAACCTCCTTAGAAACTGATGGGTGTGATGGGCCCAGAGGGTGCCCAGGGCCTGGCAGCTCCCGTCCTGCATCACAAGAGGTGTGTGACCGCTCAGGGACTCTGCCGAGCACTCGTGTGAAACCACTGGTGACACTGCAACGGAGTGACATGGTGCCTCTTTGGAAAAAAAAATTAAAAATTCCTTAATTGCAAATCAGAGTAATTACCTTTGAAAAAAAGAAAAGATTAATTAACTGCAGCTCCTGTAGGTCCTGGGGAACGGGAGGTTGTCAAGCCCAGTCCAGTTCTTGAGACAAGAAGTGAAAGATCAGCCACCTGGAACGGCACCACCAGGGAAGGCTCCAGAGCAGCAGACGTGGCTTTTGTGGGAAACCTCACGTCTCTCTCATCTTCTGCAATTCTCTCAAAATATTAAACAGTAAATGAAAGTGACCTCTACTGAACATCAAGACTTATGCAAACTTTTTCAATAACCAAGGAATTCACACCTACATAGCTCACTTTTAGTCACAATTTAATATTTTTTAATAATTGTGTTAAATGACTATAAAAGAAGAAAGGGCAACTTCATCAACTAGGATGACTGAATCACTGGAAAGACAGAAAGACTAAAAGAAAGGAGGAAATATCAAGAATTGGATTATTTGGGATCAATGCTCAAAAATCTTTCTTTATCTATAAATGCTGCCTTGATATCTCTATAGCTGTATGATGTATCTCTATTATCAGTGTGTTGATTTAAAAGAAAGGTTGTTAAAGCTGCCTGTGTTTCTAAACAAACATTTTCATAGGTAAAAAAAAGTCTTGCTAAGTTATAAACTTTCCTCTTACAATTTAAGGATCTATGTTTTATAGAGTAAAAAGGCAATTTCCACTTGTGTCAGGGAGTGTATCTGTCTCCTGGGCTCAGGTCTCGTGCGCTCGCTCAGTGCAAGGCATCTGCAGCGACTCAGACTATCCTTGCTTTCAGGCCCTGCTCTGCTACCCGAGGCCAACAGGCTACGGCCAGTCCCTGTACTCCTCTTCCCTCTGGGATAACCTGCAGCCAAACAGCCTCTTTAAAATACTATTTATTTTAACAAAAGCATTGTAGAGACAATCTGTTTCAAAAAACAATACAGAGCTAAATCTCCCTTCAGACATCACTCCTGGGATCTGGGAAAGGTCAGTTCCTTCAGGCTTTTCCACAAGCCTCCACCAGCTGGGGCTGCAAAGCTCCCACAGCCCCAGCCCTGGACTTCTTAACCCTTTCCTTTTGGGCTCCAAGGTCCCAGACTGGGTAAAACATGATTGTCACTCAAGAGACAAAAGAAGCAAAACCTTCAACATAAACTGCATGAGTCTTTGTCTGCTGAGAATGAACCTAGACATTCCTATTCCAGTTTGATGGCAATAGACCAATTTTTGTATTTTCCACTTTACTCTTTCTTAAAACTCTAGGAATTCAGTGATCATGACAAATAACAAACACCCTGCTGCATTTGACTAATGGCCTCTCTTAATAACTATATTGTACTTTGGTATTCTTGCACTGTAGCCTCTGAAGAGTTTAGTGCATTATTAAATATCAATTCCAGTTCTGTGCATTTCAGGCTTAATGAGGCTGAAGCTGCCTTCATATTCAAAAATCAGGTCCTAGGACAATCACATGAATATCTTGTTGCTTAAAATTAGACATATAAATTCACCTTAAACATCCAAATAAAGTCAGATGAGTTCTCAAAAATGCTAAGATCTGCAACGTTCACAGACATCAGTGAGACTGGATGATACCCAGCATCTTTAGAAATAAAGAATTCTGATTTATAGCAAAATGTAGAGGCTTACTTGCTAAATGTCAGGTACCCACATTTGAATATCTTCGTCATAGAACTCTGTATTTCATATCCAGAAATGTTTTCATTTCCTGGAATAGCTGTGTTTATTACTTTAATAAACTGAATTAGGAAATATGGTTATTGGTTTCCTAACTAGGCTGAATTAAGTTTCATTAAAAAATAAAATCTAGGATTCCAGTTTATACGTGACATAAAGGCACTTAAAATGTTAAAACAACCATATTCCTCTTCTTTTTTCTTTTAATATGTAGATCAAGAAAATCCTTCCTGCGTTAAACCTAGAGCTATTCTCAACATTTCAAGTGGACTAAAATATCATAAATAAAACTTTTAATTAAAATAGCTAGTATATAATATTTCTATACTTATTATGTGTATGTTTTTTTCTGTTTGCTGTAGATCACAGAATAAAAACTGTAAAATGTCCTTATTAAACTAGCAGGGTGATGTTCTAAAGCTATTACCTTGCCTCTCCTGTAGGAAGGGAAGTTACTCAGCCCAGCTGCTGTGGGCTGCAGGAGGTGCTGCTGCTGCTGGCCATGATCCCTTCTCTGGAAGTAGGTAACATGGACATGGGCTGCAACATCATAGCAAAGTAAAACGCACCAAGAAATTACATGTCATTCCTAGGTAAAATTAGCTTGTCGCACACACAACCGATTTAATGGCCATGTTAGAGACATGCCTCAGTTATGAAAGGAAACACCAGGTAGTAGCATTTTTTGGGCTTATTACTTTCACATCTAACACTGAGACAGTTAGGTCATGACTTTTTCAAAGCAGATATCAAGTCAGTTGTACATCCAGAGATAATGCTCCTGTGGCTCCTGCTGAGGCATTATGGTACCTCACCGTCTGGCTGGTCTCTAATGGGCATCAGCTGACACCTTTCTGAAAGCTCTGCTACAGCATGATTTACTGCGCAGTGAGTGAACAAGGGTACCTGGGAACAATGCAAATGGGTACAACATTAACATTGGATGCTTCAAAGCAGTTTGCCTGCTGTGGAAGAGGGCCAAAATACAACAGTGAGAAAAATGTGCAAACTTGGTTTGTTCTCCTGTGTACTTGACTTCACTATAAGGCTGCAGCCTGTGGCCTCCCCATGCCCACGTCCCTGGAGAGACTGTTTGGGAAACCCACCCAAGAGTCCACTGTTGTCCATCTTGCTAGGACACAAGCCTGTGGCATGGATGGCTGTCTCGTCCCACTTGGTGGGTTGCGAGAGGGGTGAATCTTTTCGATTCCCCGACAGTTTGTGTACTGACAACAGCCGATCTCTGCTCGGCAGAGCCACGTGGTCGGTAAAGTCACGACAATGACTCGGAAGAACAGGCTGGCCAGCAACTTTATGAACTGGTGGATTCCACAAACGGACAAACTTAACGAACTGGCGAGCTCAACGAACGAACAGAGGCGATTTGGCAATGGAGCTATTTTCCGGGCAACCTGTCACGATTTATCCCAAACTTGCATATATTGGAAGAGCAGAGGAAGAGAGAAGCGAGAAAAGGAAAGGAAAAGAGAGGAGGAAAGAGAAAGAGAAAGTGTCACCACCCTTGGATCCCGCCATGACAGACGGGGCAATCCTCCAGCGGTGGGCGTGCGCACCTCCCTCGGGGGGGGGCGTGTCTTTTCTAAGCTAATCCCCGCCTCCAGGTACGCCCCTTCAGGACTTACATGGTTCTTGTTCTAGAAAGTTCTCCATCTTCTGCGAAGGCGCTGGGGGAGGGGGGTGGTCGCGAGGGGTCTCTCGGGCGGTTGCAAGCCCCTTCCTCAGATCAACCCCGTGTGACCTCTGGCCGTACATGGTAAGGTCCGGCGGAACCCGGACCCGCGCATGCTCCGACGTGCTCTCCACGTCCCGCACGTCCCGCTCCCGCTCTCCCTCTCCCTCAGCCCGTGCTCACTGACCTGCATCGCCAAGCAAATAGCGCCTCACGTCGCCACAGTGTTTGAGACATTAACTCTTTCCGTCTCTTACAATGGCCCACATGCATCTGTTCCTGCAGACAACAGGCCAGGCAAAAGCTGCAGGATCAAGTGCAGTACCAAGTCCTGAGCAGGAATAAACTAGCTTGACGCAAGTCCAACAGTACATCGCCCTTCACTGGGATCATCTTGCCTTACCTGTAGGTCTTCAGTACAGCAAAGCTAATGTAGTAACCCTTTTTTTTGTTGGAAATCTCACAATAAGAGAGAGTTACACCATTAACTAGAGCTCCACTATGATAGGACTTTGTTCAAACTGAACTTGGAAAGGCAAAAGCAATAGTTACTGCTATGTGAAGCGTCTGACAGCACTTTGCTTGTCACATCCCTCGCAGACCAATTCCAGCTGCATTTGTTAATGAAGAGTCACTGAAGCACGAGCTAATTCTTTTATCTACACTTTTGTCCCAGCAAATTGGTGTTTAATTGTCTCAATGAAAAAAATTGTGGGTGGACACTGTAGCAAAGATAAACCCTCATCACAGAAAAAGTTAAAAGCCCTGTTTATTTCCACACAGGACCCTGTTTAATATATTTATAAAAGCCACAGAGCTGCTTTGGACTGTGGGTGGGTTATTGCGTACTAAATTCCACTTGCAAGGTTTTCAAATGATACATTATCTCCAACAAAAATTATTGTGGAGCTAAGCTGAAAAGGTTCCCTAAGCTAAAAAGGTTCCATTACCTCTAAATATAATGGCAGATTCAGTACATGTTCATCTTATGCCATGAAAATTACTATATGTGTGTTAGAAGGAAGTTCTGCAAACTTTTTTTCCAGATTCGTAATTAAATCACTGCACTTTCCACTTACTTACTTTGAAAGTTGCAGGGCTACAGTATGGGAAAAGAGAGAAAGCATTAAATACAGTTTCTGTGACAGTAGTTAATAAAAGGAGAAATATTGAAAAAGCTTTATGAGAGGTTTAATAAGTAACTAAATGACCAAAACCAAACAAAGTACTTACCACTGGGAAGTCAAACTGTGCCAAAGCCCTATTTGCAAATGTTGAAGGCTTAATGACACAACCGTTTAATTCTTCGTCTTCTCTCAGACTTTTCTCTTTTAAGCTCTATTGAAGTGTACAGACAATGTAGCTTAAGATAAAGCCACCTTTATGCAAGCCAGACAAGTCGACCCACTGCAATCAGTGAGAGGATTTCTGGCATAATGCAGTTTCAGACATTAGGATGTAAAAATTGTATCTTTTATTTTATAACAAATCTTATGATCTTCCTGGACCCCAATCCAGCCCAAAGCACATTCCTTCCTCTCATAGTTTATCAATGGTTAAAAAGGTAATTAATATATCCGAAGCTATTAATCTTTCAGAAAAGTGTAGGTTCAGAAATCACAGTGTCTTAAAGAGCAAGAGGTCATGCAGATTTTCCTGAGTCTTTGAGTCTCTCAGAGAAATGTAGCACTTGTGTAGGCAGCAGCTCAATCCACGTTCACAGGTCATGTATGGCATAAACAGAAATGCAGCAGAGTAAATCCCAAAGAAATAAGAAGACATTCAAGAACAAAATGATCTTTTGAGGTTTGCTCCACGTGGGACCATCATACGTTCATCATGCACTTGGATGAGGGGTTGAGTGTTTCCTCCTCCTGCAAGGAGAGGAGGACAAACGCGTGTACTGTTCCTTGCTTGGTATTACGGCCAGGCATTTTTGCCTTTTGGCTGTTGTTACCACTGCTGCTGTGCCTTTTCAGGCTTCATTCCTGAAAGGATAATAATTGAAGTGATGAATAATGCTGAGAGGAGCAGCAGTGAATGACTGTCAAATTACAATCACAGGTTTTGGTTTCACATCCGCTCTTCACGGAAGTAACAAGAACAGAGCAGGACGTTCAACGCCAGCAGGCAAGAATAGAATGGTAAAATATGAATTAAAACTAAAATAAACCAAAACTGCACTATTGCCTAGGGTCTCAAACCACTGTTTATCTTCATGAGGAAAATAATTCAATAGAGCATGCAATATTGTCTGTTGTTGCTCTCTTTTAGGAACAACTCAAGATCTGTTAGGAACAATTCAAGCTATAACCTCCCCATATACTCACTGGCCCACTGGTCCAATGCAGACATTCTCATACAGAAGTTATATCCTCACCTCATTTCTTCCAAAATCCTGCTGAAATCAATGGAATTTGCATAAGAAAATATTACAACATATCACATCATAATCATCATATTACAGCATGTCAGACTAACATGACAATAAATGGCTAAGCGGAAGGAAACAGCAGTTTAAACTGATATCAATATGTAACACTTAGCAGCACAAAGCAGTTTTACTAACTCCTGCCATGGTAATTGATTAACGGTAACATGTTACAAAACACATAAATAGGTGCATTAGCTAATTATGAAAGGATCACTTTCTTGTCTAGTTGCATGAAGAGCACAGGAATGATTTCCCAGCTCGTTAAGTTAGTAGATGAAAGAATAAAAAATCAAGTTATGTGTGGCGGAAGCCAGTTAGTAGAGACAGACCTGTGCCGCAGAGGTAGAGGTTTCCCTGCCAGTATAAAGGCACAGCCAAAGCCCGGACAAAGGGAGGCAAAAACTGGAGGTTTTTTGCACGCAGTACATTAGCAGACATGTACACAAACAGAATAGATTTTCTTCTAATATTTTTCCCCAGCACTGTGTGCCCCTCAGCCTTTCAGGCATTAGGTCTTCAATAAGCTTGATGCTTTATGCCTTAATTCACACGAAGGACAGAGACAGTCAGACAAACAGCTGGGTAAGCGGAGGTGCCCATGCTGCCCACCCAGTGCCAGGCTGTGGGTCTCTACAAGGGGGATGGCAAAGCCCAGCTTGTTTGGAGGGGAGCAGCGAAGGGGCTGCAGAGCTGGGGGAGCTCTTCCCACAGCGGAGATGAGTGCCTCAGCCTGCAGCCGGGGGCTTCGCTGGAAGCGTCAGAGTTGAGCAATGCCTACTGGTGTTATGGGGCCATGAAGCCAACATCCCAGTAATGAATTGAGAGATAACCGAGTGAAGAGACGTCATGAAAAAGAGAACAAGTAGCTTATGTTTGTTTCGACACAAAGAGGAGCTAATGGTGGAGCACTGCCAGGGGGATGAAGTGCTCGGATTAGAGAACCAAATACTCATTACTGAAATATTTTGAATGAATATGAGTGGAAGAAGATGGGATTTGTCAAGGCCAGAGAAGAGGATGGTGTGTCCTTTCTCTACTCTGTCCCAGGCAGAAGTCCTTCTGAAAATCTGAAATACTTCCTTGGGTTTTTTTCCCACTGAAACAGAACCTGCTACGTTGATCAGGGGTTACTGGGAGCTCTGTTTACACAGAAACCCTGTGGCAGGGCACATACAGAACTAGGGTAAATGGGCAGTTATAATAAATATTTTGATTACAGCTAATTTGTTAGCTACAGCATACAAACAGAAGACTAATTAAATGGGCCAAGATGCAGCTCACATAAACAAAGTCAAGATACCAGGTGTTAGAAAGCAAACTGAGAAAGAATTGCCAGGTTTTGTATTTTCCACAACTTAGAGAAGCAAAACTGCTGATGATCTGATATGTTTCACAAAACTTGCTGTGAACAGCATGGCACAGAGGTTCAGGCAAACATACTGTAATGAGAAGATATAGAATGTAAAAATAATTAGTCAAGGTTTATGGAGCCTACCAGCTAAACACAGGACACGGTGAAATTATCAAAGACTCTGTACAGGAGTACAATAACATGAAAGTGTTGTATGGCAGATTCAGAGAGCAGATCTGCAGGCCTTCATAGCACAACTAATATAACTTCATTGCCAGTTAGTCTTGTGATTAGTCATTGTAAGTACAGCAAAACATGGATAAAATAGCTTACTTGCACTGTATCATCCACTTCCTTATTTGTCTTATAAACTACTTTCTCCATTTCTGCTCTTAACACATTTTGAAAGAAAGACTTCTTGAAAGCCATCTTTGGGACTCACATGCTGATTTCCCTTCAAACAAGAGGGCCCTGAATACCAAAATGACAGAAGTACCTTTGAAAGTGTCCACCTTCATCTTTCCCTTCTCTCGTCATTAAAAATATTCTTTCCACATCACCAGTAATTTTCATCAGCCAAGATCAGAGAATTCTGCATGCTGGGGAGGAAACACAGACAGTCACCTAAACAGCAATCAATCACCACAAGCTCCTGGTGAGGCAGTTGTATTACCATATAGGTAATGCAGTGAGTCACAGAGTGCAAAATATGCACCTACAGAAAGCTTTAGAGCAAACAGCCATCCCAGGGGAAGGTGAAGACTAATTAAAACTAGTGCTACAAAAAGATGTTACTGTTCTAACATGTGTTAGTATGAGCTAGTGCATGAGAGAGCAATAAAAGAAATGTCAAAGGAAGTGAGCAATTGTGGAAGAGCCTGAGCTAAGGGATGCAAAGACAAGTGTCTGGGGAAGCAGTGCAGAAGCTCTGTTTATAGCAAATAGACTTCCCTAAAAAATTAAAGGATGGGGGAAAAAATGTGCAGATGAGTCTCTCTGCCATGGGGACAAGGCATGATCAGTGCTCTGAGAGACAGATGCTCATATCTGAATGGATGTCATTGCCAAATGAGACCATTTGATTTGCGTGTAAGCTTTGTCCAGGACATGCACTCACCCGTGTGTATCCACAGTCCAAGATAACTACTTCTCCAAGCTGGTTGGAACTGTGCTGGAATAGGAAGGAGGGGACTTAGATTTCCAGCTCCTTACCCAAGGCTCAATCTGCAATCCACAGATCACTCCCCAGTGCTGCTGGTCAGCTATACAACTCACACTGTGGCCACCTTTATTACAGACGTGCCTTGGAAAGCCCTACTGGCCCCCCTTACGAGCGTGCAAGGCAGGGCTTGTCTCCTTGCTTCTGCCCCTTCTGGCTCTGAGATCACCAAGGCAGTGGGCAGACACCTGCCTGGAAGACATAAATTCTCTAGCAAATATACCTCAATACCTGAAGGACTGAATTCATTCCTAGTTCACATCCATTATGGTACAGAGCATAGCTGGATCTTTTATGAGAGACAGTTATAGATAGCAAAGTCATCTGGATTACAACCAGTGTGCTGCAAACTGAAGCCTAATGAGCACCTAACCCTTCTCATAAAGGAACAAAGAACTGGGAGTCCACCTTCCTCTCCTGTCTTCAGCCTCCAAGAAAAAGAAAAAAAAATAAATTCCTAAGTGCCTGAAACTGGGCAACATGCACTGCCTGAAAGCAGTATGATAAATCCTTCCCCATCTGGTTGGTCTTGAGCTAATTAACTGACATGGTTGAAAATGAGCACCAGCTAATTGGAGCACTCTGTTCTCCCTTTCCCTGGCAGGAATGAAATGGATTCCAGATGATCAGTGGTTCAACATTTTCCAAGTAATCCCAATTCAATGCCATCAGTCCTGGGCCAGCCTCCCAGCAACTTGCACACATCCTCACCTTGGGCTATGAATCCAAAGAGCATCATTGGAAAGGCAAACTTGCTAACTATCCTGAAATGGCGGGCAGATGTGTGTAGTCTCCAATTCATATGACATACTGGAAAACACGCCACCTGCAAATAGTAAGAGGCCAGCTGAGCTACAGGCATGCCTTTCCTCTGAAGCCAAGGAAATCCTCCAAGCTAGTCCATGCAACCTAAAGGTGAAAAGGCTGCAGTGCTCTTTGCAAGAGAATTGCAATGTTAAACAGATGGTTCTGTGAATGCCCTGCAGGTGATGGGTGCCAGATCTCTGAATCTGGGGTCCTAAGTAGAAAAAACCATCTATGTGCCACTGCTGAGGAAAAGATGTTAAAGTATAAAAAAACCTTGCATTACCTTAAGGACTTGCAGAGACCACCTGCACCGAGAAGTGCCCTGGCCCACCTGCCAGGCAAAGCAGCACAAGACATCTGCAGGCTTTTGGGACCAGTGGCTCAGCAGAGTCCCCGTGGTGCAGCCTGCCTGCCAGCCCAGCCCTGCTCTCCTCCAGACCATCGGGGCTATTCCCACAGCTACACAGTTATAGAGAGACTCTCACTCCAAACAAGTGATTTGTGAACCACAGCTGTCACATCTTGTTCCTCCAGGAAACTCCTTCCCTCAGACCTGCTACCATCTGAGGATTTTATTTCTCCATCCTCTCCTGCTCCAGCTCCTGCTAGCATTCCTCTCCTGGGCTGCCAGTCCCTTTTCAAGTGAATTTCACAGTGACGTTATCCACTTCCAAACACAAGGAATAGCTTTCAATGACAGCAAGAAATCCCTTAAATACTCTCCATATCTCCCAATGCATAGAATTAGTGGAACAGGTTAAACTGTGGCCACTGCTAGTGACAAGCCAGTGATGTCTCTGTCCTGTTATGGTTTGCCCACAGATGGTTTCAACCCCCCCATCTCACAAAACACAAACAAGCAAACACAGATCACCTCCCCAAACACATAGGTGAGCAAAACTGTGTGTAAAAATACTTGCAGTAACACGAGCACCAAAATGCTATGAAGCGAAGCCCCAGTCGACAATTAAGTACCACCCAGCCGCTCGCTCACCCTCCCCCTTGGTGGGATGGGGGAGAGAATCGGAAGAGCAGAAGTAAGAAAACTCGTGGGTTGAGATAAGAACAGTTTAATAATTGGAACACACATGCAAAAAAATTGTAATGAGAAGGAAAACAAGAGAGCGAGAGAGGAACAAAACCCAGGGAAAATCAAGTGATGCAACCGCTCACCACCCACTGACTGATGCCCAGCCTGTCCCTGAGCAGCGATCGCTGCCCCCGGCCAACTCCCCCAGTTTCTATACTGAGCATGACGCCATATGGTATGGAATAGCCCTTTGGTCAGTTTGGATCAGCCATGTTGGCTGTGCCCCCTCCCAGCTTCTTGTGCACCTGCAGAGCAGGGGAAGCTGAAAAGCACTTGGCTAGTGTAAACATTACCGAGCAACAACTGAAACGTCAGTGTGTTATCAACGTTATTCTCATACTAAAATCCAAAACACAGCACTATACCAGCTACTGGGAAGAAAATTAACTCTATCCCAGCTGAAACCAGGACATGAAGATCAGGCCAGATGTTGTGATTCAGCTGTATTGTGAATAATATTCTCCAGGATTTCCTTGAAATGTAAGGATGAATATTGTAATGTTCATGTGAATATAATATACACAGAGATGTCCTTTAAAATATGACCACGTACAGCGATGAATGCTAAAACCAGTTGTTTTCATGTATGCAACTCTGCACAACACACAATGGGTTTTATTTTGTTCTCAATTGCAAGACTGTAAAGCAGGGTTAAGCCCACTGAGATCATTAGATGGGCTGCAACGAAACCGAGGTATATGAGAACAGACTCACATCTAATGGAGGTTTCCTTTATGTCTCTGCAATATTAAATTTTTAAAATTCTCCTGGCATGTCTTGTTTTCTGCTCTTTAGTGGATGTTAAAAAAAATGCATATTTTCAGTCCCAAACTATGATAATTTCAAGGGGTTTTTTTCTATATTCATCTTAATTAAATTCTAGCAAAATTAGATTAAAAGCTGGATTAACTAAGCGGAGTTCTACATATCTGAGTTTTATTTCTGTGTTTATCAAGTTTGGAAATAAGAAAGCATAAATAAAATATCTCCATGAGATGCTAATTCACTTCTCTTTCTTTAACACATGAAATACAGTTGTGGAATACAGATAATCTTCTAGCTAGAAACATAATTTAATATTTATTACTACACCATTCGGCTCTGCAGATATAAGGAGGGTATCCCCCCACTTCTTGATCTGTGATCTTTTAGGGTCCTGACCTCAGAACATACCACCACTAAATACTGGTGGAGCAATACTCGTTTTACCCCAGCAAGCAAAGTTCATTTTAAACTACATAAGTTTGGATGTTTCCCCATCTCAGACTTTTAGAAGCACCAACATAAGGTTCATCTTCATTGTAATACAAGCAAACAGCTTTGGGAAACCAGTTTAAGGAATTTCTTTCACTGTGGAAATGGAAGCTTTATCAAATTGGAAGAAATCCCGTGATGCTGCAAGGCCAGATTCATGCTGAAATTGCCTCTGCAACAGGCTGCACAGTGGTTTCTGTTTCCCAAAGGGCTGCATTAATCAGTCTATAAAGAGCTTTCCAATAGCTTCCAGGAGAAAGCAAATTTCATGTTGTGGTAAAAAAGTAAACTATACTTTTCAGGAAAATGTAAATGCGCTCTGTTCTTAATAAGTACTGACATTTTCTGTGGATTTTATGCATGCTGCGTGATTTGGGTAGGTGGGTGATGTCCTGTATTCTTCATGGATGTTTACTTGTCCTGGCTTAATGGGTTCAGCTCTGCTGTATGTATGTGTATAAATACACACACACATATATGAGTCATATCACATTAACATAACTTAATACAGTGTGATGTACCTATATGATAAGACTGATAATAGGTAGTGATTTTTAACTCTTACTTCATACACTTCAAAAAATGACACTTCTCTCCTTACTTCATACACTTCAAAAAATGACAGTTTAGAACAGGTAAAAGCTAATTTGCTGGCAGTAGTCACCCTGGAGTTACTGTGTGCTCTGAATCTCTAATGCATTTTGAGTTACGGTAATAAACTTAATACCATTAAGGGCCTGCTCCATCTCCCAGATGGATATGACAGAAACCCCAAGCATGTCAAAGGAAAAACCACTGTTGATTTCAACAGCTTTTCAAAAGAGTGGTTTAGAAAACAGTGGGAGCTCTTGTGCACTGAGCACTTTTGAAGATCCAGCCTCTTTGAACAGGAGGCAGAACTGTCTTAAATACCTGTGCCTTTACGCTCCCCTTCAGGTGGTAACACATCTTCCTTCCAGCATGAGAAACGGGCGCTAATAGGAGGATATTTTTAAAAAAAACAGTCACCCCAAAGCTTGACTGCATCTCTAGCAAAGATCCGTGGTTCAATAGCCACTTTGCCTGCCTTCCTATTTATAAAACTAAACAAAATGCATCGAGAATTACAACAAGATTCCAGGCGAGGTCCAGTACTATAAAATGTCATCACCTCCTCATTCCTACCGACACCGGGCAGAAGCATGTACGACACTTTCACTCACATATGCATGCTTTACTCACTACGGTCTGAGGATTTGTGGCATTTAGCCCTTGAACTTCTTTTCACTTGAAGAACTGAGAATACACCACATCTTCTCTGGGGCTGGGCAGCCTTGCAGACCCCTGTGGGGGAGCATGACTGACAGATCCAGCCCACCAGCAAACCAGTGGTCCTCTTGGATGCCTCAAGACTGCTCTGTGCTGCCCCAGAACAGTGCACAGAGGCACCCTCTACAGATTCCCTGAACTTGAGTGTCTTCCAACATAATGAGCTCTTTAAACCAGGAAAGCTGAGGACCTTTCTCAAATCTGCTGCGTGATACTGACTTTGGTCTTTTGGATATATTAGCATCTAATCTTTGAAATATAAATGATAGTTAGGATGAATCCAAATTTAATCAACAACTATAAACTGTATGCAGTTGGCACAGCAAAGCTCGGGGCAGTAGTTGTTATAATAGTACTGATCTTACTGTGGGCGGCTGTGTGAACTGTAAAACAGTGCTATTATTTCAGCCTGTAATTGCACTGTCATTATGCATAATGGTACATGAAAAGAAAAAGTGCATTTCTATGACAAAAGGGTTAAAATAATCTTATTGTGAATTTCCATCTCTGCACCCCAAAATGTTTCTTTTCTTAAAATCAAAAGCTAATTTATATGCCTGACTGCTCATTTACAGACCAAGGGAACTGAAGCAATCCTCTACCTCCTTCTCATGAAAAAAAAAAAAAAAAAAAAAAAAAAAATTAACTTTTTCCTCATTATTAGGTACTGGCAAGGCAGACACCAGCCAATTATCCTATGAAAAATATATCAGCACCCCCCCCAAACGAGGCAGCTTTATGTTGCCAGGTGACAGAAACAATGAGCTACCAACCGTGCACAGCGCTCGCTACAGCCAACAAACTACAGGCTATTTCTGTCCTACGCGTGAACCAAACATCCAGGATCCCACCGCATTCCTTTTATTTGATTTTTAAATTCTCATCAAGCGTCACGTGCTTTTGTCAGAAGAAGCAAGGATGGCAGGTTTGAAATCTGCAAGCAGATGGAGTAACTAGGACTGAAACAAAATGTCCTAAAGCTGTTGAAGTAGAGGTTCATGCAGCTACCGTCTCCAACCAGTGTTAACCCTGAGCCTACAAAGGGTCCTGTTGACACCCAAGCAGATTCAGTTGCTAAAATAGATAGGCTTTCCAGAACAGTATATATACTTAAAATACTGTCATTTCCAAGACAGACCTAGTAACCATAAAACACTAAGTGCTGCACAACAGAAAATATAGGAGGTGAATACTGAAGGTTAGGACACTACAGTAAACTTGACTTTTATGAAGGAGCAACATAAGTTTATAGTCAACACTGGGAGGAAATTTTTTTCTAACAAAGTGTTAGAAACTTCAAAGTGTTTTCCATTTTCAGAGGTATACGCATCCTTCAGTTACCTGTACCAAAAAACAGTTCCTGGTTTCTGTTCACCTTAGCTCTTGCTTACCAAAGTTACACACATGCAAATATTTTTTTACTGCTTTCATACAAGTCATTTAATATTAGTAATCCCTTGGAGCACCGATACTGTAGCTGGTGAGGTGCAAACCCTGAACAAGAAACACAGAAAGCTAAGCAAAAAACAAAAGGCAGCAGATAGATTCAAACAGGGAGAGGGATGGTGGGCGATAGGGGAAACCCTCTGCTCCCCTAATGACTTTTGTTATTAGGGTGTGATCTCCCTCCCAGTCTGCCAGCGCTTCTGACCATGAGGTGCCCAGAACCACATGCACTGTTCCAACTGCAGTGGGATCTTATACATACAGGAAGGGTTTATTTTCTCTCTACAGTGAGATTCCTGTATGAGCAGAAATGCACAGCAGTCTTCTTTGTAAGCAAGATTTCATTTCAAGCCATCTTTGGTTTGAAGTTTATTATAACTGCATAACCATATTGTATAATAATTTCTTCTTTCTTTTGGTATGTGTTTTAGATTAGTTTCCCATAGACGTATAGGCTTGTTTGTTTTTCTCTGTAGTATCACTTTTTGTAGTCCTTGTCCAGCTGTTATCTCCCCCTTTTTATGCTCAAATTGAGCATAAAAGGAATTCTGGGACAAGGCCATGTGCTGAGCTCCTCCAAACTTCCATTTTCATGTGAAATGTTTCTTCACAGGTGCTACTTGCTCCCAAACAGATTAGGATCAGTGGAAAATGCTCAATACTGTTAGCATTCATACTGTTGTATAATTAACTCTCGTTACCACCTGCATTTGTCTAATTCCAGCAAAACCAAATTTCTTGCCAGTCACCTCACTTTTGGAAGAGTGAAGAGCACAGTGACTCAGCCTGGGGGTAGGTGAGAGCAGTCACTCCAGCACAAAATTGCTATGCTTTGTGTTGAAGATATTTATTAGTAATTGGATTGCCTCTGAAATTACTGCAACAGTGGATAATCTACCCCCTAGAAAAAATCTGGATATTGTTGGCTTGCTCCTTTATAGCAAATAGAAAGAAGGTAATTATTATACGTGCCAAATGCATTGGCCCTAATGCCTGCATGTTCAAAGCACTCTGTGTGTCATTTATTTTTTCTTATGGTGGTTTGGAGAAGGAGCTTCCTTTAGAGAGAAAGTCTGCAGAGGAGATATGAAACAAGTTCTTATCATCTCACTTGCCCTAAAAAATCTCAACTGATTTTAATTAAACTAAGCAGAGTGTGGCAATCTGGGCAACATTTAGAGTGCTGGGAAAAAACACCTTGTTCAAAAGGTACAAAAGGTGATCAGCATCCCTGCTTTGCATCAGCATAGCCCATACACAAGCCATGTCTGCCATACACTGGCCCCGTCTCCAGCTTGTTGGTGGATGGAATAAGCTGCAAGGATTGAATTTGGCCTTGAACAAATGTGGAATACTGTTCCACATTTCAGAACGCATTGAGAAAGACTCTTCTTTGTGCTCATATCTTTTCTTTTTATGCTTATCTTTTGGCAGAGGTGCTACAGAATACGTGGCACAACCGAGGAGATTTTCTGCAAGGACGTTTTAAGCTCCCAGGTATGAAAGTTGCTCAAAGTATACTATTATTATCGCCCTTCAGGAAAAACATCTGTGAAAACTCTGATTGCATCCACTTTAAGGCTTGCTGTTATATTTATAACCAGAACTGTTGGTGATTTGGGTTTCTCAGAAGCCAATTTTTCTGTTTATCTGTAGGTAAAAGAAAAAGAAAAAAAAAACAAAACAAAAAACCAAAACAATATAGAAGAACAAGTACATTTCAGAGGGATGTCTTAAACAGTACAACTAGAAAAAGTTTCCCATCTGCTACAATTCCATTAAATGCTAAAATGTGGAATTTTCAAGCTTGTGATTTGGGTGGTAAAGGTTTAAGCAGTTCCATTCACATTTACAGTTTGCATCCATCCAGGCATATGGGGATTGTTTATAGATGCTTGGAAAAAGCCTAAAATTGTAAACACAGACAAATTAATTTTTATTAATGAGTCATATTGACACATAACCCTCTACTTGTATGTCACAGACCTATGAGTACACAAACACCTTCTGATAGGGAAATATTCCATTATTAAACAGAAATTCATTTTAAAAGATAATATAAAAATTGCTGCTACGTATCTCTCACTGGTATAAATCACAGTATTTTCAGCTTATACCTGCCTTTATAATAATTTTAAATTAATATATTTCTTCAAGAATTAGCTCAGGATAAAAACTGAAAAAACCTTTCAGAAATATGCTCTCTTTTGGTTCCAGTTACATAATGGAGTAGTCTGGAATGGTTAGCTGGTCCTTTCATTAATGGATACACTGTGTTTTAAGCTTACTCCTACGTAGCACATCTTCACCCAGCTTGTTTGTAGTACAAACAGCACAATATGACCCGCGTAGAGGATAATTATGTTCAATGTTCATAATACTGCCAATAATTACTTTCAACAAAACGATAAGCTATTTTACATCTTCGCTGTCAGTGGAGGGCAAGGCATATCCTCAGAAGACATTGTATGCACTAAAAGAATCCCCTAAACCTCTACTGTTTGAACAAATGAACAACACTTGCGCCTAGAAACTGAATGTCCACATGGGCAGGTACTGATCTCTAAACTTGTGCTGATGATAATAATAGGGATTTATGCTTTTAAATAGAAAACTTGCAAATGCGTGTCTGGTTAAGTTAGCATATGTTTTGCAGACAAATGTATCACTTGGTCAGCTCGAAAATTAGTGTTGGCAGCTAAAAGATGTTAACTCAGGTAAGTATGCATGTGGTAGATACACTTGTGGTACCGAATGTTTTGGCAATCTTAGCTTTGCTTCTGACTATTTTTAAAATGATGGCTAAAATACCATATTCTATATAACAGGGGAAAAAATCCCAACTCCAAACAATCCTGTTCTATGAAGAACAGTCATAGTTCAGCGATGATAAGGACTTAAACAACTGAATGAACTTGTAATGGTCAACTAGCAAAATGGGTTTCATTTCAGGATATAATCCTTTCGGGACTTGGTAGGGTCTTGGTAATTAAACGCAAAAATGAAATTGGCATCTTGATCTTTTTTTTTTTTTTAGATAGTCTTAAATTTTGGTGGTTTCTTTTACTAAGTTTTAGTAGTTTGACAGTTCTTCAGTTCTATTTTAAATAAAAATAATTCAGAAATATGATTATACATTATGAGATACAGTTGGATATTCCATGCCATATAGTATAAGACCAAAGAAAAATCTAGCAAAGTTAGATTTTCTGTTTCTACCCGGACTGCAGGTTACTGGAACAGATATCAAGTGTGTGGAAGGTTAAGGAAACACATTTCTTTTCTTCCCTTCATGCTTCTGAATAGCTGAGACAGCCCTTGAAGCTCCCAAATCATCAGAATTAAGGCAGGAAGGGAGATACAGTCCTCTCAGGAGCTTTTGCGGCAAGAAGGCTGCTATGGCAAAAGCTGTCAGAGACACGCAAGGTGAGCGCACGCCTGCTGGCAACATTTCCCCTGTGGAGATGCTAATTGCAAAGCAGAGATGGGAGGTAAGTGAAAGGAGCGTGTGCTTCAAGACAACAAAGAAATTACTAAAGAATGACATGATTAGTGGAGTTTTCCTTCCTGAAAAGCTACCAAAAGTCTCCAGGTGCGAATAGGCTTGTTCTGTAGCCCATGAGCTGAGCTGTGCTCTCCCAAAGCAACGCAGTCAGGATGGGAGTCAGATGAAAGGGACTGATCTTGATGCAATGATGGCTTTAAAGGACAAGATTGCCCTCTTGTATTGGTAAGGAGGAGAAATGGGCTCAGTGAGCATACAACTTCGTAGATACCAATATGTTATGCTCTTTGTCTACAGCAATTTCTATGCACCTTATTAAAAGCAAAATAGAGTAACAGTTTTGACAGTCTATTTTCCATGTCCTCCTTCTTTTGATACTTCATGCATCGTTTTTACATTTTTATGCTGGAGGCAAAAATGGAAAGTCTATTGCTTATGGACTTCAGTTTAAAACAAAATGTTATAAATTCAGTTATTTTTCTCACAATCTCATCTGAAATTTCTTGACCTTCTTTAACATCGAAGCTCTATTCTTGCCTTGCCCAAAAATACCTGAAACCCTGAAACATCTTGATTGATTAGATTACCTGATGTTTATTCCATGAGATAGTTATTCAGGGTGGTGTTTGCAACAACATGGGAATACCCCCAAGGTAGTTTTCTTTTGATTTAACTGCAGCATAAATCTATGAGAGGACACATGGCAGTATGTATACTGAGGTACTGCTGAATCCACAAAACCAGAATAAAAAGCCACTTTGCACACCCCCCCCCCCCCCCCCGATTTTAGGGTATAAAAAAAGATATAAACCTTGTGACATTACTCCCTGTGATAAAAGCATTTCAATTACAAACCCCATTATTTTATTGAATATCAGACTTCAATGCCACAACAATCACTGGAAGACATTTCTACCTCCCTATGTCTTTCTACCTGCCCTGACAAATAGCTTTCCACACTCTGTTGTCCATCAGATATATTGGAGGATGTGCTGGAAAGCCGCGATACACATGTATAGATTCACTAAGCCTTAAGAAGAAGGTCTTACTGTTATCCAGTTATCTCAAATTACAATCCAATCCCAGCTAAAGTAAAGTGTAGATAGAGGTATTTATAATATCAAAAATAGACCACATGGAAACAAATGACGTTGGTGAATAAATAAAAGAAAAACTACTTTATCTCTTCTGAGGCCACATCAGAAAGTCATTTCCTGCACTTAACTTGCTAGTAAACAACTCTGCTTCAGAGAAGCGTTTATTTCTTCCTCCTCCTTCTTTTGGTAGTGACGTTTCATTCTTCTGTAAACTATACATGATACCAACATCTGATACCAGAATACCAATGATGCCAAAATTTGTCTACTGCTGGTTCTTGAGAGAAAGCAGATCCTGCAGCAACCAGCCATTCTGCAGCATTAACAGGTTTGGGGCAATGGGTATTTCATCTCTTACAGTGCACACTGGAACACATCCAAATAGCCTTTTAAAATTATAATTGAAGTTTTATATATGTAATAAACTGACTACTGAAATGCAAATTAAAAATAATTACTATCGCTGTCATATATCTATCTTCTATAGGCATGAGTTGTCCTACAGCATAACGACTGATATCTACTGGGGACTTGGGGGATCATTTCAGCTTCGATGCCTTATTTCTTCAGAAGAGGGGAGCAGGGGGAAAACAGGCTAGAGGAACATTTACCCCCTATTTCCCTTTAGCCATTCAAGCTTAAAATCCTATTCCTGGCCTTACAGGAGTCTGCTCATGGAGCCCTTAAACACATAACTGCAGATTCTCCCAGGACAGTATAGCAGAGTTCTTGTTTCCTCTTAAAATGCGGTGCAATCAACTGTATTTCACTGTTTATGTTCCCCCATCCATTTTATTATTCTGTTTCAGATACAATATGCTCAAGGAGGGATTTCCAAACTGTGTTATATCCCTCACCAGTGGTGATACAGAATTACTTCAAAGCATTATGAAAAGGCTAATTGAATAGCTAAATTTCTCCTCAGACATGTGCATGCACCCTATGTATGGAGCCTGGCACTGCAGTAAAACAGGAACAAATTAAATCTGGTAATCCATGAGTGTCAATGATGCAGGCTGAAGATAACAAATTTGCAGATCGTTGTGACAGAATCCCATCTGAAAAAAAGAGGTAAGGCTCATTCCAGAGCCGCAGGTGAGAAGCACATTTAGCTAACCTGATGTCATCCAGTTATCCAGAAGCCTTCACAGCACTTGAGGAACAGAGACTAGGCACTAGTGTTTTGGCTGATTATTTAAACCACTTTGCCTTTCTGAACAACATCACTTTCATCTTTCCTGAATTCAGCCTGTGCCAGCTGCTCCTTGTCCATGAGCTCCTTTCCTCCAGGCTCCATAAACCTGACGGAGAATGTGAGAAGTTTGCAGAGTTGATACATAAACTCTATCTTTCCAAGAAAATGCCATCTGTATTACATGCTAAAATTAACCAAGGCTAATTGGTTGCCACACACAGAGCATGATATGCTCTGCTTGATAAAGTAACAAATGTATTAGTAGATTTAAACTGTTCCATTATTCTCTATTACAGAAAGCGTGCTCACCCTATTAAACTCGTGGCATTAGAGCCGCACTGCTGACTGCACAATGGGAAACAATGAGCCTGCTCTTACATGCTGAATAAGGCGACCCAAGCTGGCCTCAAGAATCATGGCTCAGAATTAACCAAAAGGAAACAAACCTATTTAAAATACAAATTCTGACCTTTCACATCTCTTGGAAGTTATTGGCAAATAGAGCTTCATTTCTCTAAGTCTCAGAGAAAGCCATGGATATCTAATAGTACATCTTTTGTACTGATTTGTGCTTTCTATGACACTATAACACTGTTATTTTTCTTCAGATCCTTTATGTAGAATGACCCTGGTCAACACCAGAGCTTCACAGCTGGAGAATTAAGACACTGTAATCAGTTATTTCCCCTTTTCTGGATAAGACAAGTAGCGAACCAGACACAACGCAAAGAACAGTTCAAAGGAGCGAGCACTTCATGTGATTACCCCTTCTGCATCAGCACAGGAAGCTGCTAACGCGGGAAATGGAGCCTCTGGTTCATCCCTAATCCCTTCAACAGCCCATGAAGCAATCAAAGAAAACATCTACTTTCCCTAAAAAACACTTTCTTAGAATTGCATGCTAGCACATTTGGTATAAAATAAGAGCGGAGATGTGCATCTGTTACAGTAAAGAAATACAACAGAACTTTTTAATATATCAAATGATGCGATATTGGATAAAATTCCATTTTAATTTGAAACTCATTTGATATTAAAGGCAAGTTTAAAAAGTTATTATCTGAGGTTTAATTGCATACATTATGCTTGTAGCCGTAGGTATTGCAGGTGGTTCTTTAATATTTCCTGCAATATGTTGAGATCATGGAGCAATCATTTAATTCTGCTCGAAGAATGTTCCAGAGATAACTACGGGAAAGAAATTTAGAAGATTCAAAAGTTTTGGCTGTTGAGTGAGAGATGTGTATACACTATTTTAGAGGCAAGACTCAGGTTATGCAAAACCCTTGCAATCGTTCCTCTATCAGCAATGGATTTAGGCCCATTTACAGGGAACTTTCAAAGTTTTAGTTGGAGTACATTGAAAGCATGTGGACTGTCATTAGTGCATTACTGAGTCCACTCTTGACAGTCAGATACCACATTAAAAATAGAAGTCCTTTCAAGCTGCAATATGGGCATTTGGAACAATATCAGATATTTTCCTTCAAAGATGTAAAATGTCAAATGGGCCCAAACATTTAAATAGGGCACCACCTTCCCTCTACCTCATATGTGGAGGAGGTCTGTAGTATGAGTTGCAGCTGTGGAGAACCTCTGTCCTATGGCACATTAAGCAGAGGGTCTGCAGACAAATTGCAAGCATAGGAATAGGCTAGGAATAACCAGATTTCCAGTCCTGTGCCGAAAGAGCTGGAGATTTCGTGGGGAGTAATGACTCCCCTTAGTTTCCTTGGTACCTGCCTTTCTACAAACATCAAGGTATCCAAAGTTACACAGTTTCAAGAGACAAATATTCACCAGTGTCTAAGGGGCTGTGTAAAGCCAGAACGATCTTCCCCATGATTCAGAAATCATGTCAAGTTGCTCAGTTCCAATTTGGGGACTGCGGTTCCCTTGGCTCCCCCTTGAAAATGCATTTTTTAAGGCCAGTGGGCTGAGGACTCACTCAAGCAGGTGAACACCTTTGTATACCACCTAACACTGCTCGCAGGGGTCAAAAGGGGTCATATAGCTGAAGTGCTAAAGATGAGCAGTCAAGAATATCGTTAGAAGATCTAAACCACTTCACCCTCCCACTAACACACACACACACACACACAGAATTTCTGCACATAGACAAGGTGGTGACATTTCTCCAGCCCAAATGCTTCTCACACCAATTGCTATTGAAATACTACATGAATGATCTGGACCTTGCTGCAAATAATTTCACCTTTCTAATCTCATCACATTACCCAGTATATAGAGTTTTTGACTTTCAGTGAGACTTAGTCTCCTACATGCCAGTTTTCTGAAATTAGTCCTTAATGATACAATTCATTTGCTAAATTGTTTAGGAACTTTTGAAAATACCAAACGCCTCCTACTTTTTTTTTTTTCTTATATGAATCCTTAAAAAAAGAAAAAGAAAAAAAAGAAAAAGCCCTCATTTTCACGTATTTTTGAAATTATCCAGAATTTCTACCCTGATTTGAATGTTACTATCTATGGTTTTCTTTCATCTTTAAGCAGGCAAATCCAGGAAGATGCACTCAAAACATATTCCACATCCCACTTTGACACCTTCTGTATGACATAACTTGTGCAAACCCAAGCCTGATCAACACTAAGGCTGAATAAAACTGCAAGTAATGCACAAAAAATTCAAATTCATAAAAACGTCTTCCAGAAAAGGATTAGGTGGAGCAATCATTTGATCCAGCACAGGAAATGCAGTTCCTTATTTCCTTCAATGCACATGGAAGAACTTCTGAACTAGGGCTTCTGGTTTTGCTAAATGACCAGAGACCATGATGGTAGCTAAAATTCAAGCCTGTGGAGGACCAGCACAGTATCTTTTGACTCCTTACCTTCAGTTCCTCTGATTATTTGATAGTGCTGTGTTCTCCAAATGTTTGTTTAACTTCAAATGTTTGCTTAATTAAAAGCAATCTTTGCAATGAAAATATACTGCCTGGTGTCTGCGTATTTTATTGAGAATTGAGAAGAGGGGACACAAGGAAGCCAAGATAGTCTATTACAGAAATACTCTACACTGAGCAAACAAAAAGATACAGAGTTTTCATTTTTTGTTCAATCATTTTAAATGAATGCAAACTTTTTTCCTTTTCATTTGATTTTAAATTAGTCTAATCAGACATCTGCTAGGATCTGTCTGAATTAACAAAACTGAACACAAATCTGATATGAGCACTCAACTACTGCTTTCCTCAAATTGCATTAACTCACATGGACACTCTGTGGAACTAATTGAACATCCCTAGCACAATATTCTAGACTTTCTTATTTAACTTCATTACAGTCAGAAGAAATAACAGTCTAGAAGGAAACATGTTGCTAAGGACTCAGCAGCATACAGTTCTGAAGTGGCTCAATAAAAGCAGGCTGCTTATCCTACTTCATTATCTTTATTATTGCTACTTTAAGATAGAAAGACAATTTTCTCACAAGTCAGAAGAGCAGAGTTTGTCTCAAAGGTCTTTGTTTTCTTTTGAATAGCAAGGTACAGTTTATTTCCTAGAATTCCATGGGAATTTTATTCTTGCCAGTACAGGGAAATTTTGATATTGTGGTGATTTCCTCTTCCTGTGACACATTATGGTTGCATTATTCAGCATTTACTAAAGGTTTTGAAATTGCTCTACAATGTTGACGAGTATTCTGCCGACTCTGGACATATTCTGAACTAAATATCTGTTGCAAAACTCCTGAAATTATACAGGAGATGCATTCGATAACACAGGTAGTCTTTTCAGGTCTATGTTCCTGTCCTATCCAGTAGATAGGACTTTCAAAAACAGATTTAAAAAATTGAGGGATTTTTTCTTTTGTGTGTGTTTGTGGGGTTGATATTTGCACCAACATAACGATCATCTGAAAACTCCACTAATTTCAGCAGTCAGACTGCCAGTTTGTATCTATAGAGTGATACTTTAGTATTGGTTAAAAAAAGTTCTGAATAAAAAGACAAGTTTCCTTACTTATTTTTAACCAACAGGGGTTTTTACCAAGACTTCTAAAAGTATCTAGGATTTCAACTTGCAAATTCTACAGGTAGAATAACCTCAAGATTCTGTGATATACAGTAAAAGAAGCATTTACCTAAGAGGTTTAAGCTCTTGCCATCTTTATCTACCACTGAATGTTCATGGGGTTTAGAGGATGAGCTAAAAGAGCAGCTTTCATTCTTGGGGCATTCCTATTCCTTGAGGTTACTGTCAAAGCTGTATAAGGAACAACTGTGAAGTCTTCATGAATTTTTCAGGTACCTATACCTCTATCATCTCTTAAAATAAAAAAAAAAAAAAAAAAAGAGCCCAAATGTCCCTTTTTCTATGAGTAATGAGAAATAAGGAAGAATCAATCACTGGCAAAGTAAAAGATGTTTAATATTGATTGTTCTTCTGAAGGATGAGGAAGCTTTTCTAATAGTCTTTGGGGGACATGGGGAGGGGATAGCTTATAGATTTGTTTTCCTTTCTGTATTCCCAAAGGAGTAAGGAAAAAATGAGGCTATGATAGATTATAATTCTGCAAGGAATGACTAATGAGTAACTGAACTACCTTTGTAGTCATAGCGAAGGAAGTAATAACCAGAGTAATTGGGTTTATTGGGTTTCTGCTTAGCACACATCCAATCCTCTCTTAAACATACTGTCCCTTCAAATCACTTTTATGCTCTGTCTCTTTCCTTTTATTTTTATTATGCCTGACTTGAGTTATTTTGTGAAATTTGACCTTGTATTCTTAATCTCATCTACTTGTTCTGAATAGTTCATCTTCTTTATTTTCCTTCAATAACTGTTCTGTCAAACAGCCCACGTAAACATAACATCTTGGTCTGTAATGCCAGCCCCTAAGTCAGAGAACAGATATACATTAATATAGCCCCAACAGCTCAATTTCTTCTTCTCAGAGAAGCTGGCTAAAGAAATAATAGTCTAGGATACATTTTGTAGAAGTGCATGACCCTCTTGCACAAATCATAGTGCTAACTCCGTGTTAAGATTAATTACAACTTCCATTTTCAACTAAATGTTATTTTTTTTTAAACAGGTAGGAAACAGCAAGAGTTATATGCAAGTTAGAAAAAAATAGTTATTGTTTGCTATGATTTTTTTTCTGAAAGGCTTTTACTCTCCTGCTGTGAAAATCTCTCTGCAGAAATGTATTCTTGCAGGGGAAAAAAATCCCACATTTCATATTTCCTGTCAGTGACATTCCACTTCCAATTCCCCAGGAGCAAACTAGACATTTCATTCAAGCCTAATGACACAGTAGCTGGTTGTTCCCTAAAGCTGGGTGGTTTGCATAGTGAATTTATTCCTTTTGCAATATTATGTTGTGCTGTTTCAATAGGATCTCCCTTTGGGGAAGTGTTTTCAGACCCCACTCATGCTCCCAGCATATTTGGTACTTGTATTCACAGATTTCCCAGTGGTGGCTCATTTCACAGTCACTGCAAAGGCATGGCTCATGGTTTCTTATTTCCACTACACATGCCCTAGTCCCAACTGGCATCATTCCCTCTTGCGAAAAAACTGATCATCCAAAAGATGTTTGGTCTAACTATTATAAATCCCCCCCTAACAATAATTTCAATGCCTTGTATATCAGAGAGGTTATTTTAAGGAAAAAGAGACACAGTTGTAGAGCCAGTCTGTATCTTCCACCTATATAAAAGGGAAAATGCATTGCTTATCTCCTTTCTGAAAGGCTGTGAGATGAACTGATGAAAAATATTGCTAGAAGAGCTAAGCACACTTTTGATACTCCGTTTGTTTCATGGGTTTCTTTTCCCCGTGTCTTTACGCAAAGGAAAATAAATAAATTAATATGAAATCCACCCGAGCCCTGACAATTGCCACTTGACCTTCTAGTTACAGACTATGCAAGGCCACATAAACAAGGCAACCTGCAATTCAGTGAAGGAAGAGAAAGGTGCAAAGAGGATTTCAGAATGTTCATAGTGGTCACATTTGCTCTTCACCCTTTAAAGTGCGGTCTCTTGGGATGAGCTCCGTTTCCATGCAACAAGATTGACAAGGCAAATAGTCCTACAGTTTCTGTGTAATGGTTATGGAAATCTTATTTGAAAAGTTAGGCACCTTTTCCAGTTCAACTATAAAGCATGTTGCTTCCAGTCAGGCATAAGAATACACACTTGCTTTTTCTACATAAAGGCATTTGAGATAGTTCATTCTCACTGAAACTATATAACAAACATATCACTGAGTCAGTCAACTATGACAATTTAGAGTTTTTTGAGGATTAGCATTGCTCTGACTGTGCCTGCAACTGTGATGACAATTGTACTATAACCCTACGCCAGGTCTGATATATACCTCTGACAATTAGGCTATGTATAGTTTCCTGCAAATTAATAATAATGAACAGATAATACGGTAAAAACTTCCAACATACAGGCATTATTAGGAGGCTTAATGCATTCTAGAACATCACTTTGAAGTCAGTAGGTGCAAGGCAGGGCTCTGAACACAGGCTGGTGAAACCCTGCTTCCCTGAGGAGTCCCAGAGGGGTCTCATTAGCATCAATTTCTCCATTACAGAATCTTCAGATGGGACATGGATTAACACTGGTTCTGTAGGTTTTCAAACATTTTGTGTTATATTTCAACAGTTACGTGCACATCATTAGACATAGAGAAAAAAAAAAGTATTTCTAACAGAGAAAAATTATATACAGTAAAGATATTAACCAATTCTTATATAATACAGACATTATTCAAGTTTTTATACTTCCTAGATTCACTGTAGCTATTCAATGGGTATAGTCTTATAGTGGCCTTCCTCCTTTATCCACTAAATCTTGAACTGAATCCCCTTTGCTTTGCTTTGTGCGCTACCATCCTCTAGCTCTGTTAATAGAAAGATTTGGCACTTTTCAAATCCACAGAATCTGGCTGCAGCAGAAATAATACATACAAGAGTGGATGCCTTCAATTACAGAGAATAACCAGCGAAGGTAGGAAAATGGACTGATGATAATAAGTATAATAGTAACCATATTAGGCCAACAGGGTCAACAGCTAATCTTGTTGCAGTCTGAAAAAGGTTATTTTAATTCCAGTAACTGGCCCAACAACCAGCAACAATTGATGTGCTGCCACTTTTGTCTGCTTGCTGCTCGCCATGTTCATATGCAGCTGCACTGCAAGATGAACACAGATTACCTGCTCAAGTCAATGAAAGTGATTGCTTCTGCTCACGTTATTGATCAGTTGTGTTGCTTATACAAAGCTTCAGTCATTGTACTATCTCTAGCTTATTGAAGATGAGTTGTCTTAGGTACCACAGTATTCAGAAAGCCAGGGAACAGGCTAATTATTATTATACTGGCAATCGTTATTATGATTATTTTTCTCAATGACTAACATTGATATGATGCTGATCATGCAGTTACCCTACAGTAATTTCTGCATTTCTGAGCCTGAAAGCATTATTATTATTATTTAGCGACTACTTGTAATGTGGCCTAGAGCCAAAAGAAAGACCAGGATTATCTGTAATAAGCGTTGTACAGCTTCTTTTTGATCACAGACAAAACACCACGTCTACCTAACTTTAAATACACAGACCATTCAATGGGACCTACAGCCATACTGGATATGTGGAGAATCACAGCTGATGAGGGACATGCCATAGGTTTCCAGTTTACCAGCACCGTAACTGAAAAATCAGGAAAGTCACCAAGAAAGGCTTCCACAGTTCACAGGGGTTCATGGGCATGGGTCAGTCATCCAGAGAATCACAGTTACCATCTCAGGAGGTTCCTTTTCACTTTCAACTTTTCAGGGAGTATAAAGCTCCTAACACACGCATTCAGTAACTTTGTTAAATGGGTTGGATGTAACACAGAATTATGCTTTTGTGTGAATGCTTGAGTTCCATGTCAGAAATACTGTTGTCATTAACATTTTATACTGGATTCCAATTCCTCAGCAGAAAAAAGCGGACAGAGAACCATGTACATCATGTTCCTTTTGGTGCCCAGGCAATCTCTGCCTGAACTAGCTCGGTGTCTTTACAGACCCATCCCTGCCATTACAGACATGTTCTTAGGTACCTGCATCTTCTGCTGGGATCTAGATTTTAGCTCCTGTTCCAGGGAACACATTGTTACTTAACTTTTCTACTGCCTAGCACTAGAAAAAAAACCACCCAAACATATTTAAGTTCTTTTAAATTTGAGGCATTACCTTATGAAACATGGAGTAATAAATAACCATATTTTACATCTATTATATTTAGATAAAGTTTCCAGAACTATAACACCTCAGGGAGAAAAACCATGATATATAATAATATGTAATAACAGAATAAGAGTCTGAAACCAAGTTGTCTTGAAATTTAGGAGGCTCCACTGGACAGGGATTTGTCTGCCTTCATAGAAGGAGTTTCCAGTTCAGGGTCATGTGCTGTTACGTCCTGTCATTTAATAATTTGAAAGTTTGAGTGTTTGACTACCCTTTGTCCCACAAATAGGAGCACAGGGAGTTAACAGCAGCCTCTTTGAGAATCCTGCCTTTTTCACAGAATTAGGACACCTCTAAATGTCTTTTCTTCCCAGTGCTTTAGCTTCACATTTGTGTGCTAAGGTGGAAGCAATTAATTACAGATGTTTCAGTGGAGCCGAGAGCTCTTCAGTGGAAAGTACCTTATTATCAGGTGTAAATAAAGCAATCCAAGAACCTTGGACCCACTCCAGGAGTAATGCTTGTCTCCTTTCTTCATGGATACTCAGAGAGCTGCCCCCACTCTCCAAAAAATATTTGAGGAAATTATTTTTTCCACCTGATTATTTGGCCATTTCCCCACAGCAGAGATAAGAACCACATCATATGCATTTTGCAGATTACTGATCTCTGTTATCCTTGTACTCATAGTTCTATGGGAGTATTTCAGCCTAAACCACTGGAGTACTTTTTTAACCACATAAAAGATAAATTAAATTAGAAAGTTCTGTTCAGCAAGGAGAAATTTAGCTGTCTATCTTCAAGCCACACATGAGATGATACAACTTTTTAATTTTACTTGTTAAACTTCTTCTCACTGGCTTAACTGAAAAACAAAACAAAACAAAACCCAAAAAACAAAGTGTAGGTTTTGTTGTTTGGTGGTGGGTTTTTTGTTTGTTTGGTTGTTTTTTTTAAAAAAAAACAAACAAACTCTAAAAAAGTAGCAACTGGCTAGAAACTCTGCCACGAACCCTTGCAATTTCATGGGCTTTGGAAGCAAAATATAAGAACTGTGAGTGGAAAAGGTAGGTTTGTATTGCTTATGTGCCATTTTCTAAGCTGTTTTGTTTGAAACGTTGGGGTAAGAGAGAGGATTTCCACCAAACTTAAAGTATTGATTTGTAAGTTTAGAAGATGGGTCTAACCCAGGAGAAAGCCTGACTAATTCCTCCACCGATTCTAAATAAGACCCATGACCTGGTAACTACTCCATGAATAGAGGTTATTTCCAAGTTTTTGTAGTTAGCCAGTCCCTAGTGTTTCAGGGATTGGTGTCCAATTATTAAATTTCAAGCTTTACCATCCTAGATCTGCTGCCTGGCAAAAACCACGTGTTTACATTACTCTGCAGCCAGCAGAAACAGTGCAAAGAGCAGAGCTGGGAGGTCTTGTACTGAAGTCCTGCAGCAAAGATGTCAAGAAGAAGCTACTGTTGGGATAACATGACTGATCTGCACTAAAATTTTTGAGCCTGTATTACCTTAACTTCTTTGTTGCTCCCTGCCAAGTGCAGCTGATTTTGTCTGGTTTCAGCATTCCCGATGGGGAGGTGGTGGGTGTCCTTGGATGCAAAGGGGGCCCAGAGCTGCCACGCACCCCCCAGTGCAGCAACTGGATGTGGGCAGGCACACTGTCTGCCTCCTCCTGCACATCCTAACAGTATTTGCTAGCATTTTTTTAAATTAAGATAAAATGGACTTACAGCAGCTATGTATTTCTTCTACTTTACAATGACTTCCAGAATGATTTGGCTAAATCTGGAACAACCAAGTACAGAAAGACATGTCTTTTTAGGAATTAATATCCACAGAAAAAAGAAAACAACATGTTTACTAAAGCTCCTCTTCAGATCTACTTCTGACTACAGTTATCAAGACAAAATCCCAAACTCTTACACATTCTACAGGGTATATGAGAGAGTGGAAATGGAAAGATAAATTAAGTTGTCACCTTTCTTTCATGTTTAACTGCGGGTTTATTTGTTGTTTTCTGCCTAATTGAATACAGATTAAAAAGCAAAATATGTCAGAAGCATTCACACCAATCAGTTGAGTAAATAAAGGTAACAAAAATGTATGTATTTTTGCTAATTACCAGCATGATGACATGGGGGTTTGTCATCACTTTTCTTTATTCAGATAAAGGGAAGCACATTCCCAACACCAATGGATATTCTATATTTCAGTCACATAAAATATGGTTTGAATATGGTTTGTGTTTTAGATCAAAAATTTAATTCCTAAATAAAATTAAATGGCTTATATGTTAGAAGGTGTGTTCAGTCTTGCAGTTCTTTATAAACTAACTGGGAATACAGTGGCTATTACAAGTTTCATATATAAATGTTCCAGGCCTGTTTTCTGAGCTCCAACAGAAGGGGAAGGAGGAAGGTGCAATTATAAAACAAAACAAAAAACCCCAATGCACTATTCAAAAAAACTGAACAGTTAAGAGCACTTTCATGTACATTTCCAGAGGACTTTTTCCTGAAGGATGGAAGGAGGGAATATATTTTATAATTCCCTCCAATTCCCCAATTTTCACTCCTTATGTACCACATCCTCACCTTGCGTAAACTGGAATAGCTCTCATTTTGCAAGTTAGCCTATATTAATTTTTGCAACCTGGAGCTTTGGCCTATGGGTCTGTTCTGGAAATCAATACCAGACTCCTCACTGCTGTCCACACATTTTTGTAACAATGCATTTGATTTTGTGTTGATTCTTTCCAGTGGGAGCCCTCTCTACCAGCAGACAGGCTGCATCAGCGTAGCTGGTGACATTAAAGTTGGGCCAAGGCTTTGCTCAAAGGGTAGATCACAGCATCGATGGCTGCTATTGCAAGTGGTACACCCTTCTGAGTCCTAGGCATGAAGTGTGGGAAGGACATAGCAAGGACATACTTTTATATCAGCACCAGGAGGCAACTGACAGCTAGCAAAATATGAAAGAGTTGTTCTAAGGACTAGATTCGCTGCGGATTTTGCCCCAAGTCTCTGTATGAAATTGGAGTCTTATGAAAAAACAGACATAAAACAATCTTGGTCATTCAAAAGGGTAAGCTGTCTGATAGATCATGAAGATGATGGACAGTTATCTCCTCAGAAAAATCTGATGCCTGACAAAATGATGGACATTATGATTAATGACACAATAGGATTATGGCAGGTTAATGAGGTAAGCCTATCTCACTACATGAGAAAAATATCATTATGACTTTTTAGGCAGACAAATCGCAATTCTCATCACATGCTACATTTACATTTTTTATTTTTGCAAGTGAAAACATTCTTCAAAATGATTACAAGTTTTATCTGGCTACTCAAATTATACTTACAAATCATCCACAAGCTTTCCCCTTGGTCTTTAATTGAATTTGTAAAGCCAAATATAGTTTCCACTTTTGATCATGGAACCATCATCTTTAAGTCTCTGTCCTCAAAATGATCCCCCAAGAGCAACGAATGCTTTGGCTACGTCACTACAACAAAAGCACGCGCTTAAGCAGAGATTTACAAGCTGTGCAAATGCAGGTGATTCGCCCCACTCAGTGCCCAGTCCTGCCCACTCAGCCCCAGCTGCTCCCTGGCACACAGGAACCACTAACTGCTGCCTTCCTACAGCAAACCACAATGGAAGTGATAACTTCCATTAATAGGCAGGGGAAGCAACCCAAACAGCTGGTAGAGTCTACAGACAAATGTTTGGTTAGAAGAGCTTGGGACATAGTGTTACAGCCCATCTCTGTTTACATTGGCATGTATAAAAATAAAGTTACATTTATTTTCAATGAAATTAAACTGAGCTGTAATCAACAAACTAGATATCTGCTTCTACTGTTCAGGCTTCTCAGTTTAACATTGGCTAAAAACTTTTAAATTATGCATAAGATGTGTACCTTTTTCTTCAGAAATAGTATCAAGATAATACAGCTTGTGCATGTGCTTAAAAGCAATATAAGCTAAAGTTTTGTGCTGTTCTGAGGCTCATTTTGGGTTGTATTGTGATAAATATCTAAGTAGAACGTAACTCCCAGAATTTATTAAGCAAAATTAGGATGAAGTATGTTATGACACTTCAAAACAACAATCCCAGAAAGCACTCACAATAAAATGAGGTAGTTATTAGTAATAAAAAACAGTTAGTGATTAAAGATTTAACATGTTTTCTTGGACTCACAATACAGCCATTCTGAAAATCAGTAACATGCTTGTAGGATTTATAATGCTTTCCATAAGGAATTATAATTCACTTTGAAGAAATTAAGCCCATTTGATCTTGATATAATTTCAAAGAATTTATTGAAGCTTATTAAGAGCAGAAGATAAGGGGTTTTTTTTGCCATGAAATCAGTGGTAGATCTTATGAGAAATAATGAAAAGTATTTTTTTGCAAAAGCATAAAATCTAACAAGAACAACTATGAATTTAACTGGAATTTAATAAAATATCTTTGGAATATGCCTTATCAATCAATGAGCTTCTAAAGCAACCATGTTTGTAAGAAATAAACAATAAATAACCCCTTAATCCACAGTCTAGAAACTTTTCTGTTAACATTAGTATGCCTTTCCATTTACCATTCAGCATATCTATTATTTTCATCCGAAACCATTTAGAACTCTGGGAGAAAAAATCTGAACCATAATTTTAACATAAAGCACATCAAGCATTCAGATGAATATTTGCATACAAGTTGAAGTTAAATTTCTTCCACATATTACAACAAGCTTGATTCTGTCACCTTTATTCAAAGTAAGTAATCATCTAAGCCTAATCTTCCAAGATATCGTGGCACTAAACATGCAGAAAGGTACTCAGTAGGACTTTCAGAAGCAGCTCCCTGATTAACTCATTTTAGCATCAGTGCTTTTATTTAACTAATAGAAACTAAATAAAGATACACAGGCAACCACATACACAAATAAACATGTCATTACAACGCTCTAGATGAGCTTAGGTGCAGAATGCCTCTTTGAAACTTCTATTTGACAGATCTTTATATTTAGGTGTATGACTACTTCGAAAATTTAGCTCTTCAGCTTCTGTGTTTTCATGAACCTATCTGCAAAATAAAGATAACCCCTGACTATTGTAAAGATTTAATACATTAAAAGACTGTGCTGTGCTCAGACACCAGAGTCAAAGGTGTGTTAGCACCTGAAAAGATCAGAGACAAGAAACTGCAAATGAAAACATAACTGTATTGTGTCTTACTGTATTTTTAGGAAATTAAGAAGTATCAGAGTTCAGAAAACTGGGAAGAACTGGAAGTGTTTCTGAATGAGAATAGTTCTGTTTTTTCCACCAAATCTGGCATATTCCAAGGTGTTTGGTTTTTTTTTTTTTAATAAAATGGAATTCAGTCAGGCCCTTTGTTCTCCAAATATAAGTAAAATAATTGTTATTTTCACCAGTTGTGTCCTTCCTCCACTACATTACAGAATCACAGAATCGTATAGGTTGGAAAAGACCTTTAAGATCATTGAGTCCAACCGTAAACCTAACACTACCAAGACCACCACTAAACCATGTCCCTAAGCACCTCATCCAGACGTCTTTTAAATACTTCCAGGGATGGCGACTCAACCATTTCCCTGGGCAGCCTGTTCCAATGCTTCATAACCCTTTCAGTGAAGTAAAATTTCCTAATATCCAGTCTAAACCTCCCCTGGTGCAACTTGAGGCCATTTCCTCTTGTCCTATCACTTGTTACCTGGGAGAAGAGACCGACCCCCACCTCTCTACAACCTCCTTTCAGGCAGTTGTAGAGAGCAATAAGGTCTCCCCTCAGGCTCCTCTTCTCCAGATTAAACCACCCCAGTTCCCTCAGCCGCTCCCCATCAGCCTTGTGCTCCAGACCCTTCCCCAGCTTCGTTGCCCTTCTCTGGACATGCTCCAGCCCCTCAATGTCTCTCTTGTAGTGGGGGGCCCAAAACTGAACACAGGATTCGAGGTGCGGCCTCACCAGTGCCGAGTACAGGGGCACGATCACTTCCCTAGTCCTGCTGGCCACACTATTTCTGATACAAGCCAGGATGCCATTGGCTTTCTTGGCCACCTGGGCACACTGCTGGCTCATATTCAGCTGGCTGTCAAGCAACACCCCCAGGTCCTTTTCTACCTGGCAGCTTTCCAGCCACTCTTCCCCAAGCCTGTAGCGTTGCATGGGGTTGCTGTGGCCCAAGTGCAGGACCTTGCACTTGGCCTTGTTAAACCTCATACAATTGACTTCGGCCCATCGATCCAGCCTGTCCAGGTCCCTCTGCAGAGCCAGGTCCTTCTCTGTTGGCAAACAACAGGTCCAGTGGGGCATGTTCCCTAGCTGGCTCACTCAGCAGCTGTGTCAGGAAGTTATCTGCCACACGCTCCAGGAACCTCCTAGACTGTTTCCTCTCTGCTGTATTGTATTTCCAGCAGACATCTGGCAGGTTGAAGTCCCCCACAAGAACAAGGGCTTGTGATCGTGAGGCTTCTCCCAGTTGCTTATAGAATAGTTCATCTGTCTCCTCATCCTGGTTGGGGGGTCTGTAACAGACTCCCACCACAATATCTGCCTTGTTGGCCTTCCCCCTGATTCTCACCCATAGACACTCCACCCTATCATCACCATCATCGAGCTCTAAACTATCCAGACACTCCCTAACGTATAGGGCTACCCCATCACCTCTCCTGCCTCGCCTATCCCTCCTGAAGAGTTTATAGCCATCCATCGCCGCACTCCAGTTGTGCGAGTCATCCCACCACATTTCCATGATGGCGACCATATCATAGTTTTCCTGATGTACAATGGCTTCCAACTCCTCCTGCTTGTTGCCCATGCTGCGTGCATTGGTGTAGAGGCACTTCAGCTGGGCTGTCGTCTGTGTCTCCTTCACAGGAGAACACCCCTTGTGTGCTTTGAGGCGTTTCACTGGCATTTCCCTCTTGGCTCCTGTTGCCTCAGTATCCCCTAGCTCAACTCTGTTTGACTTCGGCTGTGCCCCGGCGTACCCCACACATCTCAGAGGCACAGGCCGAGTGTCCTCGCTGGCACCCACTCCCTCTAACCATGGCACGTCGTCCCTCAGCTTCCCTCGGGCAAGCCTGATATTATCCCCCTCCCCCTTCAAGTCTAGTTTAAAGCTCTGTCAATGAGCCCCGCAAGTTCCTGAGCAAAGATTCTCTTTCCCCTTTGAGAAAGATGAATCCCATCAGATGCCAGCAAACCCGGTACTGTGTAGGCCATCCCGTTGTCAAAAAAACCAAATCCGTGGTGATGACACCAGCCACGGAGCCATGCGTTAATAGATTGGGTGTCTCTGTTCCTTCTTGTGTCGCTGCCCACAACTGAGAGGAGAAAATAACCTGTGCTCCAGAGTCCCTTACCAACCGTCCCAAGGTCCTGAAGTCTCTTTTGATTGCCCTAGGACTTCGTGTTGCAGCCTCATCGCCCCCCACATGGAAGAGCAGTAGGGGGTAATAGTCTGAGGGCCATACCAGGCTAGGGAGTATCCTCGTGACATCCTTCACACGGGCCCCAGGGAGGCAGCAGACTTCCCTAAGAGGAGGGTCCGTCCGGCATATCGGACCCTCATTTCCCTTCAGAAGGGAGTCATCCACAACTATAACCCGTCTTCTCTTCCTTGTGGAGGTGGTGTTAATACGAGAGGTACGTTCTTCTGATCTGGGCAACACCTCTGGTGTAGATACACTGTCGTCCCCATCCTCCATTGACTGGCCTTCCACCTCCAGGGCCTCATACCTGTTGTACAGAGGCACCTGGGGGGGGCAAGGTGGGCAGGGAGGGCCTTCGCCTGCCGCCATGAGCGTGGACTCACCTCCATTCACTCTCCTCCTTTGAGCTGCTGCCTTCAGCCCGGGGGGGGGGGGGGGGGGGGGGGGATAGAGGATCTCCTTGATCGTGGGTTCTTACTGGTGGCTGCTGCTGCTCCTGTTCCTGTCTCAGGGGGGGCAGAGCATGGCACCACCAGTCGATCTCTTTCTCAGCCTCCCTGATGCTCCTTAACCTTTCTACCTCCTCCCGTACCTCAGCCACCATGCAGAGCAAATCATCCACCTGGTCGCACCTCACACAGCTGTCTGCACGGCTGCCATGCGTGAACAGCGAGAGGCCCTGGCACTCCCTGCAGCCCGAGACCTGGGTGGCCGCATGTTTTTGTGGGAGCTCTGTCTGGGTAGCCACTCCACTCTGGCGAGCACAGAGGGCATCGCTTTCTGACAAGTGAAGACCATAGCTGAGTTTCTTCTGGAAGGATGGGGACTACCGAACGAACTCACTTCTCACAGTACCTCTTGAGCTGCTAGGGTGCCTTTGCCTTCCCTACACGCCCTGCCTGCGCAAACTGACGCACCACGCCCTGTTTGCCCGTCCTGTTCGCCGCGCTCCCTGGGAGATGCTCTTGTACGGGAAGGGAATTGCCGCCGTCACTGTCGTCCCTGTCCACGCTGAGTCAGAGCCGGGCCCTCGTCAGGAGCTCCCGCCTTCCTGCTCAGGGGCTGGGGCATGGCTGCAGTAGCCCTCTCTCTCCGTGTGTCCGCCCCCCCCCCCCTTCTTTTTTTTTCCTCCCTTCCCTGCGCAGTTTTGCCACGGTTTCGCCGATCCAGCAGCAGTCCCCCGACGCGGTCCTCTGTCTCAGAGCTGCTCGCCTTGGAGGCTTCACTGAAATGGCCTGATGCAGCTATGGCTGATGTAGTGGCTTTGCCCCCTGTGTATTTTCAGTGTGAGCCAGTAAACACTTTCTCTCAGATGTCCTGTTAGCCCCAAGAGCAGAAACTGGAGTTGTCAAGGGCTTTGGAAAAAGGACAAGCCAGTGCATTACCTTGAATCCCCACAGATCTGCCACAGGTCTTGCTTTGAGAAAGAAAGTGAGAGATTAGGGATAACAGAAATGATGGTTATAAAGAAATAATCCCTCTGGATGTTTGCCTTCCTGAAGCTTAAATCCCCCTCTGCCTCCCCCTCCAGCCTCAAATCACCAAGGACTGGTTTAGCATCAGTTTCTGTAAATAAATGTTGTAGGGTGGAAGGCGCAAATCCTTCATTACCTTTTATGAGTAACTCATTTGGTGACCTTGAAGCAGTTACACAACCTTGTTTCACAAGCGCACTGAACCAGAAATGGGGGTGAAATGAGGACCACACAAAGCCAGCTGCTACAATTCATCTTGTCCTTCTCCAGTAGACTGATTGCAATACATGTTGCAAATAGATTAGTTTGAGAGCAATCTATTTTTGGTTACCAACTTGTAATCTGAAATTACAAAAACATTCTTGTTTAAGGGAAATGTGAAATGACCAATGGAGGCTGCTGAAGTGTGATACTAATACCACTTTGGTCCAAGTCAATATTATAAAATGCAGTATCTCTCAGGCTTTTGAGAAATGATTCATAGGAAGTAGTGAAGGGCAAATTCAAGTGCTTTGGAAGCTGACTCCATGTTAGCTATAGAGCAGGAGTGGTGGATATAAACTTCACCAGATCTCTCTAGAGCTTTGGAGTCTGTCAAATAGGTCTGAAGCTCATGAGAATGGCATGGGATTACCCACCCTTCCTACCTCTTGTTCAGCTGCCATTGCTTCCTAGGATGAGCTCAAACTAGTCTGAAACGTAAGCATCTCATTGTAACCAGAGCACAACGGTGTGTGAACGTGATCACTGACAAAATAAAACATCTGAGTATTTCGAATAGAGGAAATTCAATCCAATCACATGTAATGTCTATCACTTGAAATCTCATTTACTCTGGCATTCTCAAAAGCACTAAGAATAGTCAAAACTGAACTATTATCTCAATTTTTCTGCCATCTTAATTTTGTGTATTTTGTGCCACAGTGAATACTTAGACGTCACAATATTTTTAGTCTCTGAAAAATAACATAACTCTTAGGCAATGGCATGAATATTTGCATATGGAAAAAAAGGACAGGTGCAGCTGAAGCATCAGCTGCAGGTAGAAAAACTGGCAGCATTAATACCTTGAGAAATACTTGAAGTATTTTGTTAGGCCTGGCGGGTTCTAACTTTTTCATATTGAGTAGTCTCATAAAAGTCCTTCAAGGTAATAATTTTCCAAAGTACCATACTTAATCCAAATCTTACTGAAATAATCCTTTTGCATGAACTAAATTCACAAAATCTCCTATGAAGACTTTTGATAATTTTGCAAAAGTGTACTTGAATGCTTATAATTCAATGGTACCCTTGATTTGCCAACACTGGTTATTCTTTGATCACTCTGTGTGTCTTAAATTAAGAAGAGTCATAAGGATGTAAAGAACTACCATTCAAGTCTCACTGTCACTGAGACAGCTGAGTTTCTACCACTATGCTGACATTACTTAAAAATCAAAAAGAATGAGATGACAAGCAGTTGAAGCTTTTGTTTCTCTGGTTTGCTTGACCTTTTCATAGTTGGCTGAACATTAAGAGAAAACTCCACACTGTATCAGGCAAAAGGATACAACTGATGAAAGATACCGCCTGAAGCAGTGGTACTCCTGCCTCTCCCCACTAGATGCATTTTTTGCTGTCAATATATCTTACTCTACTTCTGTATGTATTCATTATAATCACTTCCCTAAAGTTGCCAATTTTTAAATACCATGTGTTTTCACTTCAAATCCCAGAATAAATCTCAATTTATTCTTGAATACGGAGCTTTTCGTCTGCAGTCTTTGTCCTAAGTGAATAAATCAATTTCTATTTAAGTAGTAGTGTCTTTCTCTCGCTGTTTGAAACTGCAAGAATAGTTACACTTACTCTACACAGAAAAAAATTCACCTCATTGGGTTCTTTATAGACTTTGGTGCCAACCGGATCACTAATTTACTCTGTCAAATCAAATTAATCTCGTCTCAAAATTCACTCCATTACATTCAATGGATCAAAGATGAACTGCAAGTAATTCAATGGAAGGCCGTGTTCAGATTAAACAGGGTATTACAGCAAAACAGTTGAAGAAATTAATAGAATTAGTTTGGCTACAGGGAAGGATTTCCATTCAGAATTTACTTTCAGAGAAGAGCCTGGAGTTTTTCTGCTTTACTTCACAAATGTCCCATATTTACAAGTCTTCAGTCATGCAGTTTATTTTTAATTATAAAATGGAACTGACACATCTTAATATATATGTCCAAAAGAAGTCCTGTCTTAATTGTATAGAAATCAATATACTCTTTTGAAATTACAAAATCAGCTAAGCCAAAGCTAAATCCTTTCTACAAATCCTCTTCTACAAACACTCAAATATGCCACTTTGGATGCAACACAGCTATTTCTATTCCAAACAGCCTACTGTTCTCAGATTGTTTTCTCTTTAGATCAGTAAAACATAACAGAATAAACAGAAGGTAAAGGAGACCAGCTGAGATGGATGCTGAATCATCCATTGATGCAAACAAGATCTTTGCATTATTTTTAAAATGCTGTCCCTACCACCAAGCTTAATACTCTTAAAAATTCAAATGAGAACTGAAAAGAGACACTGTTTTCTAAGTTCAGGGTTATCTAATTAAAAAGTTTACTTTTTCCTTTTTGAGGGATGAAACATGAAACAAACATGCACAATTAAAACCTTATATACTATGGTAAGCCTACACTAATATAACATAACAGAGCTGGCAGGATACAGATAAACGATAAAGCAATGTTGGGCAGAACAGTCCTCAAATTCCTTTTTATTAGTAACATTTAATGGCCTTTACACTTTTGCAATGAATTAGATGCACTCATGTCTGACACTTAAGAAATTAACAAGACACAAATCATCTGTAAAAGACTTTTACTACAGTGACAACTGATTTCAGCTGTCTTCACTTGCAAGGAAGAAAATTAGTCTTTTGTGAGCAGCCCTGAAAGCACTGAGGAAGATCCATCCTTTTACATGAGAGCTGGGAATTTAGTGGGTGCACTCAACCCTTTGCAGAATCAGACCTTTAATTTTTATTCTGCAAGAGGAACTTGGAAGAATTTGCTTTAGCAGAATTTATAGAGATGTACTTTATATGCACAGTCCGTAATACAGATGAATAGCGCTAGATGTTTACGGTATATTTAAGTACACTCATGGGAACCATCCCAGCTCAATTCTGTAATATCAGTTTTGTTATATATTTGCTATGGGGAAGATGTTAATAGGCTGTTAAAACAGTCACTAGAAAAAAAAAAATTGTATCAACTTCATAAATCCTAACACATCTGATTTCAGTTTTATGTTTATTCCTTTCACCAAGATATCCAAAAGAAGAGTTAGATTCCCAGTAAATGTTTTATAGGTTACACTGTTTTATAGTCTTAAAATGATGGCACTTGGTAGTTAATTTTGTTTCAAAAAAAAAAAAAGGCAACATTATACCTATATCACGTCCTCAGCTTAACTGCACATTCTGTATCCATTGCTCTTGAAGGAATCATAACTTAAAGCCATGATTTTCATTCGCCTCCCTCTTTTGAGTTTCCTTGAGCAAAGCACTTCATCATTATGAACCCCATTATTTTACGAGGGAGATCAGACCACAGGGTGGATTACCCTGCTCAGGTCAGCAGAATCATTGCCCTTTACCCACGGTAATGGGGATGAGAAAGATGGCCCAGATACAGCAAGAATACAGAAAACAAAAACATACAGAAACAAGGCAATGAGAACCTGTTCAATAGTTTTACCTTTGAAGAACTTCTATGCACATTTCTACCTATGCAAGGCAGATGCAACTTTAACCAGAAGCACACAGACCGGCAAGCATAAGCAGAGGGTTTGCTGTGACAAGGCTTGTGTCATGTGCTGAATCCAGGGATGATGGGAAGAAAGGTCTACCTAAGTCACAATTTCAGTAGCCACCTCAGGAAAACTGAGCTTTGTCTCCTTGTCCATTTACACCAGTTGAGGACTTGGCTTTTAGCTTACAGGTTTGGCTCAGGATGAATGAAAGAGTGAGTGAAATACTATAAACATACATTGCAGGTTTACATTGTGCTCACAATACCTTATAAATTACACAGAAGGCTCTTGGCCATGCTGTTCAGTTTGTTTTCAAAATTCTTTCAGGTCTTTTTTTGCAGCAATACTTATAGATAACACAGCATGACTCTACATACTTTGCACATTGTAAGTCATAGGTTTAGTCAATGTAATGGAAGGATCCCTTGAAGCCAGATCATCCACTCCTTACTTGTGTAACACCCTCCCCCCCCCCCCAATCTAATGTTTGTGGCATTCTCCTCTTTCTCTGCAGACTCTTTTAGGTTGTCTGATGAATTTAATTTCTTAGTTGTGAAGATTTAGAGCACATCATGCAATGCAGACCCAGGTGAGCTTTGCAAAGCCTTCAAAGTCAGAGATTGCCAAGAGCCCTTGCACACCTTTGCTCCCTATGGGAGACATACATACTACAATAAAAGGAAGAAAACAAAGCGATTCCGCAGCCAAGTGCCAATAAAACTCACTGAATCAGAGCTCACTGCATCTGGAAACCATAATGAATAAGAGAGGTAAGTGCTGCTAAAAGAGAAGGGAATTTGCAATAAAATACACTCCTTGTAGCCACATGGTCCAGTATCTCCTAGGGTACCAGCTCCCTGTTTGTGGAGAGGAACTGTCACTTTCCAGTGAAACACCTTCTAAGCGAAAAGCTCTTCAACAATTTCCTTCCCTGTTCCCAAAGCATCTCAAAACATGTTCAATGAGATTGTTTGCTTTCTGAGTTAACTGAAGGAATTGGTCTGCAAGGAGGCAAGTCTAGCTAAAGAGGGTAACTCTTGCCTTTACTTCCTTCTACTACAGAGCTCTGTGAAGCTGCACTGTCCCCATCTCCTCTGCACACAGGCTCTTCCTTTTCTATCTTATCACAGAGTAAGTAGCAGCTCCAGTTCTTTGGCCAAAAGGATGCTAAGGGCACTGCTGCACTACTACATGTTTTGAGTTCATTCCACTTTGCATTGAGCTATGGCCATAGCTGTCAGGGGATAACAAATTTAAGTTATGATACATGCTCACTTCTATTTTGAGACACAATTTAGTTGGTTGTTTTTTTCTTTTGACTCCCTTTCAGTTGCCTAGTTTCCTTTCCTGGTTGCACAAAAAGGTCGTACCACCTTCGGTGCTGCAAGTAATCCCTGTGCCTGGCTGCTGGCTGTCTGCAGGCTCCCTGGGCTGGGGCATGATTTCCCAGCCATGGGTGCTGGGAGGTCCGGCTTTCCCATCTCTGGCATATGCCTCTGTTCAGGGACAGGCACTTTGCTGCGACCCGATGCCATCTCCCAGCAAAGCATGAACAGGCTCCACGTGGGCATTTTTACACTTTCCTACACACACACCAGACTAGGGATGCTGCAGCTGAGCTATTGCTGCATGGACCTCAAGTGTTCGGGCATCCCTTCACACTTGTGTTTTGAAAGTTCTCTCTCCCTTGCATGCCTACACTAGGGAGAAATTATTGATAGTTTGGACTAACCTTCCCTCCTGAACACCAAAACATTCACTGCTTGGCTACCACTCTAGAGAGAGATTTAAATATTTTTGGACAAGTTCATTCCCTAAACACACATATTCTATTCCTACTTCTCTCAGTTTACATTGGGGTAATCCTGAGTTACTTCCAATACAAAAAAGCATAGCCTCTCCAAATTCAGACTGTGCCCTGTCTGCCTATCATAGGAAAACACCCAATGTAGTTGTAATCAATGTTTACTTTTAAGGAAAGCAACAATAACTCCACAACCATCAAGGACTTCATGCAGTATTCATTACTAATAAGTATTCAGGTCAGTAGTGACAGAAGAACATGCAACCTTCTTTGAAGCTACGAACTTCAGTCCCCCAAGCCAATATAAAAATCTCATTTAAGAGTGTTTGGCTGTGTGACGAATTGGGGGAACTTGTCTAAATATGATTTATGAATGCCATTGTGCTTTTATGAACTACCTGTACTCTTATATCTTGTGACTCTCTGTACTGTCTTATGACTGTCTTTTATTGTATTTTGCCTTATGGTTCTTATGCTAAGGACACAAGAGAATCGTTTTGGTACATCTGCTCTTAAATAATTGATAGTTAAGGACTACAAGTTTCCGAATAGACCTAATCTGGGGAGAACAAAAGACTTATGACATTCTAGATAAGCCAGTTTTCTCCAATTTCCTTGCAGAGACCTGGGATTCGAAAGGTTGTACTTTACCCAGAAGCAAAACAAACAGATGAGATATTAGCAATATTTCTTAAAAACCACATAGTCCGAGTCTCTCGCTGAAGGGACTTGGAAAGCAAGTCCACTCAGCAAAGAGCACTTCTCACTTCTAAGATGCTAACTCACTAACTTAGTGCAATAGTGGGCTTCAAAAATACACGGGCTAGCTTCCACTGAACTGTCTAGCGCAGCCCCCTTCCTGTGCCCCTGAGCAGCTGTGGCTTCCCCAGGAAAGCAGGTCTCCTAATGCCGATTGTGCTGCCACCTCGTCCCAGCCACAGGACAGCCAAGGAAAGACCACCAGCCACACCACAGCACCTCCCTCCACAGCGTGCGCTCTGTCTGCTGGCGAGTTCTGAAGCTCACCCAGCCGTTCCCTCACTGCTGCTGTTCTTCATGTGGGCATCTCAGCCATGGGCAGGGGAAGGAGGAACTCAGTCCTACTGAAGTCATGGCCTTCAAGAATCTACCATTAGTTTGCGCGCTCTGAGCCTAATATAAGACATGCTTCAATGAAGTCCACTGCACACTAAAACATTTTGATTTTTAAAATAATTTTTGCTACAGGATTCAGATCTGCAACTTAAGTTTCATTAGCAAAGTCATAAGTGAATAGTTTTTTTTAGAACAAGGTCAGAGCAGCAAAAAACCCCACAATAATCAGAAAGTAATTTTGAACATCTGCAGTTAAGAACATGTGTTTGCATATCTTTCATTTCCTAACTTGTCAAAGATACAGTCAAAGAAAGGCAAGAAAGATCCAGCCATTATAACTGATAAAGCGTAATGGTCTTTAAAAATTGCTCAAGTGTGTTACTGCTGGACTAGTTCTATTATAGGACTTCCATGGTTAAATAAACAAATAATATTTTATTGCTGACAATTTATACAGGATTTTATGTTCCTAACAAGATGTCTGAGCCTTATAGTCAGCTCATGAAAGAGGATGAGCTGACAGTACAAAGGAAGAGCAGCAGCAGAAAATAGAGCATAAATGATAAAACAGAGTTTGAAGCCAAACAGTGGTGGATGGTTTTGGCACAAGCATCTCTTTCATGAGGGAACATTCATCTTTGTAAACTTAGCCAGAAGCCTTTTAATTTCAGCAAAATGGAACCATCTCTAACATCTTTATTTCCTTCTCTGCAATACAATCATTTTGCCTCTCAAAAAAAAGCAAGCTCTGCTTACAGTTTAACTAGATTCTGAAAAAAAAAATATTATTTTGAAAACAGGTGGATTTGCTATCTTACAAAATAGTAAGAAATCCTGAGTTTTAAGAGACATCCGCACCGAGTTTTTGCAGACTACTTTGCAGACACAAGAGAGCCGCAAAGATGTGACCCAAAGACCAATATACTCAGTGGAGAAACTCCCACTGACTTCAGCCCCATACAGAGTAGACGGGGTTTTTATCAGACTACTGTGACCTAACTTTCTGCTCTAATTTTGCTTGGTCAGAGAACAAAACAGTTGAGCTCTTGCAATGATATGCCTGTCCACCAGGGGAAAACTGTAGAGAAGATTGTTTTATCATTGCTGTGTTGGAGAATGCTGTACCGCGGGCTTTTCAGGGTGTCTCCCCTCCCTCCCCCTCCATGGCATAAGGCTCAGAAATTAACTTGAACTAACATACAATGCATAAAGCAAACATATGCAAAGCCATTTTGCAGGCAGAAGCTTCAGTTCCTGCAGCTTCCATGGCATCATTTTATAACTCCAGAAACACTTCAGACCTACCTCTGTGAAGCACTGAAATTGTTAAAAAAGTAAATGAATAAAATACATACATGCATAAATTAGTGACAAATAACATTGATGTCAGCAAGTTTTACTCTGGATATTTATATTTTATATTGATTAATAAAAATGCAAGTTTTTTTAATGCCATGAAACAAAAATAAACAGGCTTTCTTTTCAGCCAGTGGGAACAGTAACCACCATTAGAAAACAGATCTTTTTACCAAGAAATGTGTCTGCCTTAGTAGAAGAAAGGAGTGAACAAGTATTGTTCAGTAAACAAGAGAAGAACATATGCATTTTTAATGTTTTCAGTGTTGTAGTAGGTGTGCAATTTTTCCTTCTACTACAACAAGGAATTACTGATATTTTTATACACTTTCATAGACTTTCTACCCTGTTCTGCCTGAACATAGCAAATATTCCAAGAAAAAGCTAGTAGAAGGTAAACAAACAGGGCTGGGCTGCTATTAGCCCAGTTGATAACCTCAGCTAAATATGAAATTTTAAATACATAATTCTGGTAGGTTTTCTTAGATCTGCTGCAGCATTGCATTCCCATGGGAGGGCTGTAGGCAAGATAGAATTCTATTTGTATTTATAATTGTGTTTTGCATAACAGGTAACCAAGAACGGTCCCAAAAGAAATAAAACCTATTTTCTTATAACAGTATATTAACAACTAAACCAGACAACAGCTCAAGGACTTTACATGTCAGTGAGGAAGCCAGCTAATACCACTTGGATACTTTACCATTGAAAGTGTTACTTAAAGTTATTCAGATAACCCACTCCAAAGCTTCTACTTTTGAAATTAAAAACCCCCAAAATCTAAAAAGATTACTGCAAACACCTTTTAGATAACATTATGAGTTCTACACAAAGAATTAATTTAGGATTTTTATTTTTAACAGTTCTTTTGTGTAGCAAAATTCAGAAAATGAAGTGGTAGAAAACTGAATATGAATAGAAAATAACAAAGATTGGAAAAGTACTTAAAGACAGCTTTAATAGTCAGGGAACATTTAAAAATAGTCAGTCAAGACAGACATCATCTCTAAAAAAAAAACCCAAACAACTCTATGCACAGTGACATCAGCTCCCACTAGAAAGGGTGAGATATTCTGAAGCTATTTGTAGTCTGTAAAGTGATTGCAATTTTGAGACAATTTTAGGAGAAAGATATGACAACATTATTTTACAATAACTTTGTTTTGGTTGTGTCAAATAATTACTGCAGATATAAGAACGTTTGCTGTACACTCGAATGTTTCAGTTTCTGTGCTATTACTGAATAGCCAACTTTTGATTTAGAGAGCAAATGGGATTTGTCAGAACTATAAAACAGTTATTCCTAAGAGAAACTGGAATATGTAAAAGCAAATTAATGAATGAACTACTTAATTTGATAATTCAGTTTCAGTAAGTCAGTATCATTGGAATATGATTGACTAATGTTAGTTACATCGACACGTAATCATTATTCCTTCAGTATTTATAATAGAGAACTCACATACTAGTTTGAGTTGTAGGTGAATGTGGTACTCATTTACCACAAAGGGATGGTTTTACTACCAAGTTCCAACACTATTTAGCCCAGAAGAGTAAGTTCTTCCTTTTAACTAAGGTCCCATGATAGAAATTAGTAAATAACACATTTTTTCACAACAGAACAAGGTCATTGGCAAAGATTTCTCCTTTTCTTCACAATTTGAGAAATTATTAAAGTAAGCATCAGAAGTAATATTCTGGCCTCTATAAAACTAATGGAGTTTTGATACTGACTTTATAGCACAACGGATAGCTATGCCTCGAGCTCTAAGGTATGCTGAGCTTTTTGCCTCTCAGCACAAAGGGGAAGCAAACAGCGACTGTCTCTCATGGTACTGCACTGCAAATGAGTGGAAATCTAGCCGCCCAGCTGAGCCTTTCTTTGGTCTGAAAATTCAGACTATCCTTTAGACTATTCTAATGAAAGCAGGTATGTCCATGTACTAAACACCTCCCATTTATCATGTCCCATCCAGGATCTTGCTGCGATTTTTGTGGCTGTAATTCATGCCCAGCAATCTGATTCCATTCTGAAACCACTGAGCTGGCAATCAATTTCCCACTGTTATTTGGGTTGAAAGCTAAATCTAAAAATGAAACTACTAATATATTACAGGTATGTACTAAATCTGTTAAGAAGGGGCTGACAGATCACATTAAAACATGCACCCTTAAGCTCTAGGTGGCATGGCAAGTGACTTGTGATACATGATACCATTATTGACCTTTGAATTGTACAATTTATAAGAAAGCAAAACCCAGGGGTTTTTGCCTTGCATGTAAGCTAAACCAAAAGGGGAAAGTTTCAGGCAGACAGTAAGAAAAGTTGTCTGTAAAGCCTGATAAAAGTTACTATTGTGCATTAATTCCCGGATACTAATTTAAAAGCAAATCCTATCATTCTTTTGTTGCTTTCAATTTTTATCTCTATGTATTCCATACAGATGAGTCAATCTACAGCTACTAGGATTCTGGTGCTATAACAGTTCACACATATAAACACACTTCAGCTCTCTACTGAGGCTCCAGGACCTGCAGGGTACTCATCAACGCCTAAAAATCCTGCCACAGGATCTTTCTCATAAAATGGTCAATACTGGTTTGAAGGTAATAATCCAAAAGAAAATATTATCTGCGACATATGAATTTAGTTTACTACAATCAATATTGACTGCTAAAGTGAAAGAAAGAAGAGTTAAGAATGAACTCTTGGAAAGTAGTTATGCTGCAGATAAGTTCAAGTCCCTTACACCTAGTTTTGGCATGGGAAAACTTGCACAGAAAAAGCAAACAATAAATAATTATTACAGATCTTCTCATTCTTTCCATTTATAATGCACTAAGGACTGTGTTTTAATTCATGTTTCTCTGCTAGTTGAGGCAAACCATCTGCTTTCAATAACAGATGAGCCATTTGGAGATTGTTCTTGGCACCATTAGGATAGTGATCTGTACACCATGGTGAGGAACCCAGTGTCCTAACCACCTTCTCCATAGGCTCAATTGACCATCACCAGGCCTGCTCATTATTTGCTTCTTCCTGGAGAAGAACATCAAAGAGAGGAGCCAAGCCACAGAGGCTATGCAGATGGCAAATTCATCGTGGCAGAGATCCAGAAGTCAAATGTGCAGTAGTACCAATAGCAGGGGATGCAACATGGAACAGTTTCATAGACATTACAAGTGGCATCAGTAGAACCAGTAGCATTAGCTAACAACTGTCTTTTGGATCAATCATTTTACAGAAAGTAATTGTGATCTTGTTACGACTCCAAGCAAATAGAGAGGCATTTACTGAGAAATGCATTATAACAAAGAGTTCAGTTTTGGCTTATTTTTAACCTCAGAACACCAAACAGTGGGCAATTATCTCTGATCGTATTTCAGGTCTATGCCCAAAGACAGAATCCAAATTATTAGTGATGCTGGACATTCCATTGATGTAAACTGGGAACAGCACCAGTGAGTTTCATCAGTGAAAGACTAATAAAAGTATTATCAGAATCGAGTGCATGATGTAGAGTGTATTTTGAAGGCTGGGCACACTTAGCCAGCTGGGTCACATTTTCAGCAGCAGTAAACTGGTACATAGTCACTGAAATCAGGGAAGCCACAATAATTTTGACTAGCTGAGCTGATGGCCTGTATTCTCAGAAAACAGTGATTTGAGAACAGAATCTGAGAAGTTAATCACACTTCATTCTAGGGGGAAGCTCTGCTTCTGTCGAATTCCCTGTCTGCAGTGTTTTTACAGACCATTTTGAATTTTCTTGCTAGGTTTCCTGTTTTTTAAAACATAGTTTTCAAGCCACTTGCAGATTTTTTTCTGACTGTGAAGGCAGAAAAAGAAAAGGATTGCAGAGAGAATTCTCTCAGATTGGTCTTCACTGGATTTAAAAGCCTTCAGGAAACATTTGAGGTAATCCAGAAAGATTGAAGAGTACAGATGTACCTCCCAGGATGCGAGGACTAATGCATGTAATAACTGTATTTCTTTAAAATGACTTTCTCAGGCAGAGTTAAAGGCATAGATGTAACTAAAGGATTGGACTCCGGCCAAGTTGTAATGGCTCTGCTGTTTATCTTTTTTCTTTTTTTTTTTTCCCCCCTCCAGCAGAAAGAGCAGAACAAGCATTTTACTAAGAGATTTAAGGCTTGCTTTCACTCCCTCTCTTACTTAGACCTCCTGCCCCAAACATTCTTGGATCACACAAATCAAAAACTAAATTGACTAAACCACAGCAAAAACCAAAAGCCCACTGCTCAGGCTATTTTTACTTTCTTTGTCTGCTAGGAAGAAAGGGAAGATAGATAAGACAAAGTATTCAATATTTTAGTATTAATATATCAAAGTAGGAAGAGTAAAAAATTATAGGTTATACAGAGCGCAATTTAGCAGTGGCCACTCTGTCACCAAGGTGACTGAGATTTGTCTTACATAGAAGTTATTTTCTTAACATTCTTATCAAGAGACCATGGAGCAGATTGTGAAAAGAGTGTTATTTTTTTCTCTGCTCTTCATATAAACACATATTTTCCTGCTTATACATGAATCTTACCTGAAGAGACCAAAGAGGATACTGTATGCTAGATCCATCCTCCTGCCCATGAAGGATAGCTCTCTGCTATGCTTATCCACACTCACAACGAGACGGTTAAAGGCTGAATCCATGCTGCCCTATAAACTCTCTTCAGTTCACGCCTATGTCCAGTTATTAAACACATAAGGAGCAACCTTTCTCCTTAGATGGCTAATAAGAACTATTAAGTACTTACATAGAGCTTAGAAGAAAGTTTTGGGGCCCTGTTCTGGATGTTTAAAATTGTTCAAGTGGTAATAGCAACTGTTTCTGCCCCTCTCCCAGTAAATGCTGTCTGGATACTACCCTCATGCAAAGCACATCTTACATCCTATGGAAAGGTAAACGTGCCTCAGCCAGCGCACACAGGACATGGTAGAAAGAAAGGTGTATGGCTTTCACGCCTCAGTATTTTATGCGTTTCTAGTTGTTAGGCCTTTTCTAGCCAACAACCTGCTATACCAGCCTTTAGGACACTAATTTACAGATACATTCCTAAAAAGCCTCAAATACCTAGCACAGAAGTGATTCAATGCTTCTTTTGCTACTGTTCTTATTCCAGTCTATACTAAGACAGTACAGCAACAGGCCTTGAGCTTTGCCTAAGAGGACAGACCACTTTTTCTCCTACTTTTTTTAGCCATGCTACTCCAGCTTATTTTCCAGTGCCTCCCCCTCGGCTAGGTTCTGCCTTTTTGAAATCCACGCTGCAGAAAGCAATATTTGGCCTCTTTCCATCATCTTACAAAGTAATTTTCAAGGTTAACCACAGGAAAGGCAGATGAATTATGTGGAAACAATCATCTGCAAAGACCTTTCTTCAGGTGCTCTTCCCCATCCTGCCCATTTGCTCAGCATGTACTGTGGCAGCGGACAGACACAACACACTATTGACCAGAAAACTGGTCAAAGAACTTAGATTTATGCAGTACAATAATAACTAGGTTCACACCAAGGCTTACATGGAGAAAATAAAGAAGAAAACTCAACTACATTCCTGCCAAAATCTCTGGAAAACAAAAACAACCCTGTAATACAATCCTGTTCGTAAAAATGCTTCAGGGTGCCTATGTTCCAGAGCTGGGAGCACAATAAATTAACTTAAGTAGTGGATGCCTAGGACAAAACCCTGTGGGATACCTGAGCCAACCCAACAGGTGGAGAAATTGAAAACAAATTGATAGCCTTGGGACAGGAAATATTAGAACCAAGCAATTATAATGCCAGACTGTCTAGCATGAAAGGCAGGGAAAGCCAACAATGATTTGCATTGATATAGCACCATGAGTAGTATGTGTCAGGTGACGTCCCAGAGCTTTTCACAGCAATGGAACATCATAGTACACAACAGCTGAAGGTAAAAAGGAAAAAAAAAAATCCCATAAAAATCCAGACCAAACCAACAAAAACAGGAGTATTTTTTTAAACCAAAAGAGAGTGGTTTCTGTCATGTGGGAGGAACGAGGCAGGCAGCTGATTTGAATGTATGCCTTCATAGTATCTATGCTCTGAGGAGCTCAGGTAAAGTGAGTTTCATTTCACATGGTTTCCACAGCACCCCTGGAAATCAAAACTTGCACAATGGTTTTGTTCTCCAGCACAAACAGATAAAGCAAAAGGAGGAGATCCCTTGTTACACATGCTGCTCCTTTTCCCTATTTTCTTTTTTTTTTACCTCTACACTCTGCCAACCTGCATGCTATCTAAATGCTGCTCTTGTGGTTTAGTGCAGCAAAAGGGGATGCTAAACATTTCATTTTAATTTTTGTTCTATATTATCTGATGCAAACAGGCACTTGGGCCACTGCCTCTCCCCTGAAAGCTACATCTGAGAGACAGATTCTGCAGAATCAACTCGACAGCTTTAAATTGTGACCTTTGGTTGAATACACCTTTCCTAGGAGCTGCTACAAATCTATAATTAACTGCAGCTCCAACATTACTGCCAGCTCTGTGCTGTTCTCTCTCAAGTGTTAGACTTTCTGCTTTATGTGCATTATTAGCATTAAGATACAGAAAAATGCCACACTCCATAACTGGCTGCTCAAGGCCCTATTATAGGGGAGAAAAGTGAGCACGTGGCAAGTTTTCCACTTTGCCCTGTAGGCTAGAGCAATCACAAGGCCTGTGCTTGAAATAGCGTAGGTACCACGTTATCTCTGAGCTCCTGGTGCACAACCCATCCCTACCTTGAAGGGAAGGGGTAGCCCTACAGTAGATATGCAAGGAAATGGGATTAGAATGCACCATTTCAAGACATGATACATGCTGTTTTCTCTCCTAAGGAGCCAGGAGCTTTGCATAGGAACTGTGCATCTAAAGTTTCCCCAGGAAAATCTTCTTCACAGATGTATTCAGAAGGCTTTTGAAAGCGGCTATTTTGAAATAGTATTTTGAAAAGTATTTTGAAAGCGGCTATCCAATAGAAAGTGCCAGAGAAGCACACTCTATAATTACAATTTTACCACTTGAAAAGCTTGGCTATGTCATAGCAGTGGCTCAATTAAGTTGAAATGCAGGACTGCTCCTGGTGGTGCAACGGTTGTGAATAATATCATAAAACATTTGCTAGTCTCCTGGAAACATGCTGATTATGGGCACAAAGTACACTCTAGTTTCTTTCTGAGCACCAAGGCTTAACACATTTAGTTACATTTGGAATCAGGACAGCTACTGTCTTTTTTAATACAACTTTATGTCATTTATACTTCACATCAAAATAGCTGTGCTGCCTGTAGCAGAGGAGTAGATGCTTTTGGGAGCCTGTTTACTTCCCAGAACAAAGTATCAGGTAAAACTGCCATGGCTCTCACTGACTGCTGCAAAATTCAAGGCACTTGTCTTTGTGGGACAATGGAGAACCAAATCAAAGGGAGCCAGGAAGTTCTTGGAGTACTGCTGATTAGACAGCACTAACTAAAAAGGCCTGGGATCCAAATGATCCTACAGGAAGACTTGACTACAGACAAGACCTGATTTAACAGATTACTTCTGCGAGCCTTTCAAGACACCTTACTAGGCAACTTCATGCAGGAGTGCATGCAAAGACCAGATAAGCATTTCTGGATAACAATTTAAATGCAAGAGCAATCACCTCATCTGCTGAGATAGGTGAATCGGGGCAAGGGAACAATTTAAAAATCATTCCCCATGATACACAGCTCCTTTACATAGGCTGTGGAAGGATTAGATTCACCATTTCCTACTCTCAAAGCACAAGCCAAAGACAACAGAAAGAATGGTCATGTAGTTGCTTGTCCATGTAAGCAACATATTACTTTCCCATCTTCTGAGCAGTGGTCAGAAGACAGTGGTCATCAAAAACAGTGGTCAACTGTTTTTGTCAAACTTAACATTTACTATTCAATTTTTTTTCTGGACTTTTACTAGATCTTTTTCCAGGATAGAGTGGCTACTATCCATGAAGAAGTTAGAGGCTTTGACTGGAGAATGTTTCCATCATAAATAAGGATTCTTCCCTCATCATAAAGAGTGTAAAAATAAGCAAATACTGTGGACTTTCAGAGTAGGCCTTTAAGAAAATGTTGGCTCCAGCTGATTTCTTTAAGTACACTCATTTTAACTGCATTATTTGCCATGCTATGTAGCTGTGATGCTTAGCTGTTACCTCAGTAGGGTTGTCTGTACTTATACTCAAGAATACAGTAAAATTATACTTAGCATAAAATAAGAACAGTTGCATGAACTGTACACTCAATGCCAATATTATTCTTTAGGTCAAATGCTCAGTGCCTCTGAATCTGGGCCTTCACACAAGGATACCTGAGGTCATATGCACCACGCTAAACATTTCCTAACTCCAAATAAGAATAGCAATTGTTCTGTTCAGTAATCCCTCTAAGCCATTTTTTTTTTGACAGAGATATGCTTCATTTTGTATCCAAGCACTAGCACAGTGTCACACAATCCTCTACACAGCAAACGCACCAGTTCTGACAGTTCAGGACAGTCCCTGAAAACAGAGTTTCTTGCAGGCAGGACCCTGCATGAGATTTGCTGTTACAGCTTAGTTTGGCATTACCCTTGACAAGATATATCAGATAAAAATGTGCAAGTAGCCATTGGGTCTATAGTTTGCTGTAAGAGAGAGTACTGAACACGTTCATTTTGACCATTCAGCTGGACAAGGGACCCTGGGGGAGCATAAGTACACATTAAGCTGTTGTAAGGAGATATAAATCTCATTTGACTGGATAGCCACTAGCCATTAAGTGGCTACATAATAAATGTTAATCATTTTGGACCTGATTCAGGATTAAAAGTCAAACTTACTTTTGTGCTGTAAATTGTGAAAGGCTGAGGATGCCCTGAAATGGATTGGTTCTGTGCAAAAGCCAAATGGATGCTGTAGTTTGAAGTAGGACGCATGCAGCCCAGAGCAGCAGTTACACCACTATAGAAACTGAGTTTCAAGTTGTATCTAGATCTTTCCTGAAACACTCCTCAGTTTTCCACATTTCTGCATCATGGGTGACATTTTAGCTCCCTTTACAGATTTATTTTTTAGTTAATTCAGTACTGTAAAGCTATCTTTAAGGCAAGTTATGAGCTCTTTCAGGGACAATAGTGTAGGATAAATAGGATGTGGTGGTGATTTGGTTGTAGTGGGGCAAGCTCTTCCTCCCTCCAGCTTCCCATTCCCACTTGTGGCTACCTCTTCAGTCCTTTACAGCTCTCTTGTCCTCTAAAGGACAGACGTATTGAAACAGTCAGGGAGCTGGAGAGAGCAGCTGAATGTCCACGCAATCACTTCCCAACTCTCATCTCCCACCACAGGACACATCATCATGTAAAAGGATCTTTGTAAGCATTGTCTACACTGTTCTTGTCCAAGTTCAGCAGTTGGCAGTAGAGAATAGATGTATTAGTACTGCCTGTAGAAGCCAGGCTTTACCCCACCTGATTGGCATTTTGCTCCTTCTAATGGATCTGTATTTTAGGACACATGCTATATGCTTTAAAGTCTTTCAGAGCTGTCATGCTGAAAACATGTCATAATCTCACCTTCTCCCAAAGCAAAAAGACAAAGGCTATTCTGGCTGAACCCGTAAGTTTTTTTTGGGTGGGAAACAATACCAAGTACAAATACGTGAGTCACCACTAGTGAGTCACTGACCAGCTTCTCTGGAGCTACCCACTTTTCCAGCATTGCCACTATACGAGTCCTTCTCTTCAAACATTAAATTTCATTCATACCACTTCCTTTTTTTTGCCATAATTATTCCAAATTTTTATGTAGCAGTAAGTGGCTAACTACAAAAAAAAAATTCTCCTTCTGGGCTGGTATGCTTATAAAAATATGCAATTAAGATGACATTTTCATTCACTTCATTATTCACCTTACTTATAGAATATAATCTATCTACAGCTTGAATTATCTAACAGACCACTCTTTGGGCAGGATATTCTTCATATTTCTACAGCGACCATCAGCTAAACTTGGTTAGTCCCTAAACACCACCTTTCTACCTATGATCAATAATTCTACTGTTCTTGGTAACTTAGTTTCTTCATTTCAATTATTTTAAAGCCTTTATGCACATTCTATCCAAAAAGAAATGAGATGTTAATGTAAACAATGTATTTATAACCACTTTGCTTTAGCTTGGAAGTGACAAATACTCCTTGTTTCTAACGTTCCCTCAAGCCTTCTGTAGAGTGAGATTTCTTATTTTATATTTTAAAGCCTTAATCTCTGTTCTTTTACAGCTAACAATGAATCTCTATATATTATGCACAGACATGCACACACAGAAAATTGCCAGTCCAAAGCTGGAGGCAAAAAATTTAAATTTTATTGATAAATGATGCTAACTAGATTTGACATTTGACCAAACTTGTTAAAACAATCAGAATATTTGATATCATTAAACCTAATAAAGATGAAATATCCAGTATTACAAATTATACCATGCAGCCCAAGACTTATCTTCTGCATAATGATACTAAAACAGACTGCCTTTATAAACTTTTAGCATGGTCTCAGAACATGGGCTTGTGTCTAGACTAACAGCTACTGCAAACACATTTAAGGGCTAAAAATTAATTCAAGGTGCATAAACACATTTTATACTAATTCTGGAATCTTGCAGCATTGCAAAAAATGTATAGGTTGGAATCATTCAAGAATCCACAGTCTTTTATTTCTTACTGTGTCTCACAAAAAAACCCTGAAAGGAATCCATGAACAAACATATTTCAATTATACAGGATCACACAGATAATTAAGAGCTCAAAGGACTTAAATAAACTAGGAATTTCCTGCAAAGGGTAGCAGGAAAATTAAGTATTGTTGCATGCCAGACAATGGATACTAGTTTAAAAAGAAAAAATAAAAATCTACGTGTACACCGCAATCAAAGCTAGGAGGAGGAGACCAGAGTCAAGAGACAGATGCCTACATGCATACAGTTGGACAGATCAGCTGTTTAGTTATACAGAGAGAGAGAAAAAGTAGAGAAAAATAAAGATGAAAAATTACTTTAAAATGAGGCTGTAAAAGACTTGGATAAAACACTGAACTTTATCACTTTCTTCTCTGAAGCGAGATGGTGGCCAGGACAAGATGATGGAAGTGACAGAATGAACAACTTCAGTGCATTTAGTGTAGTTTTAGTTTCCAAAGCAAGATTTCCAACTACAAATACAAGGATGACCAATGAAGGCTGGATTACTGAAACTTCTTAAAGAAGCCCACTCTGACATCTCTTTTCCAATTCTTTGCCCCAGTGCACACTGGGGATGTTTCGATATTAACACCTACACCAAATTTCCACTTCCTGCTAAAATTCAAGAGGCAGGGGGTTTCGTTTGTTTTGTTAGGAAAAAAAGCCATGTTCTGCCCAGCTGAACTAGGTAATACCTAGAGAAAGTAAACAGAACTATAATGGCAGAGAAAGCATCCCCTGGATTCTGATGCACTATTCCTAGAGACGTCTATAAATTATCCAGGGAGGTGGCTGGGGGAGTAATGAAAGGTCTTGCTTGTAAGCCTCTTGAGATAAATAGCAGGCAAAGATTCCTGAAGTCTTAACCATTTCAAGACTAACTTCCCTGTGTTGCTAGTAGAAAACTTTGTACACTGATTCCTCTGAATTAGAGATGTTGGCCAGAGAAAACTAAGACCTAAATAACAGGAACAGGACTTAATCGTAAAACCTGCCCAGATCTGGATTAACTCCAGAAGAGCTGAGCTAGACATTGGAAAAGAGCCTGAACAGATGCCAAAACAATATGGTGCTAGTATAGTCTACACCTTTAAAGACAAATTGCTCAATGCAGGCCAATGTTAGAACCAAGAAGTCTGGAGAAGCTGAGGGGTGGTGAGGAGATAGGGAGGTCTCTCTTGGTATGGGCAAAGACCTACCAAGTAGCAAAGCAGGCTTTTTACAGGCAAAGCTTAGCTCTTTTCTCTCTACATAAGTACTTCCTTAGTTCTGGTTTCCTTTGCCTCAACCCCTTTACAAAATTTCCATATTACAGAATAAATTTGCATGGAAACAAGGTCTTTTTTTATTGGAATCTATCAGTTGCAGGTTTTTATCCCTTGGAAAAGTCATAATCCTTTCTTTGTCATCATCACCATTTTGCCGCAACCAAATGCAATGTCACAAATGAGATTATGACTTCACATAGAAAACAAACATCTGGATCCAATGAATCCCTGTGGTGCAAAGATCCTGTTTCCATGCAAAACAGTTCAGTAATAAAAATTAAGGAAAAACATAAATCCTCCAGAAATACACTGTGATGTATGAGCAGAATTCCCTCTAGATAGAGGGAACGTAGTCATATGTTCCCATGACACATCAACCAGTAGGTTTCAAAAGAACAGATCTATTTTCATAGAAGTGTGAAATCCTGGTAACTATACCCATTAAAAGGTATCAGTTTAAACCAAATTTGAGCCTTTTGTTTGGTGACCGCTGCCAAAAACTTTCTGTCTTATGACAGCCATTGCCACTGAATTTGAGCAATTTGTATGTAAAACTAATTGAAAAGAACACATTTGGGATATTTGGGGAGTTTTGTTTGTTTTTTTAAAAAAAAAAAAAAAACCAAAACCCACACCAAACAACCAAACACATTACCATGAAAAAGAAACATTCTGATGAAAATTTGGAATGTGAATATTTAGGAATTCTTTTGCACTTCTTACTAAACAGACATCCCTAAGATAAACCATATTTTTTATTTTTTAAAGTGTTAAGAAATGTTTCCTTGATATTTTTAGGGGTGAATATTATGAAAGGGAATGGAAAGAGTTCCAACAGAAGTTTTCTTCAAACTAACTAGGTTTTAAAAATTTTTTCTGAAAAAAAGTTAAATACTTACCTCTGCGCATGTGTACATAACATTGATTGAAAAACATTGTAAAACCACTGATTACCGCTGTAAAATTATAGTAAAATGGTGGATGCAGGACACTCTTCCCAAGATTACTCATTTCATGTGAGATATTTCAGTGTTTTCACTTGCCAGTGCAAAGCATATCAAAACGCTATCAGCACCCAATACCAATATTCAGAACCTCAATTGGCCCAATGGAACATGCTAGCATATAGCTACAAGTCCAAGTTAAAGAACGCACATGTCTCTTCATAGGTGTACTAGATTTACAGTCTGTGCACACTCTTCCAAAGCTGCAACTAGATCAGACACAAACACAGTGTACAGGCAGTGAAAATCTGAGGCTGTGGGGGTTTTTTTTTGTTTTGAACTGAACTACTCGGCAAACAAACCAACCTGAATTTTCCATTTATTTTCATCATTACATTTATTGGAACGCTCCCAACATTTTCTGTGATGCAGCTCTAGCTCAGGTGCATTCACATGAGCAGTGGTGATGTAAACTAGTCTCAAACAGAGATTAGTCCAAGTGCTCTCAAGGTGCTCCTGACTTACCTCAAGTATAAAAGGCTAATATCATCTCCTCTGATCAAGGGCCTGTTACCAGTCTGAGTATGAACAGAGGCAAACATGGTGGTGGAACAATCCAAATATGCACATCACATGGAAAGTTGTCCAATTTCTCTACGGTAAAAAGGCTGACTGTAAAACAATAATCTGTGTAGCAAGTTTACAAGCTTGTATTCACCATTTACCAGCCTGCAAATACATATAAAGGAGCCAAGTCCTTTATAATCAGTGCCCTCCTGGAATTTGCTTACAACAACGTTCTCTTTTCTCAGTTTGACAATTCTCATTAACGACTGCCTTCTCTACATGCTACGATGTGGAAAGGCCTATGCGACCTGCATGCTTATACACATAAGGAAAGCTCATTGCAGTCTGCAAAATTTAAATTCAGTACAAATGTTCATGAAAGGGAAAGGAAGGAAAGAGAGAGGGAAGAGCATTTCAAGAAGCATTAAGGAGCTAGGCAAACACAAGTGTAATACACGAACCAATCTCTACAAAGAGTATTAGATGTACTCATTAAGATGGTCTGCCCATGGAAACGGTGTCCTTCAGTTTCTACTATTTTCTATCTTAAACCTTGCTTTTTCCAAGCAAAATTTTGAAAATGAAAAAGGAAGCTTTGAGGTATTTTTTTCTTAATATCTAACATTACTATTTTTACTGATACTTAACATATTAATATCTAATAACATATTATCAGCTATTCTCAAAAGATTCCATAAACTCCCAAAGGGCCAAATCTGACCTCGGAGGCTAAGTCAGGAAAACCAGGTACATAGTACACAGCACCATGGCACCATTCAGCTCGTACTTTATGCTGAATGTGGCCAAAATTAAAAGTTTTAATTTTGCAAAAGCAAGTCTGAGTTTTGGTTATTTCTCAATCTACTCACATAACAGAGCACTGACGAATGAAACCATAAATTAAGAATAGCTGCTCTGAAAGATGAGGAGACAGTTCTAGCAAACATGGAAGTCAGGACTATGTAAATTTGACTTTTAAAAACAAACACACACACACAAACACACAAAACAAAAAAACAACCAAACAAACAACAAAAAAAACCAAAACAAACCCACACTGGAATACCTTTTTCCATCAATTTTTGCAAACACCTTAGTACTAGGATTATCATGAATTTATTTTCCTGTCGTCCTCTCCAATTCTGTAAACTACCACTTACTCAGAAGCAGAAGACAGCGTATGCTCACAAAACCTTCCTCCAAGGTCTGACATGCGACATGCACAGCTGAAAGCACTAGATCTCTCTCTGTGATATGTTACCCCTGGCTCAGTACCAGATTTTTCTGAAAAGAATCTCTCAAACATTTCTCTCCTGAGAGCCTAATGATTCTTTGCTAATACTTGCTCTTACTCCAAAAATGCCACTCTGCTGCATGGTTAATACTATCTATTTCAAGCATCCTCTAAAGCATATTTATTAAACTTCAGGGTGCCTGTTCAGAGTGTGACTTCCTCAGACTCACTGTGGCCAACTTTTGACTTTTTCTTACTAACCATTATAGGCAACTGCATTCATTTTACAATGGTGCTATAGCTTGTACATATAATTGCTCTTGTTTTTAAATATTGGTAATTCTTGGGATAAAATTAGATCATTAGTTCCCAAACACTGAAATAAAAATTGTTGGGTGAGTACTTTCGCAGACACGGCTCTTAAGTACCTCATCAGCAGGACCATGAAATTTAAGCTAGTCAAAAGAATAAGTGAGAGCTGGCCTCCATCTGATCTAGAGGCCACTGAAACTTATTCCACTCAGGAGACTTGTGCTATGATGAATCCTCATTTATATAACCCCTCTTTTAATGTATACTGGGGTGAATTTAGAAAACAACTTAAGCAGTTAGGCAAAATACCGTGCTGCTGCCAAATATACAATAAGCAGGAAAGCATGCATTTTCATCTAAAAAAATTGAGCAATAAGTGATCAAAACATACCAGAAAGCCAGGGATTTTTCTTGGTTCTTAAAGCACATGCATTTCAGATGAAAGAAAGTCTGCGTAGACTTGAGAATGATTACTGTTCTGATTTTATTAATAAGTAGTATTTTCCTAAAGCAATCACCTGGTATTTTTTTTAAAGGTGCTTATGCTGTATTTGTCACTAATGACAACTAGTTCAAACTCAGACAGAACTTACTATTCAGATATTAACACTCTCCATTGATTAAACATCTTTTTAATGAATAAGAGTAATTAAGTGTTACTCTGACCTGCCCCCCACTTTTTTCTTTTAAGTGACTAATGTATTTTATGATCAATTTAGTTTTCTTTTTAAATGAATGTGAAGTCTACATTTTCCATTTCAATGGTGTGGAAGGAAGTACACAGATCTGACAATTCTCTTTTGACAGAAAAATACTGTGTTTTTTTCAAGACCAACATACCCACAAACATAGGTTATGTTTGGGAAAACCCTAATCAAAACTGTCATGACTAACGACACATCTGTTCTTATTTACAGACATAAGAAGATGCAAGCAACAGCTCCCAATCCAAAAGAAGTGGTATTAAGTTTGGTTTACTCTTTGCAGGCTGTAAAAGTAATTTAAAGGCCACCCGCTCCCCATACACACAAACTCTCTCCCCCCACATATACTTTCTTTCAGAAAACCTTTAACTCTGTTTGGAGAGATACTTATTCCGTCCTTGGCCAAAATCTTCTTGTTAACATTTTCAGCTCAATGACTGCAGATATTGTTTGTGCTTTTGAATTCAGGCTGCTTTACATTTTAAAGTGGTTTTGAGTACATCATTAATTCAAGGGGGTCAAGCCACAGGCTTAAAGGCTCCTCCAGTTATGTTACAGCTTTACACAACTTGAAAACGTACATATAGGAATAAAGCACAAAAGCTATCTTTAGAATTACAAAATGAGCGAAAGTTGAAAGAGAGTTAAAGATTAAGTTTTTCAATCAGTCATTAGGCAAAGTGGCACAAATTGCAGGCAGCTCAGTAATACTGGTTTTTAACCACAATACAGTGAAGTACATGATACTGTTTGGTTCTCTGCAGTTACCTTTAACATCACAGGCTTTACTTTATATAATGCCCAGCTCACTTCAAAGCTAGTGAAGTCCAATGCAATGTGAAGCTGCTGTTACAATGGATACTAGCTACTTTCGGGTACATCAGCTTCAAATGACCAGACTTCATTGCCCAGTGTGTTTGCAGAGGTTCATCCCTAGCCCTGAATCTAAATGCCATGCTTCAGAAACCATCTCTGGGTATGAGACACATGAATACTTTGACTTTTTAAACTGCTGAGGCAATTTATTTAGTGCTTGGGAGATAATCACGGTATCCTTGGCTCAGAATTTGGACAAGCCGTTGGAGGTAGTACTTGTTAGAATCTTTATGGTATTTTTAATGATCATCAGTGATGGTTCTTATTCAAGGCACAGCTCCTCCAGTCACATCCAAGTAACAGCTAGAAATCCACTGCTGCCCATTCCCCACCTGATTCAACAGAATTGTACACAGACAGCATGAGTGGGAAAAAAATTTGAAAACATACTTTACAGTTTCTCTTGTTTTCCCACCAGTACAATACGGTTAACTTCCAGTGACACAAGAGTCCCTGGGTAAGGGAGTTGAAGATGTTTTGGAGATGCATACATTGAAGAATCAAAATAAACAGCAGTTACTAATGGTTGTAGGGTAGATATTATTGGCATGTTATGTTCCAATTTTTATTACACATCTTTGGAAGAGCATGACGCATGCCTCTGCCCCATCAACTGGGCATACATTTAGCTTTGAGTAATCCACAGAGCATTACCTTTAACCCACAAAATGCTGCATGGTTCCAAATCAAGTGGAAGCAAAGACCTTTACAATCCCAGTGGAAAAAGAAGCTGTGAGTTTTCAGAGTTTGGAGCCTGCAAAGAAGCTGAGCAACTCTGTTTAGACTCATTAGACTAATGCGGTCTCCCCAGAGGCAGCCCTGCATAGCAGTATGTTAGGTCACAACTCTACATGAGGCTGACAAGTGAATCACTCAAATTTATTCCAAGGTATGTAAATATTTGTGAGACTGGCAGGTATAGGAAAATTATTTACCATAAACAGGAGGAGGAATTAAACAGCATGCCTGAAATGGTACCACAGCTTGCTGAGCAGGAGTTAATATGCTAAGCATTTGGTGCAGTAGGTAAAAATTGATAAGACACCTCTCCAGCATTATTTTGATTATCTCCTTACGGCAACTAATCTACAGAACCCGAGGGTCTTACCATCATGCTAGTCCTTCTTGGTATGCATGCACACCCCTATCCCAGCCCAAGGTCACAGCATTCCCTGCAAACACCTTGCTCTGTTTTTCCAAGTGTGAAACTTATGGCTAGAAACACATCAAGACTTTTTGACAGCACATAACTTTCTGCCTCCTCTGAGGAACACCCCTTCAGAACAAAAACATAACATGGCTCACAGTGTCACTGGAGCTGTTGTAAAATGCACTTGGGCATTGTGAAGATTAATGCTTAACGCCTTCGTATAATTTGTGGGAATATGCTCAAAATTTCCACTGCATACTAATGATCTATTATGCAGAAGAGCAGGATTGTATTAAGTAAAACATTTTTAGATGACTAAGAGGAAGAATGAGGAGAATAAATGTAAGTAAAGATCCTTCCACCTCCCTATGATCACAAAAATGTTAGTGAATGGTGATGCTAGTTTCTGCTCCAACATTGACTCTACATAACTCTGCAGGGATAGCCCTAGAAAAAAAATCAGAAAATCACAGAATCATTAAGGTTGGAAAAGACTTCTAAGATCATTTAGTCCAACCGTCAGCCCTACACCTCCACACCTACTAAACCATAGTTTCAAAGGTTAGCTCATTCTTATGGCAGAGAGAATGATGGGCTGTGTACTCTAGCAGATAAAATATGAGAACTAGGACTCAAAGACCAAATTTCCCAATTTCTGTGACCTCTTACATTTCACCTTTCTACCTGTATTTCTTGGTCTAATAAGACAGAAAAAAAACTTCACAGTATTGGAAGAGAATTACCATTTTTGTACTTTTTTTCTGAGATATTAAGTTATAAGTACTGCTGCTGGCCTTTAATAAAAGGCTAAAATGTTGTAACCAACATTCACTCCACTGCAAGCCAGAGGCATGCTTAACTATCCAGCTTAGCCTATCTTCTGGAATCAAGAGTGACTTAACTAATCTAGCATATTCTTATGAAGATGAGCTAGACATTGCAAAGTTTCTTCTTTTGTCCTGGTAGGTAGCTGAAATGCTGTAGGTACTGTAGGAACACTATAAGCTTTTAGAAGAGGAGAACTAGGAAACAGCTTTTATTATTATAATAAATACCATTTGTATTCAGACACCACTAAATACTGTCCACAAATATATGAAAATAGAGCCACTGGCTGAGAGAGCTTACAATGTAAAAGACAAGTTTTATTTACTTTTTAGAAACCTTTTGGTTCTTTTAAGCAGCAAAATATGATTTCATAATTATTACCTTATGCTGTCCTGACATTTACATTACCATACAGTGCTGAAAGCCAGAAAATACCAACTGTTCTGCAGAGGATTTTGTTCTCTGCAGAGTAAAAATCTATTAAATTGCATTCAGACCTGTAAAAAAAAAAAAAAAAAAAGTACACTCTTGGATTGCAAGACTGGGAGAGTTTTGAGTCCTGAACTCTATGTGGGGTAGCACATTATGGATCAATGAATGATGGTAGTTTGGGAAGGGTTAAGTAGGTTTTATGAAGTCTCCTATTCAAAGGATAGATTGCATGTACTTATGAACTGGGGGGAGAAGGGGCTGTAAAAGAGTAACAAAATTTAAGATATATCCCTGCTCTCCTATATCTATAAGTGTCAAGATCTGAGCACTTCCTGGAAATGTATGTATGTCTGTATAACGACCAAAAAGATTGCATTGTCAGAGACTGGGACTTAATCCAAACCCCTTTCTATCCTAAGGAAAGTCTCTACTTCAAGGGTCACTGAGAGCACTATTTCTATACAGAGATTTAATCAATCCCCTCCTGCCCCCCCAGACTTCACACCTTTTACAGCATCCATTGCTCACAACAGTGACATTTAGTAGGGATTGTGAAAGGCTTAAAGCAGTACTAATTTTTCCAATTCTCACTGAATTGATGAATGGCGCCTATAAAAGGTTAAATCATCACTTATCCTGCCCCTCAGAATTGCAGTGCTTCCTAATCTAAACTGTGCCGTAAGCACTAAAAACACAGGGAGAATGGTGTGAGTAACAACAGCTTTTACCTGCAAAGGCAGTGTTCCCCCAAAGCCTGATTGCCTTTACTTTACTCTGCCTTTAGCATGATGGTCTCTGGTTACCTCTTGTTCACATGAAGTGAAGACTGAGGGAGGAAAATGGATGGAACAAGCCAGTCACATGCTGCGTCTAAGGTTTTCCCCAACCTTCACTCATGACACTGGTAGTTTGCTATGACCAATTAATTAGTTTCTTAGCTGATGACAGGGGCTCCAATACCCAGCTGCCTCCACAGGGTAACCATTAGGAACTCCACAGCACTATTCTATATTGCCATAAGACGTGAGGACTCTTTCTCTGCACTACAAAACTGGCAAGCAGCTGAGCTAGGAGGACGACTTGGTTAGGCAACCTCTGCTACAACAGCTTAGTCAGTTCCATGGCAGCACCACTCTTCCAAAAGGATGTGGATGAGCTTCAGCAGCCCAGTGTGCAGCTTGCATGCCGCTCTTGAAGCAGCATTTCTGGATAAGGAGTGCTGTTTCTGTATTTCATACACTACCCCTAATGCAAAGGAAGAGCTGGCTAGGAGGCTTGTTCCCTACTAACTTAATAGGCCAAAATGTCTAAAGAAGACATTTCCTTGATACTTATCCTCCTGTCACTGGTGCAAGATTGTACCTACATATCATCAAGACACAATGCAGCCAGGTAATGTGTGGCAGTTATCTTTAAATTAGAAAATAATTTAAAGCTGCAGTCTCTATATTCAACCATGCTATGGGGAATACAGCACAGCCTAATTATAGATAAAAATCATAAATTAAGATGTCTCCTCTCCATTGACTGGAGAGGGAGCAAGAATTTCCTTCAAAGATGATTCAGAACAGAAACTTAATTTGTGCACTCTGAATAGCCTATGAAGGAGTCCTGTCCCCCTTCCCATCACTGTCTGCTCTGGCAATAGTGAGAAATGATCTGTGTAGCATCTAGCCTCTACGCTTGTATCCATATCATCCATGCCAAGTATCAGTATGACATTAGATTTGCTTGTCCTCTTTGTCTATTGAATAATAATCAGTTGGACAGAATGATGAGTTTTGGTGTTCCATTGTTTCCACAGGATCTCAGTCTAGATTGAGACCCTGAGAGAAATGGTTTAGTTTGTAATTTAAAAGCAATATAGAACTTTGTGAAAACAAGGATAAATGAAATCTGCCTGAAAATTAAATCCCTACGTTAACAGAAAGAATACCAGTTAACAGGTGAAGATGAGTTATGTAATTAAAATACTCATGTACTATTAATAATCCTAATTTGCATGAGTATTAGGTCATTTTTATGTAATTAGATGAAGGAGAAGGTTTTTTGTCAATTAAACTAATTGTTTTTCACACTAGGTGTAGATTGAATATTGATTTTTTTTTTTATTCAGCTCACTTCCATAAGCAAATTAGATCTAATTGCATCCTTACCATATCATTACTCAGTTATTGTAAATTACAGAAGATATATTCTCTTGTAGAATAATGCTTTCTTTGTGGTATTGATGTTGAGAAGAGGCTAGTTCATTTAAGAACTTCAAACTATTTTTTCCATCTGTCAACTTAGTAGATATTCGCATCATACAGTATGTCTCATTATTAGTTAACTGAACATACCAGCAGACATCTACATGGATTCAGGAAATGCCTAAAAGAATAGCTGTTTCCTTTAAAAAACAGTTAGAAGAGTGATAAATCAAGTGATGACAGCTTACATGTACAAATAATGACATGACATTTTAAATGCAATAACATTACAGAATGAATTTGTTCTTTTGGCTTAAAAAAGTTCAAAGAGACAAAGATTTTCACAGTTTTATGTTTGGGGTTTTTATGGTTTTTGGGTTTTAGTTGTTTTTTGGTGTTTTTTTTTTTTTTAAGAGAAAGGAACACTTCAGTTGGGGCAGGGGAGAGAAAGTTACTTGTCATGTTTTACTTGCAGCAAATTCTAGTCTCTCAGTAGCTTTACTGGATGTTTCACTTCACACATGCTATTTTTATTATAATGGGATAGAAAAATTATAATCTCTAGATTTACTTATACATTTCTCCTCTGTGATCTACTTGTTACACATTAGCTCTTGAAGGAAGGCTGGAGATAAAAATCCAACAGCTCATATTAGAAACTTAAAAACTTTGGGGACTGGGCAAGGTGGATTGCCTCCAACAGAGCATCTTAGTTTAGTCCTTAGAGCACCTCCTACTAGAGATGCAAAATTTAGTATTACTCAAGCCATACACTGATTTTCATGTTTTTGTTTCTATTCATGCTGTTACCTCATTCCAAGCCCTGTATTTATAGTGCTTTATACTGTACATACTTCAAGTAAAACACAAATAGTTGTTTGGGGTTTTTTTTCCCCAACAGCTTTTATGTCTATGTACAGACTTACAGATGATTTGTTGTTGTTTTTGCAGATTCCCAAAATGTAGAACTGCTTTTGGTAGTAGATATTGCAGCTAGCTACCCCATTTCTCTCTCTCCTTTAAACACTTTTTCTTTGTACTTTCAAAGGAGGTCTTTGTCTCTACAACAGAGACCAGAGCCCAATTGTTCCAAGCCTGGTACACACCCCCCTCATCTCTCCTCCATACACTGCTCATGCACGCACCCTGCAATAGCCCTTCTCCTAACAATACTATATGTTAAGTCCTGATTTGAACTGGGGCTGGTGTGTATTTACACAGCTTATGCACTACCTCTTTCTCATCTTTCAATTTCCAGGTTTCTCAGAAGCTTGTACCCAGAAGTACATAAAAAGAATCCCAAATTGCCTCCACAGTATAGGAGGGTCTCCAACTTTGTTCAATATGAACAGGTATCCGAGAATGCAGTTCTTTGTGGATGTTGCTGTAGTGATCTGTTTGCAGTCACATGAATCTCCAGCCTAAAGCTTGTACCACTTAAATGATTACAAGCCATTTCTATTTCACTGTAGTGAAACTCTCATGGTTGCTTGTAGGCACAAACTGCACAGTCATATGCATTTCCACCTCCTTCTGGTTTCCCATCCATGTAGTTCCCTCAAATACAGGATGGAAGGAAGTAGCCTACCTACAGCACCAACTATTTTTTCTAAGTACAGCTGCTGGAATTGTGCTAGGCATCAACTGGCTAAAAGTATTATAGTCACACTCTTGTTCAAAAACACTTCACCCTTGCAAGATGGGATATGGACCACATAGCCTCTGGACAGATTTGCTATTTCAAATGCATTACTTTCCTTTCCCAGATTTTTTGCAGATTAAGCAAGAAAAAGAAAATGCAATTTTCATTAGAGTCTTTGATGTTTAAAAAACAACTACTCCCTTGTCACCAGGTACTCAGGAAACCAGAGGCCTCGCTACATTGCTTCCAAACTCCACTCTCCAAATATTTTCTTACAGAGAGGAGTAATGCAACTATTGCCTACACAGACACACATTATTTTCCTCAGACTATCTGCAATTTGATTGACTCATCGCCTATAAAGTGCTCAGCTGTAAAACTGCTCTAGGAATAGTGGGTTTTGACCTGAAAGAGCTTTGAAAGGCCAGTGTCACAGTTGTAGAATAATAAGAGACCAACACAGGAAGATGCAGACATTACAACTAGGAAAATTCACTTTTTTTAATCACTCATATTCATGTATCAACTCATATACGCAGAAAAGGGATGCATTAGGTCTTCTGCAACTAATTACTCTATTCTTGGGATGCAAAGGAAGAATCATCTGTTGGACTCAGGTGGGGAGGATTTTTTTCACCTGACTGAGAATCCCCCACTAAAACAGAGCTGATGAAGTTACACAATATCACCACCCCATTCAGATTTCCACACCCAGGATAAAATGTATAACACCACCACCACCCCTCAGGTTGCTCATACCTTTCTCAGATTTGGTAATAAGAATGGCTTCCCATAGCACTGATTCAGAGTAGTTGTAATCTGCAGAGGAATGCAGCAAGGCTCATTAATGGAAGTATTTACCACCATAAGCATTTACAGTCAGAAGGAACATCCACACTAAGGACAGCTACCCCGCAGTACATTGTGTCTGCTTCAGAGAGGTATGAAAAAACTCTAGCTTGGGCAGGGCTAGCAGCAAGCTCCTTACCATAGCATTTGGCCTCTGCTACTATCTCAGCTGCTGTGTTGAAGCTGCAATAGCCCCGGTCAGCCTCCAGTGCTTATTCAACTATGGTGTTAATTTGTGTATTCTATCATAAAATAGAGAAGTCTTCAAGATACATTAAAACTTGTTATTCCAGCAAAACTTTGAATATTTTGCAAAAGAAATCATACCTGTGTTTCCTCTCTAATTCAGGCTAGAAGAAATCCTCCTGAAAGGGAAGTCACTGCAAACAACAATGTGTCTTAATGCAGTACAAATTGCTTTCCTTAAAAAATAAGAAGTGAACAGTACTTAGGCTTGATGGATTGTTTGTCCTTTTCACTTGTTAAAATTCTCTGGTGTTAAAACTGGGCCATATGGAACATAGTTGTTGGCGTCAGAGCCCAGATGCCAGCTGCCTACATTCTTATAGCAACTGCATCTGGATTTCTCATCACTCTGGTTTCAGAGTTAAAAGAAAAAAATGCTAATTTCCAAAGAGAAAACACTTTTTCCCCCAAAATTCAAGAACTACAGTCTATCAAAGTCGAGGAAAGGCACAGGATTCAACACAATTCTCCTCTGCCTGCTGAGCTGCCTTCGCTAATCACATGGCCAGTACTTGCCCATTGCAACTGTGAGGTGAAATACATTCACTTTGGCATTGCCATAGATGGCTTAGGTGAATGCATTTTATTGCTCAGTGAGGTAGAGCTAACAGCACTTGCAAAATCAGTGATAGAAGCTCAGCTGGCAAGCGGTAACTTGTTAAACCACTATAAAACAGTCGTGTTCAATCTTGTACCAAGAGCCTACACAACAATGGGGGTGGGAAGAAAAAACCCTTGAGAACAAACAGTCTACCATCAGCTAAATATAACCACCTCAGCAAGCTCTTAGTTGGAGAAAACAGACTTCACATGAGTACAATGCATCTGGTCAAGTTATTGAAAAAGGCACTATCTTTTTTTACATGTTCCCCAAGAAATGCGAGTATTTGAATATAGGCTCTTGATATATATCTGCAGATTCTTATTAAATGTGCAAAGGAAGTATTCTACATCCCCAACTAAAACATCTAAAAACCTCATTCAGATGTTTAAGCTGATAAGGTTAATTGTGTAGAAATATAATATTTCTCTTGAACACTGAGAACCTGATAAAACATGCTGTCAACGAGCTGCAAATATTTAAATTGTTCTAAAACATCTTAAACTTATCTGTACTTAGGACACCAATTGTGCAATGCTTTTTTCCTTCTGTTTAATCAGAAGTAGAAATTAAGGGACCTCAAGGCCTGTGATGATGATGTAGACCCTTATATGTAGGGCATTTTTCAGAATTAGGGAAATGCCTTCTTAAGGCACAAAGTACATAGTATAAGTACACAGTACTGAACAGGAAGCCACTCATTACTTGAAAGAACACCCACTTACCTGACAGCTTCAGGTTCACAGTAAATTTATTCAATTTTATTCACCAAGGACTACACTGACTGGGTTAGATACAATTCATCTGCAACATAATACCTTTTATATTCAACAGCAGAATGAGAAAGGTTTCTTTGTTAGCAACATACAAAAGTGCTGTTAGGCACAACTGGCTCCACAGGCCAAGTTTTGGAAACTCCTTCTAAATACTTCACTAACAAGATATACTTGCAGCCACAAAGCATCTTAGGTATCTGTTTTGAGGGGCCCATGGATACTAAAAAAAAAAGTGTTAATTAGCATACTGTAGACGATAAGTAAGATTTACTTCTTGACCTACTCTTAGTATGTTCAACTTTTAATGTATGCTTAATTTATATTCTGGACTAGAGCTTGCTGGCTACTTGCCTACTTTGAATATTATTTTCTAAAACTCAAATCTGGATATCCTGTAGATGTATGTACATAGGTATATAAAACAATGGCAACCATTTCACTATAGCCAGCTTAGACAACTAGGAAGGTTTTATGTGCCAGTAAATGAATTTCAGCTTCTTCATCATTATTTTGCTCCACAACATGGTTATTTTGCACATTTGAGAGCCCACAATGAAAACACGTCTTAAGTCCACTTTCTGACACTCAGAAGGGATTGCATGTAGAGCAAGATCATGCTACTCATTGTCTTGAGCTATAGCTTCAAATACCTTTCTACATATCCCCAGAGTGAGAGGTAAGGAAGCTTCCTTTGAAATCCATGGTCCTTTGCTTTTTCTTTACAGAAATAACAAACTTTTGGCACCATTTGCTGCCAGCTAGCTTTGTTTCAGGCACAATGGAATTCTGAACATAGAGAGGAAGGAGGACGCTCTGGGTAGTAAAAGCAATATCCAAAATATAGGTATAGTGTACATTTGGGACCATCTATGAACTGCTAATATTAGTTATAGAGAATCAATTTTCAAGAATATTTCTAGAAAATCCTGTGGGATCTCTCTGTATCACTATAAATAAAAATGTAAAAACACCACCTAGCATACCATGGGTATTACTCAAATGTTGGTGTAAATTAGAATTGAAGTAGTCTATCTTTTTATTTCTCATAAATTTTAATGCTGGACATTATCTTCTGGAAGATCATACAGCAAGGGAAAGGCCCAAACCAGACTCCCCCAAGAACCTTTATATTTACTTCCACTAGAGTTAACATGCTAAAGTGGTACCAATGGATACTAATTTAAAAAATACTTTAGGAAGAAATGTTTTACCAACTGTTGACAGAGGAAAGTACTGCAACACAGCATATAGTCAAATATGAAAAGAATAACTTTCTCCCTTCTTGAATTGTTTCCTGCGCACACACAATGCCTTCTCTGGTACTAAGAGGAATCCCACTGCAGTCAATTAAAACAAGGCTGCTCACAGACAGAAAAAGCAGCCCTTTATGAATCAACTTGCAATTTTCTTTTTGTTCTGTGAACAAAAGCAGTAATGTGAAGGAATGGAGAGTGTTAGAAGCTAGAAAACAGCATGATCATTCTTGTTCATAGAACAGGCTGGAGGTTTCAGCAGGATAATCTTTCCTGAAGTGTCACATTTTGATGATCAGCAGGTAAAAATATTAAAGGAATTTTCACTTAGTCCTTGCTTTTATTAATTTATAAACAGTACCCTGTTTCTCAGAAAGTTTTGTTAATATCTGAAAATACCTAGAGTTCTTCAGTGAATTAATATTAAAGTTTATATTCCCCTTGAGAAATCAACATAAATGGTAGAACCACAGTCTTTCTTGGCTTTCTGAATGAGAATATTTACATGCTTGTCTTTTGCCAGATAATTTTGTAAAATATATTTACACTGTGTGAGGTATTTGCACAAAGTCATTACCATCATAGTTAAAAATACAAAATTCCTCTGCCACTTCTCACTACTGCTAGCCACTGTTAGTAAAGCTAACTAAAAATGCATGAAGTCCAAGAACTTAGATTTGGATTGACTTCAAGCCTTGATAAATTTTGAAAGTCCCTGGCTAATTGAATTCTTGTCTACAAAAAATTCTTGCATTTTACAGCAGAGAGTTTAGAAGAGAAGCAACTCCTGGCTGACTTTAGAGAATAATTTCATTCTGTATAATATTCCTACCTTACTGTACTCAAACCTCTGAGGATATTCATTGGGCATAATTTCATTACAAAACCTACATCATGCACTTCTAACAGTCTCAAGATATATAACAGAAGGGTGATATGCAATCAAGAACAATCTATTTGGTACACTTGGGAAGAGCAAGTAGTGTTAACTTTTAGGGCCTGACATTAAGGTGTTCAAACATCCACATACCACCAAGTGTCACACATTAAAAAGCACTCAACTCCATATATGACCTTTTCAAAGTAAAGACTCTTAGCATCTCACCTAATGCTTTCAGTCTAATCCAAAGCCTATTAAAAGCATGCTGCTCACCTTGAACGATGCTTAGCATTTTTTGAAAGCCTCACCAAGTACCTTCAGCTGCCACTGAAATCACCAGGAGTTGCAGGCATTCAGCATTTTACGCTAGACAAGCAGCCACCATGATCAAACACCTTCTGAAGTAATGTTTGTCTCTCCTGCTGCAACTCACTTGCACTCTGCATCTGCTGTTCTAACCTTCCTGCTCCAAGAAATCCCTCTCAAGGGAACACCCTGACTCTGGGAATCAACTGACTGGCCCTTTTTTTAGTAGTTTCTTAATTTAGATTCGTTCTTTGTTCCTGGAGGAGGAAAAGCTCTTCTGTTCTTTTTGCTTTCTGTGCTATTTCTCTAATGTATGTGTGTGTTATTACAATACTTTCCTAGTATCATTATTTTTCCTGGCAAGCAAAAATCTGGCATAGAAGCTCCTTTGGTTTATGGACAAATTTTCACTCCAGGTGAGGGGAAAAAAACCACAACATCTAGTGGCGTTTTGTCAGAAGACATATATTCCATCACTCCCCTCTTTTCCCCTTGCTATTACACTTAGACTTGAATATAGATTAAGAATTAAAAGTGAAATGAACCTAGTAAAACATTCACCTGCAGATAGCAAGCTCAGACAAAAAGAAAGCTTCACTAGCTTTTTCTCCCCGTCTTGCTGCCTTTTTCAATTTTAAAAAGTAAAATCTCCTGGAATGGTTTTTACAGTTTTTATGACTTTTGTAAGGCTTCTTTAATGACCCTTCTGGGTGATAAAAAGGTCAATTAAAAACTATAGTTCCCTCAGTTAATTCATATTTTCTTCTTGTGGCACTAGCATGATCAGCTTTGTAATCCAGGTGATACACCTTTTCTGTGGACTGTAATTAGGTTCCTAAAAGTTTCCTAAGCTCTTAATTTCATGCCCGTCATTTACAAAATACTATTTGCAAGAGAGATGTCTTGTCTCTTAAAGGTAGAAATACTGAAAGAGACTACCCACTGTGTTTCAGTTATTAAATTAGCAAAAGTAGTGCTTACGTTTGAACACTCAATTGTGAGGCAAGACTCACACAGCCATTATGCTGGTCTGGGGGTATATGACTCACTCAGCCTCACATCTCACACGGGGCTTGCAGTCAGACACCTTTTCACAGCTGTGCTGCATACAGTTATTGAAGTGCTAACAGTCTCAAAGATGACAAAGCTGGTTTAGGATGTTATTTTAAGGAAAAAAAAATCTCTAGAGCATAGCAGCACAGGTCTACCTGAAAAACCACAACAGGAGGTATTCAGACAAAGACTAGCTGCTCCCCTAATGCTGAGAGACTCTCTCAGTTACAGGGAGTTGTACATAAGACAAAGGATGTAAAACTACTCAAATTTAAGTTAGAGAGTAACCAGATCAAGGTAACTCAAAGGTGACTTAAGTCACTGGACATTATTCCAGAGCAAAGCTCAGACAAGGGACCAGGGCTGTGGTCAAGTTTAGATGCAGAGTTTTACTTGGCCTCACATCAGATCATGGAAGGCAATGTTCACACTTTTCATATTTTTGCTCAACCCCGAGCAAATCTTTTGCTTCCTTAGGTGGGAGTTGAGATAGAATTGAAATCCTTTGGGTGGGCCCAGGAGAGCTCCAGGACCACCACTTGCCACTAGATGCTGCATAAATTTCTTAGAATAACAAATACAGTGTTATTTCAGTGTGTTACATGGACTTTTATCTTTTTCTTACAATGCAGTCACTGTACCTTCACCGTCTTTCTCATTAGAGCCCCTTTCTTCTCTCTTCACTCCTGACTTTCCTTACACTGTTTGCACTTCTTTATTCTTGTTCTCTATCCCTGTATCAAAACTATTCTGTTGAAGAGCAAACGTCTGAGAGTGAAGGGTTTTTTGGGTATCGAATGTGCTTTTTGATGCTCAAAGTGCAGCACAAAGAATTAAGATTAAAAGAACTGAATGATACAGTGGAGATTAGAGAGAGCAGAGAATGCTAAAGACACACAAAGAGTGCAGGAAAGCTAAAATCACTTCAAACATTAATATCCTTCTTTGTGCCATATTCTACAAAAAGTGTTCGGTATCTTAAGCTTGAATCTTTTATTCTTTTATTTTATTTCAAGCAGTTCTCTGATAAGATGAACATCCAAACTTTTTAAAAATTAATGTTGTTATATAGATATGGGTAAAAATATATATTTCAGGAATATAATACCCTGTGAGGACTTCTGTTAAACCAATACTTAGTGCCTGAAAAACACAGTCATGAAAGTTTTACTACACAGGACCATTGGGGGTGGGCGGAAGGCAGATATCATCTTGGAAATGTGATGAGAATACAAAGAAAAATGCTTTGCCGCTTTCCTTCATACTTCTTCAAATAGTAGAGACAAGAGTGTTTACACACTGCAACCACTAGTGGATGCTATGACACAGAGAGGGGTACGCAATGAGATGTTTCCTTAAGGAAAGTAAGGCTGAAGAAAAGGTTTAGGGGTTGTGGGGTTTCTTGTTTGGTTGGATTTAGTTTGTTTGTTGTTTTTCTTTTAATTTATACAACAAGGTTGAAGATTTTGATAAGTTTCCTGACAAGCTTTGCTTAGACCTTGTCCAGCTGTTCCTACTTGTGATCTATCCATTAAGTACACTGCAACCAGGAAGAACCTGATGAAAAAGTACTTTAACCTCAAAAAAATGAAACTAAGAAAATTTAACCGAGATTATACAGAGTTTTGCAAAGAAACACCTAGAAAGTTAAGAACTTCAAGCTAAGACAGTTCAACTATCATGTCTACATTCACTAGAGTTTTAAACCAATTTCTGTGTTTGTTGCAGAAAGAACATGAAATGGGATGCCGGAGCAGGCAAGTCCTTCCCAGAGGAAATGGGCACCCTCCGCAGTGGATCCAGTTCAGTACACAATATTAACATCCTCACAAGTTTCCAAGGAAAACATTACTTTCTCACAGGATGAAGTATGAATACCAATAAACTCCCGGAAGTGACATGTAAATATGGAAAGAAAGTATTTTCTTGCTTACCTCAAATTTATCTTCTCTCCTTCTGAAAACATAGTGAAGACGTACCCATTATTTGCCTGCCATGGAGTACAGTGAGGCAAATGTAATGTTTGAGGTAGAACACAGACTTTGATCAATTCACCCCTTTAGCTTTTTCCCTTCAATTTTTGCCTGCACTTTTTAACGATTGCAGTTGTGTGACTATATGGAAGCACTTCAGGTCCTTAAGGCCACACAAAAGGTTTGGTTCATGCCACTTTGCTATGGCCCGTTTTCCTGCATCTGCCCCCTATTGTGTTCTTACGCAGATATAGAAATAAAAAGATCGGCTCCCCACCAGGCCAATTTTGTCACATCACAGCAGCCACCATAGCCCAGATGTTCAACCGGATGTTCTCAGTGCAGCTGGCTCCTACAGCTTTTCTCAGAGCTCTGGCCCACAGCCTCATCTGAAGGATTTCCAGAGCAATAATGGAAGTCTGACAAGACAAACAGCTAGTATTTGTAACTGGGCAGTAGCACAATCCAAATTCAAGTCTTTCAGAACAAATAGTACAAGTTTTGTCATCACAATGTTACACTGGATAGTTTTTGTCGAAGACTAGCTGTGGGGAAAGGCAGTGGCATGAGGAAGAATAGCCCTGACAGTCACTTGTCGGACCAGTATTTGAATAAATAGGGAAGATGCACAATTAATTGCTACCAACACAAAAAATCCCAGTCATTTATTACAGCCCAAGCCTCCAGTTCACCATTCCTTGTTTGCTCACAGATCTCCTTATGAGTATATCATACTCCAATTTTGACAAAAGTCTTAGCAGACTTGTTAATTACACTTGATTCTAATAAGAAGAATTACATTTTATGGGCCTTCTTGGTCAATAAAAACATCACCAGGGGAAGTCTCCTGTATAGACTGATAATGAACAGACCGTTTGAGCTGTCCCTCTACTTGCATGCTGTCATCAGACACAGCACGTTAGCTTTTGCTCTCAGTGTTACCTGCACAGCCTCACTTAGCAACCTAGTACAGTCTGCGTATTTCTAAAACTGAACAGCAGCCTTCATTAAGACTACAGGGGGTCCTCAACATAAGAAGGACATGGACCTGTTGGAGCAAGTCCAGAGGAGGGCCACGAAGATGATCAGAGGGCTGGAGCACCTCTCCTATGAAGACAGGCTGAGAGAGTTGGGGTTGTTCAGCCTGGAGGAGAGAAGGCTCTGGGGAGACCTTACAGCAGCCTGCCAGTACCTGAAGGGGCCTACAGGAAAGCTGGAGAGGGACTTTTTACAGGGGCATGTAGTGATAGGACAAGGGGTAATGGCTTTAAACTGAAAGAGGGTAGATTTAGGTTAGATATAAGGAAGAAATTCTTCACTATGAGGGTGGTGAGGCACTGGCACAGGTTGCCCAGAGAAGCTGTGGATGCCCCATCCCTGGAAGCGTTCAAGGCCAGGCTGGATGGGGCTTTGAGCAACCTGGTCTAGTGGAAGGTGTCCCGGCCTACAGCAGGGGGGGGGATGGAACTAGATGATCTTTAATGTCCCTTCCAACCCAAATTATTCTATGATTCTACAGGAGGCAATTGTGCACCTAACCTTTATGCCAGATTTGCAGTCTGTACACAGCTGGGTAGTTTCTTTAGTTTAGCTACTCCAGAATAATTCCCAGAATAAAAGCTGCATTATCAGAGCAGCTGAATGTATATATGGTAGGTGTCTGGGAATCATCACTGACTTAAAACAAAAAAACAACACACTAGATCAGGGACAAAACATAAAACTGAGCTGTACAGCTGACACTCCAACAGTATAAAACACCAAGGGCATGACTGAAATAGATATCACATCATTATTATTATTACATTAGAGAGACCTACATCATTAGGAATCCAAAGCTGCTGAGTATTAACTTATTAAGAGTCACACTTACAGTGGGAGGAAGGAAAGAATAAACTAGAGATTAAACAATTGTATGACTTCTATCATGGCAGAGGGTACTAAATTTGCTGTGGACAGAGTCACTAAATCAAAACATGCAACTTCCTCCAAGTTGAGTGGTTGATACGCTGGGTCAGAACAAATGACAGGTTTGCAAGAGAAAAGATCAGAGGTGACTGCAAGGTGGACATTACAAGTGAAACCCTACTGTATTTCCAAACCAACACGACAGGAGCTATAAAATAAGCAGGAGAACACCATAATTTTCTTTAGGCTGGCTTATACTGCATACTGTTATTCAAAGAAAAAAAAAAGAAGAAAAAAAGAAAGACATGCCTTACAGGTGAACAATGATCTGCAACATTTGTGAGTTTAAAAAGAATAATTAGAAAGAAAGATACAAAGTCTGCTTGGACCACTGCTAGGAAAATGCACCCCAACACATTGCAGCAGGCAAATTCCCTTCAAGCAAGCACTGACATTAATCCCACGCGGTTCTCGTAATACATGCAACCTTGCTACTACTAAGAGTTGCTCCCAGATTTCCTTTGCTTGGATGCAAAGAGAGACAGTTGTTCTCACCAGGCGAATATCAAGGTGGCAGTTTCCCTAGCAACAATAGCTTAAGAACTTTCTCCCCCCTTAATCATGCAAATTCTCAGCAAGTCAGGACAAGTGTAGGAGAAAGGATTCAGTCTGAGCTTGATCACTAGAACACAGTTTATACAGTCACATGCATTCAGTAGTTTGCTACCCATACAGTGTTAAGGGTATAGGTATTAAATAAGAGCCCAGTCCTGCAGCTTGACTCCTTTTGTTTTCTTTTTAAACAGCCTGCAGAGAACCCCACTCGGGTCAATGCTTTACTTGACTTTAGAGGACAGTAAAGGCCTGGGCTACTTTAAATTCCTAACCATGTCTACACTTCTCTTATTCTTCCTTAGCTCTAAATCTAAATAATCTGCTTTGGCAATGAAGTTTTATATTGTTTAAATAGGGCAAACCCTGCTAAGATGCTTGTGTGTTTTATTAAAAAGTAAAGCCCAGAGGTATAAAATGTCTGTCCTACATCCAAAATTTAGAAGTTTCAAGACAGATATAAGAGTCTTGAAATTGTAGCTTGTAATTAGAACTAGCAGAGACTCTTCCATCCAATTAAATATCACCTCCATCCTATTTTTTCCAATATCATGTGATTATGTACTTCATTAAGGCAATTACAGCATATTTATGAACAGTCCCCTGTCTCTCTGAGCATGGCTGCCAAATGGGGGTGGGGGAAAATCTTATTTCTAAATCTTCCAAAGCTTTTTTCCCCCCTCTTCCTGTATTTTAAAATATTTTAATTAAATCCCTGGGCACAAGTGAATATGATTTAGAAGGCAATTCAGGTCTTTAGGCCTACACAGACGTCACTTAAAATCATCTTTGAAGGATGATTTCAGAAACAACTAAAGCACCATTAACGAGAGTAAATTGGAGGTGCATGAGTAGCAACCACTATTATTTTGACAGCATTCAAGTTAAACAGCACTACAAGGAATGTCTGCCCATTAATGCTGAGCTGATCAGCATTCAGGAGAAGAACTCATTAGAATATCAGTCAAATTTTTTGAACTTTTTTCAATGAAAAGCCTCAACACAATGAAGAATTTGCAAGATGCAGATAAAAACATGAATTTTCATAAAGCACTAAACATGTAGGAAATGAAACTGATTCACAAGGTTAAATATGCCTACTGAGATCTTTTCATATGTGGCTATGCTCTACTGAATTATTTGCAAGATGTATTTGATGCTTCTTTCAGAAATGAATGGTAACAGAATCTTGAAGTTAAGATGAAATCAAATATAAAACAAGGTAAAATCTAGTTGCCATCAGGTGTCTTTGCAAACTGAAACTTGATTCAGTGGCATAAGAAGGACAGAGTTTTTCACAGACTTTTGAGCAAATCTAGACCCAGTTTGGAGTGAACAGAGAGCAGCTTACTCTAGGAGGGAGCAAGGCTGCTCAGTCCTTACATACAAACCCCATGTTGCAGCAGCTTCTGATGACCTCGGTCTCTTCTCCCAGGTAACAAGTGATAGGATGAGAGGAAATGGCCTCAAGTTGCACCAGGGGAGGTTTAGACTGGATATTAGGAAATTTTCATTCACTGAAAGGGTTATCAAGCATTGGAACAGGCTGCCCAGGGAAGTGGTTGAGTTGCCATCCCTGGAAGTATTTAAAAGACGTTTGGATGAGGTGCTTAGGGACATGGTGTAGTGGTGGTCTTGGTAGTGTTAGGTTTACAGTTGGACTCGAAGATCTTAAAGGTCTTTTCCAACCTACACGATTCTGTGACCGCAGAGATGACTTATCCTCCATGACAGACACCATCTACCTGAATGCTCTGGGTGAATTGCTATGGGCTCAAGTCTATTGGCAACCCTTTTACTCACTAGAGGCTTCAAAACAAGCTCACCATTTCAGAGCAACAGGGACCTGTCTTCTTGGATCATCATTTCATTATAAGATCAGAAGAGCCTCTGAGCTCTCCTAGATACGAGGGTAAAATCCCTTTAATAATTTCTGCTTCACAATGCCATTCATGCTCAGACACCATGGGGAAAGAAACAAGATGATATCAGAAAGCAAGGTTGCAAGTTCTCATGGCAAAATCAACAACAGCTCCCTTTCTTACACTGTAAGGGAGTACCACAGCTCCCTTTCTTAACACTGAGCTGAACAAGGCAGAGAGCAAGTGGCTGCTAAATACAAACAAATCCTCATAGCATCAAGATTTAGCAGCACCCCTTCAGGTCCATAAAAATGTAATTCCGACAGAACCACACACCTAAAATTATTTTCAGGCTGTTATGATTCAAAGTGAGCACTCTTTAGCAAGCATCCCATCTTTTCAGTAGATACTTCTCATAGTCTTTTATGCTTGTGTCAACTGGGTCAGGTAGTATCAACTAGTCACAGAAGTCAGAGATAAAGAACAACTTACTCCAGTTTGCTTAAGCATGCAGAGAGTACGAGGCAGTGCAGAATCTACTTAGTTGTGTCCTTTTGTGTTTGTGAATATGCTACTAACAAAACTTGGAGCATATAGTGAAAATTTTAGGAACAAGATGTAAGAAGGCAGTACCAGGGAAGGCATGTATTCAGAGGTAAAGGTGACCCAAGACTTCATTGCTTATACAGTTCTAATTCCTGTCTGCCTTGCCTTTCCAGTTATTATCATCAGGGTCATTAATCCCAAAAGAAAATAACCAGGATGCTACTTCCTGTGGCTACATTTTCTCTCATTACCTTATAAAGGAGAATGTTATAGTTTTTAACCTCAGGGGAATCAGAACTATTATCCAATCACTTTGAGAGTAGCACATGAAAAGCAGGCAGGAATACAAAACACCATACAGCCTCCAATTTAACAAGCACATCTACTAAATCCAAAGCTGAAAGTCCTCTTAAAACAGCTCCCCAAAGGTCAAACAAAAACACAGACAAACTACTCACCCATCAGCACTCCTCCTCTCAGCAGAGCCAAAACCACCTCCCTTTCAGGGACACCTCAAACTGCAAATGAAAACAATCAAGTACTTAAGAAACCAGACACACACCCCACCCCTCCACCCTCTTTCCTAACTTTTAATAGGGTTGAACTTCCTTTCTGCCCTTAATTGACAGCTGCACTAACTCTGTGGGATAAAGCAGGGGTCTCTTCCCAGGGAGTTGGTTAATCCTCCCTTCCCCACAGAGATCTCAACCTGCTGTTGCAAATGGTTATAAAACACATCTTTGTGCAATTACACTGTTAGGTGCCTTCCTACTACCATCATTATTTTCTGAGGCCAAAGGAAAAATGAAGGTTCAAGAACCCTACCTGTCTCAAGTTTCCACATCACTTAAGGAAGTTTTGTCTGCAAGAGAGCAAGCTGTGGAAGGTGGGGGTTTTTTTTCCCCTTCTTGAAACTAAAATAAAACTAGCTCCTTTTTTATTTGTTAATGAAGTCTGGGGCCACTGCTCAGGCATATATCTTGAGCTGCAGGTGAGAGCTGAGAAGCCAGAAGATAATACAGAGGGTTGAGCTGCAGGGTACTAGTAGAAATTATAAGAACTGGCTTCATGTGCAGTGCTCCTCAGGCAGAGCTGGGTTAGTGGGATGGCTGGTTACAGCAGAAAGGGAGTTTTCTTTTTTCCTGGAGCGTACGCAACCTCTCCTGTCCCTGCATTCATATCTGGGAGCTCGCTGCTGAAGTTTTTGAAGAGAAAGGCAGGCCAGAGCTGCCTGGGCGAGGAGTGATTTCTCTCTGATGCCCCATGGAGTAACCTAAAACACACACGTGTGCAAACACGAGTCAGTAGCGAGTCACCGCGGTGGCTTACACAAACAGCACAGTCCCCCACCAGCTCCTGCTACCTGCCTTTCCATCGCACACAGCCACAGCAAACAAATGGCAAATCGCACATCCTTGGAAGAAGGGAAATAGCAAGGGCTCCCTTGGCAGCAAAACAACGAGGCCTGCAGGGCCCAACAACTGCCCCCTGACCTGCGGGCCGGCAGGAGAGGGCTTGCCCCAACGGCCGGGCTGGGCCCAGTGACTGCTGCCATCCTCTCAGCCCCAGCACACTCCAAATGACCTCAGTTTTCTTAAAACCTAGAGAAAATGCCTAAAACGTAGCTCGCCGTTTATTGCAGGCCCACAAACCGCTTTAAGCACCTGAAGGGGGACTGAAAGGGGCAATACCCACCCTCCAACCCTGTTCAGAGGCAGTCCAGGCTGGGGGGGGGGGGGGGGGGGGGGGCAGACATTTTGTGAGGGCCTCCTTTATTAATGTGAGGAGCTGGGAGGTTTTAATCAGGGGCCTGACCCTCCCCTACCCCTCCTGCAGCCTGAGGGTTTCCTAGCATGAACCAGGCATTTCTGAGCACACAAATAGAAAAGAAAGTGGCTGTTTCCATTGAAAAAACAGCCAAGTTTGTCTCCCATTTACAAAACTCCTCAGCGTTTACAAAAGTTTATTTGCCTAAGAAGATTCAAATAGCTACTTCCCAGAGCACATCCTGATAAACAATTTAACAGGTATACAGAGGTGCTGTTAGTAGTAATCTCACTCCTCCACTGTTGAAACTGTTCTGCTTTGTGGAAAAGAACAGAAATGTCAGAAGACAGGGCAAGGAAAATGCCTGTCGCCTGCAGTCAGGATGCTTAACCTCTCTGCGGATTATTTCTAAACTTGCATCTAGCAGTCTGCTCTGAAAATGAACATTACTTGATACAGTTTCTCAGGTAATCGGAGGAGACAAACCTTTCCTGTTCCTTGCTTTTCCTTCAGCAAGAGCAGAGCATGTGTCTGCTTTTATCAGTCAGCTTACCCCAACGAACGGCCCGCGGAGACGCGGCGGTGCCAAAGGTGAGACCTTTGGGGGAAATTGGTATCAGCTCTTTCCCTTCTTCTAACAACTTGCATTTCTTTTTCTATTGAGCTCTTCACCTTCAGCATCCTCTTCTTCATCCGATCTATCTTCTTAGGCTTTTACACTTTTAACTATTGGGATGGAGGAAAAAAATACAAGAAAATCAGGTTTTTGGGCTCATCTAAGCCTATGTTCAAGTGTGTGCCTGTTTGCTAAGCGGTCTGTGCTGTATTATTGAATATCTGAATGGTTTTTGGCCTGCAGCTAGGTTAAGCTTCTAGGGAGACAGCTCAGACAGGCAAGAAAACTTTTCTGGAAGGGAAAAAGAGAAGAAATCCCAGCAGGAAGACTCAGGGATGGACTGTTGAGGCAGGGTCAGGGCTCACAGCTCTCCCTGGGGCGAACCTCTGCAGCTGGGGCTTCCCAACAAGGACAGATCCAGTAATCACCCTTGGTCAAAACATCACCACATGTCAAGATGTATGTGACATGACTAATGTAACCCAAAATACATTCAGGCCCCTAAAAGGAGAAAAAAAAACCCCACGCTAGAAATAACTTATTTTTTTTCCTAAATCTTTGCAAAATATATCAAGAAACAATAAGAACATTCTCTGCACATAAACTAGAGGAGCTACGTTGGTTGTCACTTAATTTTAACTAGTAAATTTCCTAAATACTTTAAAACAGAGCACGGAAACAAGATTACCTGCAAATCAGCTGGCAGTTTGTAGAATATCTGTTCTTCCAAGAGTTCAGGCTATTAATCTGGTGGGTAGTTAGCAACTTATCTCATTCTTATCTCCAAAACACTACACAAACCACTATGTAACACATAATTTCTCTAATCACTGAATGTTTCAAGGTTGAAATCCAGGCAGAGATAATAGTTGCCAACTACCACATCACACCACAATTCAAGGTGAAAGTAGCTTCCCCTGGCAAATTAGAGAGCAAGCAAGGCCGAAAAAAGGGAATGGGGCAGGTGACCAGGGTTAATAACTCACAACTACTGTGGCTGGGGCCAGTCAAGAACTCAACTAAATATTTAATTGCTACAAGTACTTAGAAGTCAGTCTTCATTCTTAACTTGCGTTAAAAGGAGATTTCTTGGCTACACTGCATGAGAGAACACCTTGTTTGACACTTCCAAGCCTTGTTTGACCCAAATGGTTTAGCTGGGGCCACACTCCGGGGCGACACGAGTAACGCTGACAAAGACTGATCAATACTAAATGCAAGTACCACATAACGTCTCCTTAGGAGGCTGCTGTTGTGAGATTTTTTCAAACTCAAAATAGAAGAAAAGCAATTTTTTCAGTTTCTCAAACTATATGTCTCTGTGTTTCAAGGTAAGTGTGTGTTATGGAATTGGTTGGGGTTATAAAGTGTTGGCAGCTTTGAAGTGCACTCTGATTTCCAGTGGAATAAGCAGTTCTTTTGCAAATGTTCTTAAAATATGGGGGGAAAGAGACAGAAATGGAATAGAGAGGCCTACATTAGCAAGGCCTGTGTTTTGGTTCGTTTTTTTTCCTCTTTCTCTCAGCCTCGATGCCCAGAGGACTCTGAAAGCCTGATGTTTTTCTTACCTGATATGTGGAATACTCAAGGTCAAATCTCTTCCACCTGTAACAGAGCCTGTATTTGAACCTGGTTCTTCTGTAACCTTTTGTTCCTGAATATTTTGGGAGGACTCTCCCTCTCTGACCAGAGGTTCTACTCCAGGATGATAAATGCCCAGAAAAATAGCTGCAGGAGAAGAGTATTCTTCCTTCAAAAAGGGCATTCACACCAAGAGAATCTGTGTCTTTCTCTTTACTTCTCACTGCCTCTAACAAGGTGAATAAGGGATAACAAAAGTTTAAGTACCTGGAGATCAGCTCTAATGTTCTCATTTTATTCTCACAATATTCTTTGATTTTTGAAAAAAAGTAAAATGGTGAATAAAAGACTAGAAAACTTCAGTTCTTTATAATGGAAGCACCACAGAAGACTTTTAGTTTTCAGAAAAATACAAATTAATGTTCAAATCTTTCATTTCCTTTGTTGGGACAGATGAAATGACATTTTGTCAGTTACATATGCAAATAGGTGCAATGAATTGTTTGAATTCTTGATCATCTTGAGAGTAAGTGCTACTGACATTGAACTTTCAACACTGTGTTATTAAAAAAACCCACACTTTGGGGTAGCAAAAGAAGATTTTTTTTTTCCTTCACATACAAGCTGTGCCTTTGTTCCCAGCAGACAAGCTAATAGTGTATGGGGGAAAAAAGGGAAAGAAAAAAAAAGCTTTAAATTTTTCACTCAGACCAATGTTGAGTGAATAGGGCTCCCTTAAAAACTTGTTGTATATTAAATTCACAGGTCTAAAGGCAAACATGCCTTTAACTTCATACTGAGCAGAACGTGCTTTTGCTGCTTTGGCATTTATCACACGTTTGACAGCGAAGGAACTACTGAATCACAATTAGGGATGGGAAAATTTCCCAGGGTCCAGACATTGAAGATTTTTTTCAAACTCAATGCTTATTCAAACTTTATTAAGAATTTTAGATAGGACTTTTCCTCTAAAATGGGTCACAGAATGTCTGAAGGTCTAAAAACCTCTTGGTACCAGAATACCAAAGGTTAGAGCCAACTCTTATATTTCCCTGAACATTTCTGTAGTCCCCTAATCATAAACCTGTCATTCAACACAAAGTGTGGAAAAACTGAAGATAAAGGTCAGATTTAGCAGATGAAAGGTCTGCTAGAAAGGTGCATTCTTGGAATTGGATTCCTTCTCATGTGTCATGATGTAGATTACGAGTAAACCCCTTGAAATCAAGAGAGTAAGAGCAGCCTCCTACTGATGTTGGGAGGATTTTGTTCCACTGTCTTTGTGCATGGAGACAGGACCAGTGTGAGCAATGCAAAGTTTGAAACAACAGACTAATTTATTGTTCAATAAAATGCAGACACTAATTCCTGCCTAAAAGCTTCAATCTTTCTCTAAGAGCCACTTTATAGGGCTTTCCTGATTCAGTTACATGCTTATAGTATTAAGTATGAAACATGTATTTCACCAGTGGCATAGCTGAAGCAATACATTTAACACCTTCCATGTAGACTTGTGATACCATGATGGGTAACATTTCTAGAATGTGATATTGTGTAGTCTTCAGATTTCATCCCCTGCTGCATATGCTTCTTCTCAAATCGAGTACAGAAAAAGCACTCAGATCAAGCCAGTGAGATCTCTGATTCACGTAAAGTTGCTTTTATGGGCATTCTGCCAAAAATGTATTTGCAATCGGGTGACGTAAACAACTGACTCAGTAGAAACTGTAACTTTGAGGTTTTTCTCAGAATTACAATAGTCTATTGCTGAAACAAAGCATTAGCAGATACTGGGCTAAAGACTGATGGGTTTGTATTCATTTAACCTAACTTCATGCATTTACAAGTTTGGAGCTTAAATTACTCTTATGTGCTTCCTCCATAGTGCGAAAATTCTTCTTTCATGGGTGGAGATAGGAATAAACCCCCCAGAGTGATTTGTTCTACCCTAAGGTGGAGAGATTATCTGTGCTGTTAAAATGCTTGACTGTCTGTTGAACACGGTAGGGCTTCCCATCTACAGAATTCAGTCTGTTACATCCTTTTACAATGATTCACATTGGGACTTGGTTCCTCTTTCACCTTCATTGGCTAAATCTTGATTAAACCCATTTAAATCCTTGACATAACAGCAATTGCTAGAATTGAATATGTTTTTATAGTTAATAGAAAATTTTTCAAAAGGAAAATACCTTAAATGGCACCAAATCCAACACAAGAAAGCTGAAAACTTTAGATGTTGAATATTTAACTGTTTTACCTGGAAAAAAATAACAACTGTTTAAGATAAATTTAAGAAGTATGCTTAAAATATGCAAATATTGATTAGAGCTGAAAATCAGAATTTCTATTCAGCAGGGAATTATGAAATGCTATTATTTTTTCACATTCCAGGACAAACTGCTGAGGCACCAGCATATTTCCATATATGCTACACTTTTTATTAAGAATTTAATTAACAGTTTTAATTAAGAATTCCACTGTTTGGCTAGCTAAATGTGAAATAGCTGGAATGATGAAAAATGATACCAATAAATAATTTTAAAACTCAATAAAGCTTTCTTCAGATCTGCACTGAGGAATGTCTAGATGATCTCTGTAATCAGGGCACTCTCTTCCAATGCTTTATAGTGATCGCTTTTCTACATGCTCCTATGTACCCTTTTCCATAGCAGTAGGATCTACAAAATTCCAAGCAAATTGGACAAAAATAAAACATTTAAATTACAACTTCAGCACAGAGAAATAACAAAGAGATTTTTAAAGGCGTTTAGATAATTATAACGGTAGGTAGTTACCCCACTGAGATTTGGTAAGTGAGTCTATGTCTAACTATAAAATTTGTGACATACTCAGAATACCAATGATTGCATACAGGTTTAACCTGCCAAATTTAGCCATAGCATTACTTCATCTGATGTATTTCTAGAAGTACTTTTCCCAGTAATATTCTTGTTGCACCAAATTCTCCATGCATAAAATTCTTTTTCCAGTACTATGTGTATTGTGGTTTCAACAAATGGAAAAAGAACTGCTGTTGCTGTTATCGGCATCACACTTCCATCTCACTTCCTATGCTTTTAAACTCATGGCCTGACCTGACTGCTAATATATTTTTACGCTATACATAGTCTACACTTTTCTCAATGAAACATGACCTACTTACTTCCACTTGTGTGTCCCAGCTTATCCATCTAACAGCTGTGAGTTAGGTTTGTTGTGACAGATAGTGCACTTCAGAGCTGTCAGTCATGTGCGTTGTGGGAGAGAGCACTTTGAAGGAAAGTCTTCACCTGCATTTACCAGTGGTAAAACTTAAACTGCTTATGAAAACATAAGTACAGTTTGATCACAGCATTTCCTTTGGGCCCAATTCCACTACCCGTATTCACAGAGAAGACTATTCCTCTGCAAGAAGCTCCTGTGAGATCAAATTAGACCTTTTAATATTGATATTACAAGTTTGAATGTAACCATTTCATTGAGGTAATGCAAGAGGGTAAAAGACAGAAACTTTCCTCTTCCATAGGCAGGTACCTTTCAGGATGGAAAGAAAAGCTTTGTTTGACTGCTGCCATTAGTACACATATATGGAGACCAGAGGGAGGAGTGGTGAAGAAAGGTTATGGGATCTCCAGTGTTGCCAACTCCTTGAACGCAGAATTCAAATCCCTGAAATCGTGAGATGTACTGAAATCAGCGTATGCTACTTTGAAATATTTCAGTTCTGTGTAGTTCAGGTTCACTTGCTTTACACATTGAAGTTTTTGTTCATAGGCTAAGAAGATTAAAAACCTACTTTTTTTAAATGGTCCAAAATCGTCCTATCTGTTATCTCCAGCATATGCCGCAGAAGCTATCTAATCATACGGAAAGTGTAAGGAAAAGAAACTGGCAGTGTGAAACAGTGGCTGAGAATTAGTATATCCTGCAGAGTCATTTTCTTCAGTTAATATCTTTTATTATGCCAGTAGAGTGATTCTGTTGCATACTCTACTTTCATTAGAGCTGAGTAATCTGCAATGTAATACTGCAGTGCTGGTTTTCTTCCAATTAAAAGCAAAGCCACTGGCTCTCTGCGAAAGGAACTGGAGATTCCTTTCGCAGTTCTTGGAAGGTCTGGCTCTGCCGGCCGTGATAGCACAGGAGACTGGACTCCCATCTGCAGAGGAGTCGAAAGCCTGCGAGGCCTCAATAGAGTTTAGAGGAACTTTGATAAAAATGTGTCTGTATAAAACATTTGAACTTGGACCAACAAATAAGTTCCTCCCTAAATTTTTTTTTTTTTTTTCCAAAAAATTTTTAGCTCACTACAATTTGCACTGGCAAGACCTGTGCACTGATCTCTGCTCTCTGGTAGAGACTATGTACTGTGAAGACCAGTGTCTACACGGTGACGCAGGCTGACAAACAAAAGTAGGACGTAATTAACTGTGTTTTGAGGATCTTGAAGACCCTTAATGATAAAATGGAAGTCCTGGGTTTGAAAGCTTCTGAAATTTGAAAATCTTCAGAATGTACCCTGAGACCAGACCTAAATTTAGCAGCATTGCTTTGACAAAATTATGTAAAGTTACCCTTATTTCTCTTTCAAAAGTAGATTTGTTTTGCTAATGTAAATGAATCCCTCATGCCCATTTTCTTGGAAAACTACGCACTTCCCAAAATAGTTCGTTTCTTTCTTTTCTATAGTGAATAAATAATATGCATCATCAAAGACAACTGCCCTTTCAATTGGATAAGAATACTGAATCATCAAAATGAGGCACCATAATGATGCATTTCATTAAAACAAAGACTGTTGACATAAAAGGTCAAAGAAAAGTTTCCATATTAAAAGTCAGCTGCATTTATGGCATATGAGAAGCTACTTTTCATACATGGTCAGACACCGTGACTTACGCATTATATCTCCTGGTAGAATTTTTGGATTGCCAGGAAATGTAGGATAGTTTGTCAGTAAGAGGATAAGAAATACGTAGAGGTAACTCATATTCCCGTAATGTGTATTTCTCCACCTCCAGGACTGTACCCTGCACTGATGTAGCATAGATGTTACATGGTAGCTATGCTTATTATACTCTCCTTGGCATCCTATTTCTAATGAGATAATGGATTTTTTTTTCATGGGAGTTGAATCAGCTTAGCTTCCAAATACATTTTATCAGCATTACTGGTCAAAGTATATTGCCGTTGTTACTCCCCATATTACAAGACCCTGAAAGGAAACCTGTTATTCTTTATGAAGAAGAATTTTCAGTGGGGCAATTGTATCTCAACTCTAAACATGGGGTTGGGTAGTTGTAGGACATGGGAAATACATCCTAATATTCCCGTAATTGCAGTGCTGAATCTGTGGTTATTCCATTTTCTTCCCACTGCTTTTCTTTACCTTATTTTAATTTTTATTTCCTTTCTATATTTCTATATTCATACATATGTGTATATCTTCAGACATGCTTGTAAAAAGCAACTAATTTATTCAATAAATACTCCCATAGAGGAATGGACTTCTGTCAAAAAATAAACTGGAATTTAAAATTGAACTGAAATTAAAAACTAATGTGTCAATAGAGGGTTCAATTTTGATTTAATGTTTCAGAGCAATGTTGGTAAATTACTGTTGTGCTAACAAAATAATGTGGGTTCTAGGAAGAAGATTTGTTTCTTACTAGCTGGACTAGAAATTAATAAAATAAGTCATAATTTTATGTTCTTTTCACCACTGTTCGATTTGAATGGAATTTATCAAAGCCAGGTATAATGTATTCTGGCTTCTGCTCATGTTTATACACAAATAAGACATAAGATTGTTTACATACAACTATGCAGTGTATGACTGCAGTGCAACTGGGGTAGCAAAGAAGTCTAAAGGCAATCTGTAACTTTTGGAGCTAGTGAAATCTGAAAATTATGTTTCAAATAAATCTCAAGAATCTCTCTGAAGCAAGCAGGATACAACTATGTTATGGGAAGTAATTTTGAAAATGTATCTTCATTGATGATTCCTTTTAAAGAACATGGGAATTCATTATACAAGAATCTCTGTACCTTTAGTATATAAATCAGTACTGAAAATTTATATCAAGACATACAGGAAAATCTAAAGGTGATTAAAGACTGACTAGAAACAATGTAAGTAAGTAGCCCTTCTTGAAAATAATTTTGTTTTACTACAATCATTCGTATCAGAATAGAGAAGGTGGTTTACAAGAAATCTTGACATAAAAAGTCATGCAACTCTGCCCATTTCTCTATACAGAAAGAATAAAGATCAAGCAATACAATTAACTCTCTTGTGAATGAAGTTAACTCCTTTGATTTAGCGGATGGTAGAATCCTCTTTGGGTTCCTGATAGTTAAGAACATGCCCAGACACCAGTATGACTTAGAAAGATTATGCATCAAACAAGATTATACCCTGTGTACTACTCAATGGTTAAAAAAGGGTCAACACACAGTACTGTGCTTGATGTTTATAAATATTTAAAACAACAACAAAACAGACTGTAGTCCTGAATCTTCAATATAAAGTTATTTATGAACGACTAAGTAACTGGCCATGATTTTTTTCAAAGCTTTGCAAGTAAAGAAGAGGGGGCTTTGTACTTGGCTGATTTCATAACCAAGATTTTTAAAACAGAGTGGAAAACTGCAAGTACAAGTAAGAAAAAAGTATGCCCGTTACGCTTTCAGAAACCAAATTCTATTACCACCATGAAGCTATTTACTGTCATTTAAGATCTCGGGTGTTACAATCTATAAAAGCTTGATACCAAAGTTTTCATCCCATTTTTATATCAGTTATGATTAGAAATTTTAAGGATTATTTACATAGGTGGCCCAGGGCTGGTAAGGAATTAATTCACTCCATTTACATTAGTATATGGTTTTCAGACTGGAACCGAGAGATGTCTAGCCAGCTTGGGATGAAGTGCTGAGGTTTGCCTGTACCCATCCATGTATATACATACATGTCTGAATCTTTGCATCATCAGTCACTGTATAGATATTAGTATGTTTAGTTTTATTTATGTTGGATCTTTTTTCTAGAAATTTACACACAAGTATGCACAAATATTTCCTTTTATAGGAAGGAAAATGACATAAACAAGTAGATTATATTGTCTTTACATGATAAGATAGCTTTCAGCAGTAAGCATCCAAAATTTGCACAAGTCATATAATGTGGTATTTATTTTATCTGTTTGCATTCAATTGACATGATCTTAAAAATTACTTACTATTTGGATAAAACTGGGTAAAACCTGGTCCTGAAAGGCCATTTCAGACAAGCCCCAACAGGATATAAATCAGAAGTCAATAGTGACATGCTGTACATTTTCAAATCACTGAATTTTCAGTCAGAACACTTAGGTATGTCTCGAGTGCCATATTTTTATCCTCTCCCCCCTCTTACCTCACATATTGACACCATTCATTTCACTTCTTACTAATTACATCAAATTAGATGAAAGCTTGATATTTTATCTACTTGTGGATTAGCAAGAAAATAAGGCTCCAGCTATGACAAGAATTTGCAACACAATTTTAAACCTCCAGGTAAGCCTACTTGAGTCAGTCATATTACTCATATGCTTAAAATTAGTACAGATCTTCGGCTCTGCAGAGTTATGACTTTGGTTTTGCCATAGGTTTCATTACAATACTCAGTAAATTAGAAGCAGAACATGTCAATATAAATATAGCCATAAATATAATTTTTTTTTAGAAATATATATCATTTTGCGTCTTGTCCTTTGTTGTTATGATAAGTGAAAGGAATGTTTTAAAATTTACTGTATGATTAGTGAATTTGATTTTTTCTTACTTGAAATACTGCATCAATTTATAGTCACTGATATTTTCTCTTCTTTTACTGAGAAGTTTGCATAGCCATGCCGAGAAATAAATACTGTGTGTTGTTAATCCATCCAGCAACAGATGTCTGATAGAGACTAGCTCTGTAAATCAAAACATGAACAAAAGCAACTTTGTGCACTGCCAAAGACAGAATGAGGCATATATTTCATTTTTCTTTCAGAAACTGAAGACTTTGGGTCAAATCCCAAACTTGCTTAAATCTCCAAAGTCTGCAGGAAATTTCTGGCAATCTTACATCTAAGGCAACAATGCGTCTTTGCATTCTTTGTAAAATTCCCTTTCATCATTTTCCAGTTCTTGAGAATTACCAGTGAATAATGATGCACACCTCAGTCACTTTCTCATTTTCCTTCCTACTGAAACATTAATGCCTAGTTTTTGATAGCCAAGGATGTTTTGTCCTCAGCCTTCACACATTCCAAGTTCAAGTATTCATTTACTGAATCTTTCATCATATGGCACTGGTCAATATATCCCTGTTGTAGTTTTTCATTGACTGTGACAAGTTCCTCTGGTATTTCCATTGGTACCTCTGGATGAGCCACAGCAGACTTTTTTTCCTCCTTGCCAGTACCCTGAATTTCTCACAAGTACAAAATGGCCCCATGCAGCCCCATGCAGATTGCAGCACCTCAGGCATGGCAAAGTGTAGCAGGATTCACATGCCAAAGAAATGCTCCCCCTGACATCTCGTAACTCCATCAATTCTGCATGCTCGGGACCTACCTTGGAGCTAAGAAGCTCTTTGTCACATGTGGATTCATAAATGAGAAACACCAAACTTCAGCTACTCTTCCGGTTACTTTTCTCCCATTTTGCCGTCACCATCTCAGTGTCATCTGCTTTGAACTCCTGGCAGATAGCTCTAAATCATGAGTTCCTATAGACACTGTGCCCTGCACAGGTCAGATGAGAGCTCCTTAAAACTGAGCAGTGGGAGTGTATAAGTGACAGCAGACCAAGAACTTGCTCCCTTTCCCCTCTGCCTCCAAAGCTTCGTATCTATTTTGAACAGGGCAGTGCAATATACACTCAGAACAGCCTCCTGGCAGCTCTCTGAGGCACTGATAGCCCAGAATCAGCCAGATTTTCCCATTTGTTTATAGCTCCAGTTATAAGGGGAACTATTACCCTTCACCACCATTTATTTCCTAATAAAGTGAAACTGTAGAGTTTTATCGTCTACTTTTATTTCTCTGGTCAGTCTTTATTCCAGATTGTGTTTACTAGCTGTTTATTTCCATTTATTATTAATATCTTCTTTCATTTGCCATCACAAATATAGACAAGTATATATGGTACATTAATCAAAACAAATAAAAAGAAAGTAGTACCCAAGCTCATCTTTGTTTACTCATTAAAAATACAGAATGAGAACTGACTGCGACTGAGATTTGCCTGTTGGTATAAGAGCAGTGGATAAAAAAAAAAAAGACAACAAAAGGATTTGCTGCATGTGCAAAAGGTATCACCCATGTGAATCACGGAGGCTGTATATGACTGCACCTGAGGAGATTTTATATCACAAGCTTTGATCATTTGATTTCTGAGCTTTCATTTTCTTCAAGGATTTCCACAGAAAGCAAAACAAAACTCTAAAATTTGCCAAAGGCCATTTTCTTTTATTATTCATAAGTGGTAGATATTACTAACGATGGCTTCATAAACCAAAAAAAGTTTTCTCAGTCCCATCTGCGTAGTAACATTTTATGAGAGATATATTACACACATTTATCCGGTATTGAGAAAACAGCAACATAACTTTAAAATTCACTTATCAGTGCGGGGGGAAAAAAGCCATAATAAGCAGCATTTGGGAGGAAGGGAAAAGGGGAGGTTGGGATGAAATGTATATAAACATCCCTGTCCAGGGGATACTCGTTATACACATGCTCCATCTTAATTCAAGTCATCTAACACGACTCCATCACATATATCCACAAGGGCCAAGACATACGTATTCTGCTCTCCTTGGTTTATATCCAGAACAAATCTATTTCACAGAGCTAAATGTTGCTGCTGGTTTGGGAATATTTGTTAAATGCCTATAATGTGATACAGATAAGTTATTTACTACTTGTGACTGGTGAGAAAATTGAGGCTTTTCATAATGTTACATTTCTACAGAAAAAAAATGCATTTATGAAAATAAATTGTTGGGGTCTTCTTTGACATTCTGTATTTTTCATAGGGTAAAAAAAGATGCATTAATGTGCTTTTAATGTCATCTAGAAGGGTATGAATGCAAAGTTATTCATGTGGGAGTGGCTACGCAAGTAAGGATACATGCCAACAACCAGATAACAACACTAGTAAAACACTACCCATCACTATTGTACACTGATTTTTTCCAGAAGTGTCAGAAAACGTGTATTGGTGTAGTTTACAACAAAATGTTGTGCTTTCCCTTTAGCTAATCCTCTCTGTCTCCTCAGAATCTGTTCCAGTCTTTATTAATTCAAAAATCTCTCTTCAGCTTCACTATTTGTTGGGCTCTAAATTTCACCAGAAAAATTAGGTACACAAAACCCAGAGTTGAAATCCCCATAGTCATGAGAGTGCTACACTGTCTAGTATTATTTCACAAGATATTGTCAGATCCTAAGCTTTCACTTCATACCGTAATTAATATTTAACACTGTTTTAACACATCACCTTCCAAGTTAGTAATATTTTTAGGCCTGATCTATACTTAATGCTTTACTGGCATTATTATGCCAATAGAAGCATGCATCAATACACCAGTGCCAACTTGTGCCTTACCATACCTATTTTATCATTATCCAATGCCTCCTCGTATAGTTTGTTTCAGTTCACCAAATCAGAATAGGCTGCAGCACGTTAAGCACTTCTCTAACAAAATGGTTTCATCTAAATACAGAATATGGTGTCTTTAGCATACCGCTACAGTTATACGGCTTAACGCAGCCAACTGTTAGTACAGTTTTATGCAAATGTCAAAGAATCAAAAATCACACTTAATCCCACAGCCATCATGCCACATTGGAAAACAGTAATTTTTTTTCTTCTTTTTTTTAATGAAAGCTTTAAAAATACTGAATATTTTATCTTATTTATCTGCTAATTCATGCTTCATTCAGATATTTTAAGCAACTGAAATGGAAACAGGGATGTGTCATCAAATGTAATGGCATTTTCCTCATTTGGTTCATTTAGGACAGTATTTCTCATGCCTCCAACTGCCGTAGTGATTGCAGGAGTGCTGCAAGACAGTTTTTACCATCTGTAGTCTGCTTTCATCTTCCCCTTCAGGGCAGGGGACTGAGACCAGACTGCAGTGACTGGCTGCAGCTGTAAAACAGTCAGGCTCCCGCCACAGAGGAACTGAGCTGCTGCCAGGGATGAAAGGTTTGCAGCAGTGCCCCAGCTCACCCCGACCTGTAAAACCCAAGCTGCTAGCCTGTCACTTGGGAGGAGGTGTGCAAGACCACAGTGAAATCTAAAAGGTCACTTTGAACTGGATTTTTTGAGGCATGCTGAGTACCTGGGTACAAAACCATGTTTGGTTTGTGTTGGGTTAACCGAGCAGAAGATTTTTAATAGTCTTAGCTGAAACGTAATGCTGTCATGCTACAGGATCAGAGACAGGAATATAAAGGTCTGCAAAGGGAGATGAGCAAGAAGAAATCACCGTTTTCACATTTTGAGAAAAAATTGATTTAGAACAGCAGCAGGCTTGGACTATGATGTTAGTTGTTATGGAGAGACAGAGCTAAGCAACCTTTTAATAGAAGTTACTGGTATTTTTGATAGAGATCTCCTAGGTTGGTTTGCTCTTATAAAACTACATGTGATGGCTTCATGCAAGTTCACCAAAGCAGGAGTAAAGTCAAACTGAGAGAATAAAGCAGGTCAAGTGTTCATGCCTTTGACTGAAAAACAGTACTGTAATGAGAGAGAACTTTACCAAAGCTCCAGTTTTCTCCATCTGACACTGAAAACAACAGCAGTCTGGCAGTCTGAAAAGGCTTTGAGAGCCAAGGGGAGAAAGCTTAAGGGTCATTTCAGGTCTTCTCTGTGGGGAGTGCCAAGGGAATGATTGAATCTCATAACTGGCTGAGCTGCAATGAAAGATAGTTCTTTTGATGAAGAATGCTTTCTGTTGGTTCCCCTATGGGTGACTTGCCCTGCAGAAATAAGTTGTGCATCCCCCCTTCTCCACTGAAAGTCATTGACATAAAAATTCAGCTTTTTGTCACCGATATTCACAACCAAACCTTTTTTCACAGGTTGATGAAAATTTTCAGGGATATTGCAACATAAAGAGCAACTTGGTTGGTTTTTTTTTCCCAAAAGGCTAGTAAACACATGGACCACAAGTAAGCTTTATGAATGATCCATTTCTTGTATTTTGGAGTACTCTACAAATGAGCTAATCTTGAAGCTTTCTTATGGCAGGAATCTGTTTGCAAAATGGATAAGGGAAAATCCTTGTTTTCAGCGTAACCAGTTTACCATGTCTTGGAGCCCGCACTGTCCTACATCTGAAACAGCCTAATAGTTAAGAGGGCATAGAGGTAAAGGAACAACTTTCCCTTACAGCTGTAGACATTCAGCTGATCTAATGTAATGTAGAGTAGTTTAAATTACTGTCAAAGACAGATGGCTTGTGATTGACCAAACCCAAAGATTTTAGAAATGCATGAGCTTGGCCATGATGGCTAAGAACAAATCCTGAATCCTTGCCAAGACAACCCAGAGTATCCCAAGAAAGCAGTGGCAAAAAGGATCTGGTCTTCACCCTATGAATTTGAAGAGGTTGCACAGTGGTTATCAGGAATCAAGTATCTTCCACCAGAGTACAGCACTAACTAGGCAGCACAGAATGAGCCTTGAGTATTTACGAACGCATCTGTTTTCTGAATTTAGGATAACAGTATTAAAAAAGAGATTGCTTAGTAAATGTAATAGTAAGATCAAGAACCAAAATAACAGAACAAGACACATAATTCAAATTTCCTATAAGTAAAAATGAACTAAAATATAAAACTATAGTGCTATCAGGCTGATAATGTATCAAATTTAATGATATATTAAATCTAATGGTTTAAAAAACAGTTCTATCCATCCAGCCCTCTCTCCCATTTATGCACTGAAGATTTCTTAAGTTAATGTTTCTGCTTAAACTTACCTTTGGTTATGTGAAATAACTGAAATGTTCCAGTGTTGGACTCCAGGCAGAAAAGAGCGAAGGGAAATGAATAGCTGGGACATGGGAAAATAGAGCAAATATCTGGTTTTGCACATCATCTTTTTTCATCTTGCTTTTTTCCTAAAACCCTGAGAATTTACATTACACACAGAGAGGCTAGACATAGTGTTATTAAAAGGATAACACAAAGGCGGCTTCAATCCGACATGCTTAGAAGACAGGAAAGACAGATTTGGGGCTGTCAGCCCAGCTATGCTGGACACACAATGATATAATCTATAATCACGTTCTCTTCTCTTTCTTTTCCTCCAAGTCTTCAAGCACACGCGTAAAGGAACAACAAAACTCATTTCAGGCTGTGTAGTGACGGCCTAGAGTGCCTAGAGTACTTCACTAATTTTTCGATGAAGTTAGCAGAAATGGAGAGGATGAGGCAGAGGATTTTAGGAGGAGGAAGGTTGCTTCTATGAGGAAGGCAGCTGAAGGAACACAGATTAACTGTGTGATGACAAGTAAATCACTGAAACTAAGTTTTGAAAGATGGCCTCCGATTACATATTCTATATTGTATGTGTTCCCAGCTTGATCTCTGAGGTCGTATTTCAGAAGAACAGAGCAACTGAAGCAGACTAAAATTATTCCCACAGTCCTGGGAAATGCTAAGTGCTCTGAAAAAATCATGCCATAGACCGTCTACACTGGCAATCTGAATTGGAGTATTTTTTGCCATTGATGTCAAAATACGGTGCCTCGGTTTCTGAACTGCAAACGGGAATAATACGGCATCCCAACCCCACCACACGTTTCCTCAGCAATGTGAGGATTTGTACTACCCCAAATTGCTGCAAAGCAGTCAGAAAAATGATGAAACCCAAATAATTTTGGACTTGGAGTTAAATTACAACCTACACAAGGCCTAGAGCCACAGATTAGAGCGAGTAGCTGTTAATTTTATGGGCTCTGTCCCTTGTGTTCACTGAATGAAGCAGAAGCCCAGCATGAAATACAGTGTATGCACAAGGTACCGTGTATATACTGCTGACAGTAATGCTGACAGTAAAGAGTTCTGAAACTTTGCAGGCTCCGAGTGCTTCTCTGAAACATTAAACTATTTTGATATAAGCAATATATAATATACTACAGGGAATTTATCATCATAAGAACGCTGGTGACTTCAAGTTTTTGTTTTGGTAAGGAGGTTGGTTTAAGTCAAATGTAACCAGCCACATTTGCTTTGGCTTTTTTATGTAAGAGTAGGTTGCTAAACCTTGCTTAATACTGACTGACTGAACAGTATTAACAGCTGACAGCTGAGACGCAGGCCTGTTGTAATTCGGGTATTTCTAGACTGGAGCAGCTCGGGGGTTTAGTATAAAACACTGAGCAAGGTTAGAAATGAACTAGATGATTGATACTGTTTTTCTGAACTGAACACTGTATTAAGAAAAAAATTCAAAAAAGGAAAGCTAAGGTTCTGGAAAGCTACGGTTTTCACCTGATCTATTCCCAAGCTTACGCGAGTTTTCGCATGTTTTTAGCATTAATTGTTTCAGCAAATTTTAGCATTAATTGGTCAAACTCCAAACTCTGCTCAGCCCCGGGCCGGTGCCGCCGGGCAGCGCCGCAGCCCCCTCGAGCACCGGCTCCTCGCCGGGCGCCGGCCCCAGCTGCTTTGCCCGGCAGCGGCCCCGGGGGCTGCGCGGCCCCGCGCCCCGCGCCCCGGCCCGGCAGCGGCGCAGACCCGCAGCGGCCGCTGCGCCGTGCCCGGGCCGCTGCCGGCGGGCGAGGGGCCACTAGAGGGTGTCGCAGCCACGGGAAGCGGCAGAAGGTGCTCACGAATGAGGCTCAAAAGATGAAGAAAGAGTTCTTCTTTTCAAATACACGTCCTTCAGGTCCTCCCGTGATCATTTTGACGCTGACTGTGGCCCTCTGCTGAGGCTACAGTGGCACATTACACCTTCCTACCAGGCAGCAAGGCACCGAACGCTGGTGTTGATAATCCTATTAGCGGCTTCTGTGTTTATCACCTGTAATTAAATGTTGCCATTTACAGTGTAAAGTATATGAGACAATAAGAGAGTTAGAAACTGGTTAAACCCTATCTTAAACCTACAGCCTTTGACAAGAGGGAAAGCATTTGGTTTTTTCCCCTCCTCATACATTTCAGACTCATGAACGTAAGACTCTTAAATGGATTTAACAAAGCATAACAAAAATATTCAGAAAAGCACTGAGCTCCTGGCCAGACAGCTACTGAAGATGGTTTTGTTTCTTACTTCCTTTGACTTCACAAGGGACGTCAAGATGGATCCAAACAACACAGGCAGACACCACATCTATCAGAAAGTTCTCAATATTCATGAGCATTTGCTTACACGGTTCCAGTTTGCGGATTGCTTATTAGCTTTGCTGACATAAACACAGTGGTGGTGGGTTTTGTTTTTGTTGTTTTTTTTAAGTGAATAGCCTGGGTGGAAAAACAGCGATATAATTAAAACAAAACAGGACATGTATGTGTTGTAAACAAAAGGACTGGTGATCTTCTTCATTCAAATCTTCACTGAGCTGCCATCTGTTCATTGTAACAAGCTTATATTTCTTGAGTATTTGCCGTCATTTTAATTTCTGTGTAACACTGAATAAAATGAAGGGAAATTAATTTCTGCTCGTTCATGAAATTGTTTACTCATGGAACAAATATTCTTCTAACCCCATTCTGCCTATCTCAGCCCCCCCTGAGGTTGTAGTCTGAGACTTCCAGTGCAACAACCATCTCCAAGCCAGACTTGTCGCCATCCTTTAAACCCACCATAGTACTATCCAGCATCAGCACTGGGCAAAATTGTAACTCAAAGCAGGCTCATCATCTTCTGCACCAAATAGCAAGATGCCTTGCCCCTATCCACAGCTCCAGTCCAGTTGTAGAGAGGCTTTCAATGATCTACAGTCCCAAACCACCCTGTCTCTTCAATCCTAACCACGGCAGAAAGAAGTTGTCTTCTGCCTCTGGAGCACTACTCTCCAGCTCTTACTCATCTGCAAATATGCGATGACTGTCTGATGACAACCTCATTATAAACCTGAGAGTATATATTTTTTCCTAACTGCTGCTCAGACCCCCATCTCTCCAAATCCAAACATATGAAGGAACCAGGTTAAATCAAGCCTGCGGGCAAAATTCAATCTTGGTTGGGTAGCCAAACTAGCTCCAGTCCTCTTTTGGTTCTACATCTAGGTGTCATCCTAATCCTGTCTGGCAGTCACCATCACTAACCATGGCTCTCTCCAACTATAGGACTGTCATAGGGCTGTAGCCCAAGACCATCTTGACCATGCCTCTGATCCAGGACCACTGTCTGCTTCCAAACAAATACAGAGTCTCAGTCCAGTGTCAGACATCTCCACTCTTAACACTGTCCAGCCCCAATCTTGGTTCTCGTCTGCATCACCAATTTCACCTTCTAACTCCAGCCAAAACAACCATCCTTGCAACTGCAACCTTTTTCATCATCCAGTTTACTGGTGCATTACCAAAGCTTTTGGGTCATAGCCAAATGCTTTAATTGTATGCTTTAATTTAATGCTTTAATTCCAGCATTACTCTGGGACAATATTCTGTAATCTCTGTATTTCTCTGACATCAGCTACTTTCAAGCATATAGAATGTGATACAATTTTTTTTGGCTGATGATCTCTGGCTAGAGCAGGTGGGAAGTCATGGTCTGAATCTTTTTTCCTGTGGTTTACTATTGATACAACTGGATGCTTTTTAAATCAGAAGGAGCTGTTAGACATAGGCACAGTATTAGGTTTGTAGTACTGTGCCTATATGCCTGTATTCTCTCTAGGTAACATAAAAGGCTAGTATTGGAGAGTTGTTCAACAGCCATGAGATCTCTTTTATCCTGTAGAAATACAGGATGCAGGCTGAATTAGGATAATCTCATTTAAAGGACCATTTTACCTTTTAAGACAAGGTCGAGATACAATTTAAAAAATATATAATTGAACTTTTATCAATACAAGTAGTGCACAATAGGCTTGGCTGCAAATCGGAAATTTACTAATAAAAGCATAATTAAAATGAAAATTCCTTGAAGATCAGGTTAAAGCTACCTTTGGCAGTAACTGTTCCTAATTAGACTGAACAAGTCTATTGCATTTTACAAGGATATCAAGAAAAATAAGAACAAGAAAACAACATCATACAGGAACCTGTGTTAGGCTGAGTACATCAGAGAAAAAGCAAAGAATAAGTGCAAGGCAAGTGCTGCATAGCAAAGAAGAGGGCTCCTGGTTTATGTGTGGGTCATTTTTTCTACTATAGAAACAAGAACGATTACACAGAAAGATTCCCCTGGGCAGTATGTCACCACTGCAGGCCTGTCTTTGCTCTCAGCAACCCAGAAGAAAGGATTTATTTGATGTTTGCAAGCCAAGGATTGAGAAAACCTGCCGCCCAAGGTCTTCTTTCTTCAACAGGCATCGAATAACCTTTTGGATATCTTCAACTGAATTAATCTTGCTTGAAGAAACAATTAAATTATGCAGCTGCTGTCCCTTTGGATGCTTATTTTATATTTTGTGTCCCTTGTGCAGATATGCAGTGAATATCTTACCACGGGTGTTTTTGCCAGGCTGATAAGAAGAGTTTAGAGGGAGCCAACCTCCTGTGACCCAGCTTCAGAGGCCCCACGTTTTCACACTATTTTCAAAGAGCTTTGGAGTAGGGCATCTCATGGAAATCTTTGGCTTCCCAGTCTACTTCCAGTTCCTCCCTGAAGAACTCGGTGGAAGGATAGAAATTCTCCTCAGCAAGTCAGAAGAAAAACAAAAGACACTGAGGAATAACTTGCTTTCTGTGAACTAAAACTTCTTTGGAAGTTTTGGGAAGTGAAGGTAAACCTGGCTCAGACAGCACTTCTCTTTGGAGAATGAGTTCAGCAGTTTCCCAGCCTGCAAACTTGGGCTGCTGGCATCTGGCTGAGAGGCTGGAGGGGAACCTGCTCAGCAGTGAACCTGGTGCCCTCCTGGCTGTTTTGTTTCTGCAAAATGAGCTCACATTTCAGTTCCTAAGGCTCACACACTAAATAACAGAGCTTACACCCTGTTGTTACTGCAGATTTCGGGGGGGGGGATAGCTGGCTGACCAGGACACGGCTCCTGACCCAGCCTCCCTATCAGCACAGCTCTCCAGCAGGACTCCAGCCATGCCTGCAAGGCAGATGTGCGTGGAAACAGTTTCTTCATCAGCATGAAACTCACTTTAAAAACTTAGCTTTGTGTGCACAATGACAATCTTGGGAGACATTCTTGTTAAAATATTTTAAACAAGATAGACTCCTTCACAAACAAAATGACCACGGGATGTATAAAGGAGCTGACAAGGGATATGAAAACACAGATGGCAAAATGCAAAAGGTGACTGACGCTTCCAGGAACAATGCGCACCGCCTCTGATAACATGCGCTGTCAGATAAACAGGTCTTGTATTGAACACATCACCCAGTTTGGTTCAGATGTGGTAAAGGGCACAGTGTACCCCACCAGTTAAAAGGAGAGCATGCGTTTAGAAGAGTCAGCCTCTCTAACAGCATGTCCAAAGAGAAAGCCTTGGTAACCACATATCACATATCATAACCCTCTGTGATATGTACGTTTAGCACAGACAGATATATCATGCAGTATAATATTTCCTACCCAGTAAATATGATTCTAAAGTTTCACACATCAATGTGAGAGTGGGGAAGATAATAAGTGTTTGGGCCTCTGCTTCGGCTAAGGGCATGTCCTGATTTCCCTGGAAAGCCCTGGTTTAAAACCACGTATAGAGCTGCACCCACTAAAAATCTTGGAGTAAAATGGAGGTGTTATTTGTGCTCCTGGGAGTAACTCCTGCTTGAAACTAGCCAAAAGAGTACTAGCATGGTACCCACAAAGAAAAAACACATGCAAATTATATAGTAAATGCATCAACAGCAAAAATCATTCTGCAAGTGCTGTTTGTCACTTCACACTGAATTTAATTACAGTTAAGGATTTAATTAGAATTTTTCTGTTATTCTACTATCTGGTTTTCCCACTTTTTTTTTTTTTTTTAACTTGACTGATCTTTTTGTTGTTTCACTGATGTTCTCTTTATACTCTGGACTTCAAACAGCTTCATGCCCTAGGGATGACAAATACTTTTAGGCTTGATTACTTGTAATGATGGATGCCTACATTGCAGGTAGAGGAGGTGGGGAGAGTGATCTCTTACTGTGCCCGTTCTCCTCCTCTGCCAAGCAGATTTCTTAGATGCAGCTGCCTGACTGGCACTCTCACCTACTTGATCCTTGAGCAGTGAAATGTTATTAATTAACGACTTGTTTTCTGATAGTGACTTATACCATATATTTTGCACACCACAGAGATCTGGCAAGAGTGGAATAACTATCATTTCAGAAAAGACCTGAGTGCCATCTGTTTTTCCTGGCACCAGCATTTCTTGGGAGGTTAGAAAGGTTGAGGACCAAATATTTTCTCATCCACTTTTCTCTAAATCATTGTCAAAGAAAAAATCATAAGTTTTGAAACACTGCCGCCTTCTTTCTCTCTTAGAGTACACACACAGAGGTTACATGTACTTTTCTACAACATGATCTTATATATTTTTTTCTGTTGTCTGACAAAATCCATATGTTCCAGGCTCAGACCATCTGTCACTTTTGATTCTTTTGCACAAAAGTTTTTGATGCATTTCTCTCATGATTGATTTCTTTCTGTAATTTCACAGGGGGGCATTTGACAGAAAGAATTTTCATACCTCACCAGCCCAAGGTAATCTACATGCACAGGTCTCCTCAGTGACAAAAGACTGGATGAATAAAGAGCTTTCAGTTCCCAAGCAGAGCAGGGGTTGCGTTTTGCTTGGTTGGGTTTTTTTCCTCCAAGAAAGCAAAGCACCCCTGGAAAACAGAACAGTAGTGAAAGAGTTGTTTGCTCTTTGAAGACTAGTAGTTCCCTGCCAAAGCCAAGTCCCAGAGAATTAAGCAACTCCAGTTATAACTATAACCATCTCTATAACCATCTAGGGCTTTGCAAGGACTAGATCCAAGTGGACTAGCTCACAAATACTGTAAATGCTGGAGACCTTTAATGACAGAGCTGTGGGATGCATGTTGTCATAAGCCTTAAGTACCAAGCAGTAACTGGTGTTTGTTCTTACTCCTGGAACATGGATTTATAAATGATTTTCTCATTGCTGGCTGGCTAGCAGTAGAAATGGAAGATTAGCGTGTATTTCAAATGAGAAGTAAATCATACAGGTTTATTTTGGTTTCTAGTCTGTACTATGGCTGTTTGCAAATAACTATTTCATATTCTATGTGTTGGTAAAAGCATAAATGGGTTCCAGCACTGCAAATTAGTTGACTGTGTTAAAATCAATGATTTGCTGGTTGCTACTCACTCTCCCAGCCACTTAGGACATCCAGTCCTTCGCCAGTCATCTTCTGCAACAGAAGACCCTGTCTGCATTCTAAGGTCAAAAGTAAGGTTACAGGGTTTGCATCCCCCCCCGCCCCTTGTAGAACATGACAATGACAAAAATCAAATCCAAGATGACATTTTCTAGGGAAAAATGTTATTATTGGGCAAAAACTTATCAACAAAGCGTTCCACAAACAAAGGCACTAAAGAAGGACTTGAAGTCCAAATGATTCTCTCTGGAGGCTTCTTGGTTAGGCTGTTTCTCCCATGTTCCATCATACAGAGAAGAGAGTATGTGATACAAGTCTTATGGGTGAAGTGAATCACAGGAGGTGCAGGGTAGCCAGCCATGTGCTACACTGGAAATGGAGGCAAAGAAGAGCATAATCAAGATTTACAAAGGAGTCTGCAGCTTCATAGACAAACTAAATTTTTCAGCTCTCATTTGAAATACGTGCTCATGGACAGAAAAGAGGAACTTATCTTTTTTTCTTTTTCAAATAATATTTTTACCACCACCACCACAATTTGTCTGAAGTCTAATTTGGAAAGAAAACATTTTAAAAGCCCTTTTCTCAGAGTTTTATCATAGGAAACACACTCATATAAACACCCAAGGGTATCCATTCCCTTCTGCAGGCTACCAGTAAAGGTAAAACCCTGCCCCAAATGCTATAAAAAAATATACTGAGACCGTTTTTGTGAGTGGTTCTAAATATTATCACAAAACAGAAAAGTTTTGCTGCTAGAAAAAGTCTCAACTGATCACCACAGAGCCTAACCCCTAAAACTAAAGCCGTTTTTCCATTAGCAGCATTTTCAGAAGAAGACATTAAAATCACATCACGATCCAAATCCAAACTTTTCCAAAGTCAGAACTTAACGTCTATCTTCAGGTCCATTACACAGCACTAGCGTGTGAAACCAAGATCTGGAAAACAGCCTGAAACTCACTGAAATAGAAGCCATGAATATGGACAAAGTGGATTTGATGTTTCCACGCAAGCCTACCTCTAGTTTCCATAGGTACCAATTTTGCAAACCCATGTAATGGAGAGCTTGATTGTACCTCTCCAGCGCAATTGCTGCTAAGAGCAATTGACTGAACCCCACTGTCTCCACATTGTCATATTTTGCTCTGATTTTCTGCAGCTGCTCTGTAAAAGGGTGTTTCAGTGTCAGTAACCTCTGAAAAGACTGGGCTGTGTGCTGTGCTTGCCAGTTCTGTCTGACAGCTCCTGTTCACAGGTCTTCAAATAAACAATGCTCCATATCTGTAATTCTTGACAGCCTGCTCTACTATCTTGTACAAAAAGTTAGTCTTTTTTTCTCTTGACTGTAAAAATAAAAACTATACCATAAACAAATAATTCCCTTATGTATTCTGCTTCACGTTATTCAACAGCGTTAGTCACATTAACAGATAAGACGTTTTAAGATAATCCAATTCTGTAGCACTGTATTTGTTTTCTTGAGCTGTAGCTTTCTCAGTGTGTCTAACTAAAAGGGATTTGGGGTATCTCTGGGAAGCTTCAGTATTCAGCATTGCTGAATACATAGTTTAGGTAAGGTAAGAGCAACATTTTGCTCCACGTTGTTTCTCCTTTTCAGGAGATTTAAACAGTGGGGGTTTTGTTTTCATTTTTTGGCAAGTGTTTCTTGAATGTTCATTCCATTAAAACTTTAATTCCACTATAAACATATATTTGGAGGAACTTGGTACCTGGCATCAGGTCAAGCAGCAGGGAAAAGATTGATTTACTAGAAGTCTGAAAATTGTAATGACTTTGTACTTTCCTCTCACCAAGGCTTGTTTTCTTGCCTAATCCATTTTCGGTTGCTTGCAGCATTTAACATGCGCAACTTGTAGAGTTTGTCAAGCACAACAGGAACACCAGGTCATAACCAGCGTCCTGGATGGCTGCAATTTCTGTTTCATCATTAATTCAGCAATTTTTTTTTCCATTCCAATTTTACTATTAATAAACGTGCTCAGCTTTTCTTTCAAAGAGAATTATGATCATATGTTTGGCTTCAGTGTTAGCTTACCCTTAACTTTGGCTGTGTTGCCTTCGATGGCTTGCTATGATCTGCACCCAGGACTACTGATGGTGCAACAGGTAGGCATGATACGCACTATACCTCACCGAGGCCTGGAAGACCATTGAAAAGAGAAAGCCTGTGAGAAACAAATATGAGGACAATCTTAGGAAACAAGGAATGTAAGTAAGAAGCTTTTCATCTTTTGTTCTTTTTTCAAATATGATATTCTCAAAAAGGGACTAGTCCAACCCCTTTCAGAAATTGCTCCGTGCTTGCCTCCAGACCCATTTTTGTAGGTTCTGAGAAGTCTTTTACTGATGTCAATGAAAGTTGTATTTTTCAACTTTAATAAATAAATAAATAAATAAATAAATTAGTCCTTAACTGACCATGATGGTATATGACAGGTTCTGAACGCTTGGAGAACTATCCCAGATCTTATGGATGTTGCATTGTAAGGAGATAGGGAAACTTTCCTTAGATTTAGTTTCTGATAATGCCAGAGATGATCTGTGTTTCATTGGACAAACCACTTAGAACAAATTTCATGAGTTATTAGGCATGTTAAGATGCTGATAAGTGCCTAATAGGATTTTTGAAGGAATCCAAGTGAGACAAAAGTATATCCTGCCATGGTCTAATTTCCTTTTTTCCCCCAACATAGAGCGGAGGGGAAAGAGAGAAAAGAGAAAAAAAAAAAAAAAAAGAGGGTAGGAGTACCACATGTAGTCCTACCACACTTAATACTGATAACTGAGACTTGTTGCTTCAGTGCATTGCTCGCATTGCTCTTAACCTAGCCTTATATATCAGCTGAGTCTTGGTATTTTTTTGTACTGAATCCGCATGGGATTTTTCATGCGATAACGATAATCAAATTATAGCTTTTTATAAAATAAATTGAATTATAATGTATTTGTTCCTTACTCATGTTAGCTTCAGTCTCTGCAGAAGTAAGAGAAATTCTTGACTTTGAAAGATGATCTCCAAAAAAAGAATTAATTCTGTCCTTAAATCTTTCATTTTAACCTTCTAGCTCCGATTTCTGGCAATAAAGAATGTATAATATGAACACAGCATAAGCTTTCCCAGCCAAAAAAGAAATAACACGTGACTAATTAAGAAACACTAAAGATGATGTTAGCAACTCTTCAAAATTACAGTCCATTAATTTCAGTTATACAGGAGAACTACATATTTTCACATTAATAATAAATGAAATTGTCATCATTAACATTATTTCAGAACAGGAGAACTTATAATATATCATGCATGATTAGTTCTGTGTGTCATTAACAGTTCAGTGGATAATTTATGATTTTCCCTATCAAAAGCAAAACAAAACTAGTATATGCCACGAATTGTTGAAAGTAAACTCATGATCTGAATTTGAAACAATCTAAATTATTTATTGGGAATAATGAAAGCAGGAATGAAGGTTTTGACTGTTTCTCTACCAGCAGTTGAATTTCCTTTGGTTTGTCTCCATGTTCTTAAACTAAAGCTGGCTAGCTCTCTCTGGACCTGATTTATTACTCCTAAATTTCTCCAGTTCCATGCCAGTGATACTCTGTTCATTTTAATGCAGGAGAATGGCAAATCCTTTCTCTTATTTTTTTAAGAACATTTGTGTCCTGGTATCACCCACAAGATATCCAAGTTCTTCAGTAGTTCCAGAGACGTTAAAATAACATTTTAAAAAGTGCTTCACCCAGGTGAGACAGATGGGGTCCCTCTCACCTCAATTAGTCCATACTGTCAGCTCTCTCCTTGGACTGTCTAACAAATTTTCTGATGTGGACAGATCCTCTCTAAGTTGCTAGAACTGGTTCATTTTCTTTTATGTTCATCTCCATTAAAATGAAGAAAAAAAGAGTTAAAAAAACATCATCTCCACTTTAGATGTGGGCTTTAGCCTTGCAGCTCTTAGTAGAGTTAATAGGATTTCAGCCTCCCTGTACTGGAGGGTCCAATAGCAGCATTTACCCAGGCATTTAAACACATCAATTAACAAAGAGAGAGTTACTTCTTTTGGAAAGGTATAACTAAACCTTTTCAATTACTGATTGCCACATCTCAATATCTGCAAGGATCCCGCAGTGGTGTAGAGGGAAGGTGGCAGGAGGAGAATTGAGGGTAAGCTGGGTCGTCTTGTGGTCCCGCACTGTTTACCCTCCTAAAATAGGCAGCCTACATCCGTATTTTTCAAAGAGTAACACCAGCGTTTATCTTAAAAGTTTATAAACTGCATCTGTCAAAAATGTCTGTGGAACGCACTGCACGAGTTTCGCATTTGTATTCTCTTATCAGAAACAAGAGATGACATTGATTTTGTTGAAGACAAAATAAGGTGTTTTCACTTTTTAGTAAACGGCATATTCTGCTGTTTTGTTTCACTCTGCCATGTGACTCCTCAGCCAGACCATGAAAAAAAGATAGAGACAATGCTTCCACTTAATGTTTGTTCAAAAGATTGGACTGATATCCTTACTGTTTGATGAGAACTGGCCAAAGAGAAAGCAAATTTGTGTTTAAAATACCAGTCAGCACTCCTCTGCTCACAAGAGACTTCAATAAGGTGACCTGTGCTGATGAAGCTAGGTCTTTAAGACATAAAGGACTGAGATTTATCTTTTGTGATTTGCCAATTGGTGATAAAATGATTTTACAGGGGAGAGTCACCATGGTGGGAGACCGAAAGGAAAGACAAAGAACAACAGCAGTTTTTGCTCTCAGACAGTTCTTTCATTTCAGGCTTTCCAATTCCTGGTGTAACGTTCTTAAAAAAAAAAGACTTAAAAAAAAGACTAAGCTGAAGCACAAACAGGTGGAATGAATTACCAGAGATTCGCATTTTCAGTGCATTGCTCAAGCCAGAAGAAAATATGACTTTTCTGAGACAGAGGGGTTTTCTAACACCTTAAACAGAAGGAAAACCTCAGTTGCTGTGTTGGCACATGCTCCAGTGCATGAATGCAACAGAGGCACTTGCACCGTGGTGAAATTTAAACCAGCTCAAGCTAATGGTGCTGCTGGAAGAGGCACCATCTGGCCTCTCCATTCCCAGATATTCCTTCCTTCTCTAAGATCCCCCCTTCTTCCAGTGTGAATCCCATAGTTCACTGTCTCAAGGAACAGGCCCAAGTTCAAGTTTAATTGGAAGTATTTACTTCTAATTTAATTAACAAGGTGCCTACCAGCTTTGTGAAACTCTGTAGTCATTCCTGCAGCTCCAGAAGTTGAATTTATGGGTTAGATGTGGGCTACAGAGTCACACAGATACTGTCTGGGCAGAGTTAAAGTCCTAGAGTGAATTATTAGAGCCAGGACATATGTACTGTAATACTTAAACCAGCTTTTATTACATTCCTAGAGGAGGGTGAAATACTTTCTCCTACTGGCATTTGTTGAATACTTTTTAACATGAACCCTTGCCACAGCTTAAGCATTTGTTGTATCTCTAGCAGCCTATAAGCAACAAAATAATGTCAGGAGTGCCTTTAGATCCCTCCTACACCCCCAAAAAGACCTAATACAAAATTGGCTCGAAAGCCAGAACAAAAAGGAGAAGACCACATCTTGTAAGACTCAGAATAAAAAGCTGCAGCATAGTGAAACACATCTGGAGCCTGCTCATGAGTACCGAGAGAGACACCATACAGACACGAAACAAAAAGATGGTCCCCGATCTGATCCCCAGAGCTTTCTCTCTAAGCATAGAAACAGAAGCAACAACCAGGTGGGGAGAGCACAAGACAGCAGTGCATTAATTAAGATTACAGCAGTAAGCAGAGCGCACTGCACACCGGCTGTCTAACCATTGCAAGCACTTTGCGGATCACAGCTGCTGATCAGCTCATTCTTATTTGGCTTCTCCACTAGGGATGGTGGAAGGAGGATCTATTTTTTCCCTTTTAAGAAAACAAAATGAAAAACTGCCCTCTGAGTTCTTCTTTATAGTCATTCTCTTTTGTTCATCTACATTTTTACAACCTTTTATGTTTGGAAATAACAATTATTGCTTAACTACATGTTTAAAGAAACCCTTAAAACCCAGATGAACATAATCATCAAGGTGTGAAATGAATGACTTCTGAACCTTCAGCAAAATTATTTTCTATGAAATCAAATTCTGCTGTTGATCCCTTTGAATTATCTTTTTAGTGTGTCCACCACATGCGGAGTCATACTTCAGCCACAGCAGCAGGGTACATCAGAGGAAATATTTGAAACTGCCCAAAGAAGACGTTCGGTTTTCCTATTATTTTTATTTATTTATTTTTACTAGCATTTTGCACTTGCCTTCTGTACGTTGCAGGCTGAAGGGGTTTAAACATCTTTAAGGGGGTTTTGTAATGTTCTATGAGTGTAATAGTGACATATTTAAGATCTAATTCCCTTCCATATAACTAGTACTATGCAAATAAAAGGAACTGCACTTTAGTATAAAATCTTTGAATATGACTGGGATGCTGTTTCTGTATTAAAAGTTTCCTTCCTTACAGGTGCAGGCATTTCTACTCAGATTTCTCTCTGCTCCCCTTAAGCTTCAGACCACACTGTAATCAGACTATCCAGTGGATATTAAATGAGATCATTCAGCTTTACAGCTTATACCTAATTAGACTACTGGATACTCAAAGAACATCCACATCGTGTTCTCTCTCTCTCTCAGAGAACTCCAGAGAAGCTGAAAACCTACAAACTCCAAAGCTTTATCCAAATAATATAAAAACTATATGGAGAAACTATATACAAACTAAAATACACTTTGTATTTTTGCTCATTGTTGTCCTAAAGCCTAAGGTCACTTCTTGTGAAGAAAATGTATCAGAAATTGTCGTTAAGGAAACCTTGAAATGTTATCCTCCCGGAGGAAGGAGACAGAAGCACAAACAGAATTTTGCCATAAGACATCATATTGGGAACATGGAGAATAATGGAATATAGTAAAACCTTAAAAATCAGTATATGTGCAGAGAGTCTGTGCTTCAAGTATCATCCAAGTAATAATCAGTACATAATGGTTCTACCAGACCAGCAAAGCATCTACAAGGCTTGAAACTGCAAACTCATGAGAAAAAGATTTTAACCTAAAAGTTCACATTTCTCCATTTTCAAGTCAGCAGGAAGAACAAGAACTAATTTATGTTTACAATCACTCAGTTTGATTAAGAAGTCATACTTCAACAACTCTAAAGATGCATTTTCTGAACATCCTCCTTTCCATTCAATTAATTCCAAATGATATTTGCCCAGAAAATGTAGAGCATGTTTAACGGCAATAGAGATAATGCTAAAGCAAGCAATCCCTGGTTAAAACTTGGACTCACTTCTGTCAGCATTCTTGCAAGAACATTACACCTTGGTTTCCTCATTAATATTGTTCTACATTAGCCTAATGTAAAACTAAGTAATGTGTCAGGCAGCAGGAACGAGCAGGCAAACATAAAGCATTTTACATATGGTAGATTTCAAATGACCTTCTCCATTTTACTTACCATAAAATCAGTGATTTTCAGGGCTGCAACTGAGACTTTGCTATGATCTTAACTGGTGAGCATCGTTTGGAAAAAATGACTGCTACTTGAGTCTGAATACGTTAGGGATAGGGACTGGGACTGAGATTTAGGACATTGGTTTTATTTTTACTTGTGCCAGTGACTTATTTCATGGGTAAATCACATCAAATTGGACATGACCGACATACTTGGAAATGTTGCTGCTAATGCTAAGAGAACAGCTTCCCTTCGCATTCCCAGAGATACTTTTCTGTATCAGTTTCCCAGGATGCCAAAACAGAGCAAATTATACTTACACTTTATTATCTTAAAACATAAAGAGGCAAAAAAAAAAAGAATTTCTATATGAAGTTACTGAGACTTGGGCATTTGCAGCAAATACAAGAGTCAGTATGTCCCTGTGTGAGATTGTCTTCACGCTAAAAAAAAAGTATATTCTATGCCTGTGTCTCTCTAACACAGAGTCAGAGACAAATGAGGCTGGAAAGGACCTCAAGGGGTGATTTTGATCCATTTTTCCATGTTTTTCCCCAGGATATTCTGTTGGCCACAAGACAATCTTAGGACTGTACTCATCTCTTGAGAACTGCTAGCACAGAGGTACTTAGATCTGGGGAGCATCTTCCATGAGCGCTTCCCAGCTCAGCATTCATTGCTGGGGAGCTCTCAGGGTAAGGACAGCTCCCGACGAGGGAGAATCTGTGAAAGCACTTCAGAAGGAGAACGCAGAGAGGAAGAGGGTGTCTATAGCTGCTGAGAGCAGTTCTACCACCTCTCAACAAGGCAGGAGACAAGCAGATAGCTTAGGCTATGGAGTGGCTCTTAACATCTGTTAATTCCAGTGCTTCACCATTCTTCCCCTTAGAAAGGATTTCTTGACATCCTGCAGAGTATTGGTCGCCTTTCCAATATTTCCAGAGTTTAGCTGAAAATGGAGCACTATAAAAAATACCCATGATTTTAATTTAAAATGTTTGCACCTTGGAGCCTTTTTCCTAGGCAAGGGCTAGGCAGGGCTTTTACTGCCCACAAGTGCAGTTTCCAAGTCTCCTACAAGGATGCTAAAAATCATGCGAATAATTAACCAGTGCAATTGGGCATTTAACTCCACACCTGCAAAGTTTGTAAACCATGAAAATTTATGGTTTAATAATGTAATATGGGTTCAGTTTAATGTGTAAAATACAGCACTGCAATGGAAACAACTGTAAATTTTCATGGCTAACAAACTTTGCAGGTGTGGTGTTTCATGCTCAGTTGCCCCATTTAATTATTTCTATGTTTATTGAGATCCCAATAGAAGATCATGAAACAGACCATCTTTGAAAATGAAATTATTTTATTTAAAATTATGAATATGTAATTTTAAGATGTCCTGTCACAGCTAGAACTGTATTTTAGGTGTATTACAGAGAAATCCCAGTAGAATCGAAATAAATTGCTTTCAGATTTGGGCGTGAACAGAAAATATGAATTCATGTTTGGAAGAAAGATTGAGAAAGAGGGAAAAAGATACTCAAATTTGACGTTCAGCCCAATTTATATGATTCCAGATTATAAATCACTGTATCTACCTGCTTCATCTTGTTAAGCCTTGTTTCCCTCTTTAATGTTGGTGAAATTTCTCTTTTTGATGTAGACTCACTAGGGGTTTTAGCTCTAGCCTATCCTCTGATAAACCCCAAACACACCCCGTATGCCATAAAATGGGATATATGGGAAAAAGAGTGATTGATTCAAAGGCCATCGAAATCAATAGAAGTCTTTCCATTGGTTTGAATCATTTTCAGATCAGGCTTTACTATTTTCAGGAGCAGAAGCTTGTTTCTTCCACAGTGAAAACATTTATCAGAGAGCAATTTTTCATCTCTGTGTTCAAATGGTGCCTAGTCTGGAGTCTGAACTTTGATACCTGCTCCGACAGAAGAGCAAGCTGTGCCAACACCTTCGGTTTACAAATCACTGTCAAGCTGTCAAACCAATCAGGAATTCAAAGCACCTAAGACCTTTTAAATGCTGCCAGTGTTCCATCATGAAACATATTTAAATATTACAAAGCTTTCAGATTCAGTGTCATTTCTTATAGCAAAGTGTTACAAGGAATTTCTAATTAGTGTATTCTATTATTTTTCATTTACTGAAACTACAAAACCCACCATTTATAATGAAATTCTCTATTATTCAGGTTGCAGTTAGACAAGAAACACTTTTACCATGGTGAGCCTAACAGTTTGCAGATCTTTAGGTAACACTTGATACTGGGGTTGGCCCTCATAGACTAAAAGGCTAACTAGTATTCTCAAATGGGTCTTTAAATTGAAAAAGACAATATTAGTATGTTACAAAAATTTATCTGATGGCATATCTAAGGATAAAGACAGCTGAGAGGAAATCCATCAAGGATCCTGGTAAAGCAACTTTTGGACTGATCCAACCAGAGACTATGTAAAGCTGCTGTACCCCTGCATTGCTTAAAGCTCCTGGAAGGATTCAGAAACCAGTAACAGTGACCAAAATCACCTAACAATGAGCAAATGTCCTCGTCCTCCTTCCTCCCTGTACATTCCCTCTTTTCTTGCCAGAAGAGCGCTGGCTGCCACGGGAGTTACTCTACCTCAACCCTCCACCACCAAAGCACCTCCTCGGGCAGAAATCCCCCCGACCCACCCAGCTCACCTCATCGCAGCAGAGGATGTAGGCACAGCTGTTCAAGCCAATTTTCCCTACCCTGTAGAATCATAGAATCATTTAGGTTGGAAAAGACCTTTAAGATAAATGCCTTGCTTGAATGACAGCTTCAGAACAGATACCAAAGGCTTCACACGTTCTTCAAAGATCACATAGAAACAAAAACACTAGAAAGAGTTTTCTAACAAAGGAGGAGGTTTCTATGCACTGAAACCTTTTGGTTATTCAGTCTTCACAGAGCAGCTGGAGAAGGGACCTACACGTCAGTGTTGCGCCCTCCACTCTCCAATGGGCGCAAAGGACAGATGCTGAACCTGGGATGGTGAGGTGCTGCGAAGGCACTCAAGTATGCGTGAGAGAGAAATACAGGAAAAGGGAGCTTAGATGGTCCGATACTAGTGACAGTGAGATATTCCTTAGATTTAGTAAAACGTCAGCAAAACTTCAGTCTGCAGAGGAGCCACGTGGAGGGACACGTCTGTTAAATGACATGTAAAATGTATTGTTTCCAGCACACCAATTTCTATAAAAACAAAATTAATGCTGAATTCTATTCCAAGTGGATATGGTCAGCTACTAGAACATATTGTTGTATGTGGACAATGAACACTTGGATAACCTAAGTAAATCTTATTTTAATACAAATATCTTGTGGACAAAACTGAAGTCCTAACTTGAATTTTACTTTTAGCTAGTCTGCTCCTGTCAGCTGCAACATTTGAACAGATATTTGTCTGAGTAACAACTAAGCAAAAGCCAGCGGGAGCTAAGGAAATAGAAAATAAAACAAATTGCCATAGTAAAGTCAAGGTGAATGTTTCCTCCTTCTAGCTGTCCACTGTAGTCTCCATGTCTAAAATACTGTATAGTGTTAGCCATTATATTTGCTGCCACATTCAGCTCCAATGGTAATTGCATTTCAGGTTTTGGTGATATAGTGTGATCCCATGATGTACAGGATTATAAATGAAGCACCTTGTAGCAAAGCACTTCAGGAGGTGCTTCACTTCTTTTAAACATGGAAGCGGTTTCACCAGGATGTTGGGCTGGAGTTTGCAGTTGTATATAACACTTAGACATGCAATTGGATATAGCTCTTTGGAAGGCTTGCAAAAACCTAGAGATAAATAAAAAGTCTAATACTTCAGGGATGAAATATTAGTACCACTGAAGTCACTAGGAATCTTGCAATTGGTTATACTTGGACCAAGATTCCACCCTAACTTCCACCTCTGCAGCTTTCGGAAGTTATCACAAATAAGGGTATTATCGGATATCATGAAAAGAGATTACGCGAGTCGCAAAATAATCATCCATGTCAGTGAAATCTTTTCCCTTGGAAATTTCTCTACCAATTCCGCAACAATAAATCCTGTATACGTAGGAAAAGTGGCACCTTCTTCAGCAGAACTGTTCTAATGCGTCATCGCAAGTTCGGAGAAACAAAGGACGTGTAAAATATCTGCCCAGTGATCCATGCTGATGTCATTTTTCTAGGTTATGTCAGAGGTCAGCGTTTCACAGGCTCAGTTACAGTCACCAAAGACATTTCTGAGGATGGATTTTTTTTTTTTTTTAAGAAAATAGGAAAAGCTATTTCTCAGTTGTTCCCATTCCTTCTCCTCACTCTGAGCTTTTGAAGTTCTAGTAATTAGAAATTTTATGTAATTATTATCAAGTTAATATATGTTGATTTCTGAAAAGTTACAATGAGCTGACAACAGTAAAGCGCTGATCTAGTGGTTCACACCAGAATTAAACCAAGGTCTCCCAGCTCCCATTCTGCTGTAATTCTATCAGGTGTCAAGCCTGTCAGTGCTTCCACTATTCTGGTCTGAGAAAGAAAAGCAAGTCTCATTGTCACAGCTATTTTAGTTAAGGCTAGGACTGTAGAGGATTTGTTTTTTCTCTGGTTTGTTAAAGACTTCTCTTGCTACCCTGAAGAATGTTTCCAAGCAGCTGTACTAGAGTAAGGGAATTATTCTGTTCACTCTCATTCAGGGATTAGAGTAAGGATAGATTTTTTTTTTTTTTTGGAAACCCATCAAAACATTCAGTTCTCCAAAATTGCATGAGATAAAATAAGTCATCCAATTCATTTTTATTTCTTGAATCGCAGGCTGAAAGTTTCCATTCAGTTAAAACTTCCATTAACTCCTCCTGGCTGGACCTCCTGCTGTCTGTGTTGCTCCATTCTTACTATGGATTTTCTCCAGAATAAAAATAATGGCATTATTTACAAAAATGCAAACTTTTTTTTTAAATGCAATATTTTTAAAGCCTCAGATTTTGCCTTTACCATCAAAGTAGCAGCAGAAAGAGCTCACCTGAGCTAGTCACAATAATGTTTTCTACTTGAGAGAAACATTGTTTGAAAACGTTTTTTTCCTGAGCATTAGTGGGAGTGGTTTTATTAAAAAAAAAAAAAATAAAAATCACTAAGTGATTACTGTTCCTACTTTCTGGAAATATTTCTCTTTCCAAGTTTGCACTTTGTAGCTGTATTGCAATGAAACAGTTTGACATGGCAATCTGATGTGAAAAAAAATGGTAAGCACTCGATGCAGTAATTAGAGAAGCAATTGTTCCCAATATCTTCGCATTAGCTTATTGCCTCTTCTCTGTTGCTCAACTTTATCTGATCCCCTAATGCGGGCACAGGCTGCATATCTTACTTTTAGACAGACCTTCCAAAATGCCAAGCTGCTTCATTTATTAAATAAAGCAGCCCATCAGAGCTTTTACAGTATCTTAGGGTGTATGACAAAGAAAGGTAGGATAACTACGTGAACACGGCTGCCAAGACCTAAACTGGATATTGTAATCATTAGGTTATTCACCTAGCTCCAGCAAAGGTCTATTTCTGAACATCATTTCAGGATCCCAAAAATGTTTCTGAAGAAAAGCTTCCACTACTGCACTATGAGTTTTTTTCCTCCTTTAATAAATTACTATTTTCCATGAAAAATATCAAAATAAAATACATTTCAGCAAGAAGTCAGTGATTGATTTTATTAGCTGTGCCTAAAGCAGTGAACTGAATTCACTGATTTTATTAGTGGGGATACCGGGGAATCATTTCTTATATGACGTGATCAGGTCTACAGCCTTCCTGCATTATTTTAATATCAAACACATCCTGAGAAACAAGGCCCTGGAGAGTCTAATTATAAATGAATCCAGTTTCCACAAGAGATCCTCTATGCCCTGTGTAGATAAATAAGGAGCAGCCTTTCTGCAGTAGCAGAGTTCACAACCCGAGGATGACACTTTCTGCTAATGAAAGTGAATATGCTGGCTGTAAGCCTTCCCCCTGCTACGCCAATGAACAAAGACATAATAAGGCACAAGGAAAGCCTGCACTCGTTTGCAATATGCCACAGGCATTTCTAGCTAGGCTAAGGAGTGTATCGTAAATAAAAATGCCCAGTGGGACCACCTATTTCCAGTTTCGTGTGGATAGGCATTTGTGTGTATCCTTCATGCCTCTTCTTATGGTTTGCAAACAAAATTGCCAGCTAAGCTGAGGATACTGGAGAGCTGACCTTAATTTGGCTAGAGATTAAAAGGTTAAATTTTACTCCCCTTCTCATATTTGCAACTGTATCTCATAGCAGCTGAGTTAGAAGAAAATGCAAGTATGATGTAATTTTAATTATTTCTGGTAATTATAAAGAGAGAGCACAAATGAAACTACATAACACCCTTTATTTAATGTCTTTGAAGACAAAGATTGTACTTTTGGTCTCTTTCTAATACTGTAGCATCTGTGCTTCAGATGAGAAGCCCTTAAAATAGCATATCATCTGATGCCTTTTTTTTTTTTTTTTTAATTCAAAGTGATGAAGGCCACGATTTTACTGTATGCTTGCAGCAAAACTATGTATTTCAAGTATACATCCCATTCTTTACTTGCATACAACTCTCTTTGCAATCAACAGAACAGGCTTGCAATAACTGCAAGGGACATCCCTGGGGTTCAGGTCATTTAGCCACCTCTAGCACAGGGCGTTGGGCTGCTGGAACTAATCCTTCCTTGGTTACCTTTCTAAATAAAGAGATGAAATACTGATTAAAATACTGCAACATTCTCTCATATTATGAGGGAATTAGACAGGTGTCTGCTGTAGTTCTGCGTATATTAAAATTTGTACCATCTCGATTAATTGCAGTCAAAACATTTAAATTAGTTGCAAATGCAAAAACTGCAAGTTAAAACCAGGTGTGATTGATTGTCCCAAAATTTTCAATTTCTTATTTGGTTTTGGCAAAAGTGTCTTTGATTTAGAATTGCAACAGTGCCATTAGAGCTAGGAAGAAGGTGCAGATTTCCTTTTACCTAGATTAAAAAGGGGGGTTATTTACTTTAGATTAATAGCGTGAGTCATTGTCCTTCTTAGCAATTCAGGTTTGACTCACCATGCAGAGTGGAGGTCACCTGAGGCAGCCAGGGAGCAGCAAACAAACCTTCCCAACCTCCCCTGTTTATGTAATAATTAATCTGAAAAGTGACAGAGCAGGATAACAGGCTTACAAAATGATGACGTTTTAATTTGCTAAAATACTTTAAAGCGGGATTTATTCACCAAGCACCTAAAGATACATCTCAAAATAAATCAAGTGAGTGAGCACTGCTAGCTGTCGTACTCCACAGACGGGGTTTCGCACAGCCCTGTATTTGGCGAGTTTGTGGACACGTGCCATCATCATCATCAGGAGCCATGCAGCAGGTTTTTGGCTTTCAGTGAGGACAGGAAAGCTCTGCCCTGCTCCCTACAGAACAGACCTTCTGCACAAGTGAGAAACCTACCACAGCTGACACTTGCACAGCCATTCACCTGAAACCTAATGATAGCCATTTAGATATTGCATTGCCTTAATTCGTTCCTAGCTGATGAATTAAAGAGGACTTCAATTTGTTGTCTCACCAGTAACTGGCATGTGCTGAAGACAGGATGGCGCTTGGGTACGAGCAGCAGTTGCTTACATAAGGATGACAGGGAATATACAGGCAAATTTGTCCCTGATTCAGCATCTTTCCAGAAGTGCTATTAGTACCAACAGCAACAAATTTTCTCCACTAAAAACTTCTAAAGCATCTCTCCACAAAGAAGCTCTGCACCCAACACATACCATGCAAATCATCAATGTTGCAAAACTTAACAAATCAAAAGAATACATTGTAAGTTATTAAAAAAAAAGAATAGAAAGACATACATGACACATGGCGCTATCTATTCTCATCTTTTCTAATTAAACACCTTAATTGTCAAAACTATTGAACTTGCCTCTGCAGAATGCACTTGGTGAGACCCAGATTTATGATCCCTTTCACACAGCATTTAACTTTGTTGTAATGCAGAGCATAGGTGGCTTTGGCTGTAAAGCACCTTCCATCCTGAAAGACTCACACTTAATCAGCTACTTAAATATCACAGTATCTCAGATGAAATGAAGTCTGTGCTCAACAAGCATAAAGCAACACAACAATTTACAGCCCAGTTCTACAGCAGGTTTATACATAAATAAAATAAATGGGATCTGCAGGAGTGTAACCCAAGCTTCTCAAGATGATTTGGAAGCCTCACAGTGTCTTTAAGCACATTTTAATATAAATTTTTTGTGAAACAAAACGCAAGATTGTTTTTAACCTCTGTGTAGCTAAGCAGACGAGATGGGGGGCAGATGCATTATTGATTTAATCACATACATGAAAATGAAAGTTGCGCATATCTCGCTCCATTAGGATTTTATATTGCAATAGCTATTTCGAGTTAGCCATCTCAGTATAAAAACACATTTTGCACAGTCTTCAGCCAAATAAAGGTCATATCCATTGAACCTGGCAAAGAAATTATAGCCTTCAGAATACCAAATGTGCCTTAGAGATGTTTCACTTACGATAAAAACTCTAGCCTAATTAGCTTAGGAAATAGAAGCAGCAGGGAGAAGCCAGTGCAGAACACCTGGCCGGGGCGGCCCGTGGCGGTGCTGCCCTTGGGCAGGACGGGGCCGGGGGCGGGCGGGGGAAGCGAGGCAGCAGCCGGCTGAAAACCTTCCCTTAAAATAAATTACAAGCCCAGACCCCAGAGCGATCACACGCATCTTTTTTTCCGTGTTACCTTTTTTCACGCCGGATTGCTCCTAAACTCCCATGATGCTCTTTCTTTGTGCAGTTTGTCTTTACACAAAGTTCTGCAGCAGCCGCCGCCTGACTCAGGCGCTGCAACTTTTGCGAGGAGAGGGGAAAAAAAAAAAAAGGGAACGTGTAAGCCCAGCAATAAGCAATTCCCCGCCGGGAGCAGAGCAGAGAAGAGCGGGCACGGCGGCGGCAGGGCCGGCCGGCCCCGGGGGGAAAAACGGGATGGGGAGAGGGAAAAACCAACCCGTTCCTGAAGTGCCCCGGCTCCCGCGGCACGGGTGCCTTACGGGTGCTGTTGTCGTGCGGGTGGTGCCGCGGGGCGCGGAGGCGCGGACGAGGCGCGGAGCAGCGCGCATCTCCGCCGGGGCGGGGCCGGGCCGGGAGCTTCGCGCTTTGCTCTCTAACGCAGCCCGAATTTTGCAGGAGAGAAGCTAGAATTACGAGGAACATAAGTCAGAATTGTGGAATTTAAAGAAAAAAATCTCTATTATATATTAAATAAATATTAAGGTGTATTATATATTTTAATATATATTTGAAAAAACCGAAAAAAGTGCAAGAAATGGTGCCGAGGGACAGAAGCAGCCTGGGGCAGTCCTCTCACTTAATTGTGGGAGTATCAACCAGGCAGTATTTACCGTACCTAATGGTGTTAATGAATGTTTACAACGTTTTTATCGATATCCGAAACAAAAGCGATAATAAAGGCGAAAGTTTTATTTACCAGGATTTTATTATTACTGAACATTAAAGATGGGGTTAGATTAGAGAACAAATTGGTTGTTAGCAGTTGATAGGGCCTGCGTAAGGACATCCAGTGCTCGTATAATCGAGTCTTAAATTGGTAACGTTTTTTTCCCACCAAGATGTGAGCAATTAAGTAGAAGACTTACAGCTCTTTTTGTGATTGCCAACAAAATTGCCTTCAGACTGATGGAATTCAGTCTCCTGCTGCCCCTGTGAGGACCAGGCAGGCGGGAGCCGGGGCACCAGCCACAGCCAGCTCCACCGCTCCCCACCCTCAGTGAAGAAGCTGCCAAGTGAGCGGGTGATGCCTCATCACACTGGGTACCGCCCGTTTGCAGTAGCTGTTTATTAAACACCTCTGAAGAGCCTGACCTTCAGAGAGGAATCGGAGAGCAATCTGCGTGCATCCGATGCAATCGGCTGAGGCTCTAATCCCTGCAAGAGCTGTGGTTGCTGCAAGATATACAGACAGTCCTCGTGAGCTTGTAGCAGGGTATAGTTTTATTCATAACCTCTGCACAACTTGTTGCTCACAGTAGAACGCTGACTTGTTTGTGTTGTGTAGCATGCATTTTTTTTTTTGAACTGCAGAGAAAAAGAAATATTTCCAGTTGTCACTGTATGCTTCTTAATACCTCTGCACCCCACAGAAATTGTTTGGTCGCTGAGTTTCAGTCCTGACCTCTTCCCAAACTCACACTTTATTTACTTTTTTATTTACTGTTTACTTTTAATTATTATTTTACAAGTATTTGTTATTTAAAATACAAAATAGTTTTAGGGGTTTGTTTGGGTAGTTTTGTTTTGGTTTGTTTTTTTTTACTTTATTTAGTAATAATAGAAGGTGTAAAGCTACAATGCACACACTGTTCCTACGTTGCAGCCTTCTGCCTTTGGTACGTGACACAAACTGCCGTCTGAGCCTGTGGCAGGGTCCGGCAATAACCTGCTGGAGAGACCACAAGGGTCAGGCTGGTGGACACAACTTCTGTTGTAATTAAAAAAACCCAAACCCTCAACCTATTTCGTGTGTCAAGTACAGCAAAGCGAGCCAGCAGCTTCCAGCACTGGCTGTGTGACTGAGATGACGCTGAAGGGATCACTGCCATCCTCTCCTGCAGACTCCCCAGCTCATGGCAGACAGAAGTCAGGGTGTCCTTCCATCTGCAAACAGAGCGTGATCTTAGCCTGGAAAAAGATGATGATAAACAATGCAAAACTTTGTCTGTTTGTCCCCACCTAAGTCTCCAGGGGTCAAGATTGCCATCTGGTAAATCCACGTGGCTCCGCTGATGCTGGCTTTGCCTCTCCATGGCCAGCCAGAAGACCAGCAGGAACAGGTCCCACCTGGAGGGTACAAATCCTGCCTGAGTGTGGATTTTATCTCCCCAAAGCAGATGCTTCTCTTTATCTCTGTTTGTGCAGCATTCAGTGCAACAGGGACCCATTCCTGGTCAGGACCTTGAAACACAACAGCAATATTCCAGGTGTAGGACAGGGTGGAAGGAAGAATACACACAACCGACAGTGACTTTTGGGTCTTAAGGCAAAGCATATGTGTAACAAATATTTGGTGTCAAGGAAAAGTGTAATTGTGGGGCATAGAAATCCTTTATATAAATAAAAATCAGGAATTTTGATAGCAAAGACAATGAGAGATGAAAGGTGGTAGCACCAAAGACTCATTCACACAAATTATGCTTTACACAAAGTAAGGTTTAGTGGTGCATCATCTTACTGGCAGCCAGCAAATTGCTAAATAACACTGACCTTGCTGCCACCGACGCCTGCGCAAGCCTTTGAAAAGGAAGAGCCCGAATTTCCCTTTCAAGAGATTACTGCTCTTTAAATGGCTGCTACATTATGTGATTAGGTTCAGGCAATATCCTAAAGCGCTTAATTTAGCAGTCATCTCATGGCATATTAATTAAGGCTTTTGGTCAGTTTTTCTCCTTTTAAGAGCCTGAGTTGTAAGACAGGTAAATTAAGTCCGCCGTGAAACTCAAATTTCACTGACCTTTTCTTTCTAGCCTCCCAGCCGATGGTGCTGCTAATGTCCCACCAGGTCCTCGGTGACAGCAAACACCCAGCAATAGCTCCTGACCCTCTCGATTGAACAATCAAAATCTTGGTGTGGCCAAAATCCTCGAGCAACACATGACAAATCGCGAAGCACTGAGACTATGAGCAGTTCAGAAGCTGGTGAGAACAGCAGCTTCCAGCAGCCGGTTGCTATCTGATGGGACTGGGCAGGACTGTGCAGCCCGCTGCCCATCATGGGAGCAGGGTAATTGCATCCTTGGCCAGACCACTTGCTCCCTTAGCCAGACATTCAGATTCTCTAACTGCTCCCGAGCACCAGAGTTACACTAGAAACGTGCAGGAAGCACATATGGGCCCAGGGCTGGGAGATGGCTCCTTCTGCTCTGGTCATAAAATCCCTCTTTTTTTTTTTGTTTTACAGGTTGACAAGTCCAGCTCTGTGCATGCTTTCCATGTAGCAACCCCCTGTACCACAGCACCAGAGGACAGGGGCTGGCAAAACACAAACAACAATATTAGAAAGCTAGTTTGGGGGTTAGTTTGGGGGTTTTTTGTTTTCTTTCTTGTAAAATCCCACTTGTCTAGCTGTACTACATGAATCATTTATGAGCACAGTCTTAGAGCGCCGTGAAATAGTCAGGCAATATTCAAATCTCTCTTAGGCTGCTGCAAATTCGGAAACAAGCGGAGGGCTAGGGAAGGGCCCAGTGAGGGTCGCTGGCTGTTGGCACAGCTCACAGCTACGGCTTCTGCTTGAATCTTTGAGTATCCTTTAAATACTTCATTGGATGAAGCAAGGCAGGGATGGGGGTGTGCGGACATGAAATAAGCTGAAATGGGGCATATTTGCTTTATATATCAGGTTCATTAAGGGTTCCTAGAGTGTTGTTGCAATGCAGGGAAGACTTACAGGCATCCCCGTCATCCAAACCTGCACTTTTTCCTTCTGCTCTATGAAAAAACAGGATTTTTTTTTTTCATGTAAAATGGATCATGTAAAGACACCTAGACGCTTACAATATTTCCAATGTGCATCTCTTGCCCCCTTGGAGATGCCGTGGTCTCCCAGTGGGGCTGGAGGAGGCTGGTGCCCCGGGTGGCCCTGCAGACGGGGGATGCACACCCGCCCCGCCAGCACCAGGCCGCCTGTGCGAGGGGTTACAGAGGGTGCCGGCTCCATTTACAGTCCTACGAGGAGGTGGGCAAATGAGGTCTGTTAATTGCTGCTATTTATATCTTCCAGCACAGGGCTCTGTGGCTAGGATCACTGCGCAGTGTCTGCTGTCTCGGGCTGAAGGCACAGAGCTCGAGGGAGCCGAGGTTAACGCATTCAGGCTGGAGCTGAGATGTTCCCCGCCTGCCCCGCAGCACGCTGCCGTTAGCTCAGCTCAGGAGCGCGACGCACCCAGAGCCCTTTACTAGCTTTCAGGTTCACTTTTGCACATAGCTCCTATTTCCAGTTTAGCATTGACACTCTGACTCAACGGTCTTTAAGCAAATACTTTCGGAAAGTTTATGAGAGGTGGTTGCTATTGGAGGTGTATAAATTCATATTTACTTTGTGGGATGTCATACTGGTCTCTTATAGATCGTATCTACAGTATGTTTTTCTACATCTCATGGCTTGCATAAAACCAATGGAGTCTTTCAGAATATGTTTCAGTCTGTGATCAAGTTTTTCAGTTTATCTGTCATTGGAGTTGAGGCTGGGTAAGAGGACAGGAGCAGCTAATCCACCTTGACATGCTCTGCTGTGTCTGAAGCTGCTTATCCGTAAACGGGACGAGCAGACCAGGGAGCCCTGGTTCACAACCAGAGACTGCCTGATAGATCAGAAGTTGAAAATGTCACAAGGTGAGAATTTGGAATTCAAGGAATAGGTAAAATTCCTGAATAAATGGGAATTCTGGATTCTGTAGGTTAACTTGGACAGATTTGTGCATAGGGAGCTGTGACTTCGGTAACAAGAAATCTGCCGGCGATTTTTCCAGCGTAGCAGAGTTTGTCCCTGACTCATTTGTACTTCTGTTTGGAAATCCTCTGCTCATTGTAAGAGGATCCCTGGGTCTCCATCAAAGCTGATTAATTACCCCACACTGGGGAGAGGGCAGCAATAAACTTTTTTGAAGGTGACAGTTAATACATTTTCTTGGTTTCAACCACTCTTATTCAGCCTGGGACACCAAATTAATCTGCACTAAACATTCACTCTTATGGTCACAATTTCATCATCCATTTGAAGAAAGAGAACCCTAATAACAAAGCAGTTAATCCTACTGTCCTGTACCTCCTGAGGCCTCTCCCAGACAATTCCAGCAGTATCCTTATTAGTGCTATATTCATCTGCTGGGAGATGTCATAATTTCCATATCTGCATTGCCGCACGGAGTGATGTAACTGTGGGGTTTCTCTCCCTCACCATGAAGATCCTCTATGGGAGGAAGCTATAAATAACAGTGCGGTAAAGAATTCCCTTCTCTTGTTTTCTTCTTGTCCACTTTATGGCCGCAACGAGAATTGCTGCCTGTTGTATGGAAAAATGAATTATTTTATTAAAAAAGCCAGAATCTTCACTTTATGTCTTTGTAGTCATTCTTTGGAATATGTTTCCCTGGAATAACTAGTTGTAAAAACTGGGGTTTGAGCCTAGAGCAATGGTAAGAGCATCTCTCTGTGATAGACTGGGTGCTAGATGCAGTACAGTAAGGATCAGGTAAAATGAGATCTTTGGGTGTGATTACAATTACCTTTTTGCCTCTAGAGTTGCAAATTAAAAATATTTTAATTTTGAAATGGTGCTGTATGGGACACTGACATTGTCAAAGTCAGTTGTACTATTTCTTAGGGGGATAGAAATCTTTCAGCTTGGAAGACTGCTATTACCTAATAAACTACCAAGACTTCTGTTGTTTTATAAAAATGGAGAAAAATGGGTCTAAAAAAGAGTCCAAGACTGAGCAGGTTATCTCTTCTATTAACAGACCCTTCTTGTCTGAGTGTTTCTGCAATTTTATACATTCAGAAAGGGTTGCATTCAGCAAAAATGGAGGAAAAATAGTTAAATATTATAATTTGGTTTCCAAACTGAGTTTTAGTTTAAATCCTGGACTAAGCCTACTTCAGTGACTGAAAAAAATAAAGTGTCAGCTTTCATAATCAGCTATGAATGCAAATGGTGGAGAATGAATGAAAGAAACTTATTAAAGAAATGTTAGAATCCCACACTTCACCTCTGGAGATGCTGTACGTGGTACTCGACCCTTCGGGCAGGCACTGCCTTCCCATTTCTCCCGTGCAAATAGACACCAAGCCCTCACTTCTGTCAATGCAAGCACACGTGTGGAACAGAAATTTTTCCATGCCATTAGTTACCCACCAGATCATTTTGGCAAGGTAACTGATGCATCTCTGATTTGTATTTAGTAGCTGTTCCTCTTACAGAAGTGAACAGTGGGGTTAGTTCAGTGCCCGCGCTCTGGGCATTTGCCTGAGCATCTCCTGCCTCATAGTTACAGACATCTGCAGCATTAATTTAGTTCAGTAAGTTGTCCCAATGGGTGCAAACCAGCATTGGGGCTTATGTCTGCCTTCTGCTCTAAAGCACTGTCTATTAAGATACCTGTGCTGTCCACACAACATAGCTATACGGTAGGGATACACACCTATCTGGTTCATCTTCCCCAGGTGCGTAGGAAGGGAAAGACTTACTGGTTTGAATACACTCATGCCTGCAATGTGATTTTTAATAAAAGTACTACAGCAAAATACAGCTTCATGAGTGGCAAAAATACCTAATATAATCAATAATTTATATCGACAGATTTGCACCATCAATGTTAGATAACATCCGATGCATTGTCCATGCATGATGCACAGGGCTGCAGGATACCCAGGCTGCTGAGAAATAACATCTGAGCCTGGGACTGAAGAGGACTGTACTTTCTAGATCTGTGAGGCAAAATCTGACCCACAGGACTTGTATTTCTTCACAAAGGCAAAGTACTTCAGGGCTTTAAAGCTGGTGCTACAGGACCAGAGCACTGGAGTATCTCCTCCTCAAGGGTTTTGCCTGGTGCCCGTGTTGGTGTGGATGTTATACGGCTTTCCTCCTCCGGTCCCTATAAGATGGCAAAAAGCTTTATCTGTGTCAGAGCGGCTGCAGTGAGCTGATATGAAGCAATCTCTTCTCAGGGGGTGGGGGGAGGCTAATTCTTGTTTCAGTTATTGCCCTCTCATCTAGCACAAGTGCTCGTTACAGGCACACGGCGTGGGCGAGCTCAGCCGACGATCCTCTGCGAGCGGGGCTGTATGCAAAACCGCACGATGCTCTGCTGATGATGGCAGCTGGCCCTGGGCCAAATTGAAGTGTAGCCTTAAATTGATTTGAGGGCTGGATAATACATCAGGCAGTCTGCATGCATCCTGCAAGATTGACATCTGAGATACAGCACCTTTCATCCCCCAAAGCTTTACAAACTGCAATTGAGATACACTGGTCACTTCATCTCATAGACACCACATTTGTGGTGGGTAAACAGAGATTGAATACCCACTTTTCCTCTATCGTGCAGTTGTCCTCCTCACAAAAGTGACAGGACCTCTGTGTTTTTCTCTCCTGGTTCTCTATCCAAATTCTTTACGGATGTAGCTCCATTTTTGTTTCATCCAACACCAAAGTGCAACAGCTTTTGGGGAAGGAATGATGGCAATGCAAAGTGTACAACATGGTGCACCAGTTTAGAAAAGGAAATTGACCCAGCTAGAGCTGTCAACAGCTTACATTTCACGCAAACTAGGCAAATAGGGAGGTTTGGACAACATCAGATCTAGAAACCGTATTTTTGATACATAAATCTCCCAGGATTATTTCTTTCTGTGGATTGCATGGGCCAGAAGCTCTGATTTCCGTGGATCCAATGGCTGTTTCTTTGCCCCGAGAGCAGCAGTGGTCCAGCTCTGTGTCTTGGAGGTGCACTTTCTTCCAGGAGGACATCCTGCAGTGCAAAAGACTTCGAGGTATCTATAGCTATCTCCAGTATTAACAGAGAGCAGAGCTTTAGCTTTTCCCTCTTAGCTGACACTTGAAGTTGGGCTCAAACATGCATTTTAACCTTTTAAGAAACAGCTATTACCTGACACAGGTGAGGGAAGGAGAGACAAATGTTATTTGCTCAGTGAAGAATCAAAGAACTCAAATTCTTCTATATTTGGATTTTTCTCCAGCTTTCTCTAACTTATTTCCTTATGAAAGGACAGCAACCTGGGCAAACCAGGGGGAAAAAATGCTTTGTGCTGTATTTAACCTCCACAGGAACAAAGAGGAGAGGAACCTGAAGCTAACAGCCTGCGTAACCAAAGCCTTTGGCTTGTCCCTGAAGCGTAAGTATGTACGTGAAGGAAAGAATAAGTCAAACGTATATTTTTACATCATTTTGGGGGACTCAGGGTGTATAGGGGGAGGGAACATCTAAAATTAATTGTAGATTCCTTGCAGAATATCTAACAACTCCCTTGCAGTGTCCCCTCTCTTTTGCTGAAGGGGTGAAATGAAATCCGTTCCTTGATTCAGCATTTTCTTTGATCCCTGACTATGCAGTGATTGATCATAGCAATTTCTCTCACATGAACAGAATCCTTCAGATAAACTCATTTCAGACACTGAGGGCTATAATGTATTACAGACCAAACACTCATGTTTCGCTTGTAGTGTTTAAACTCATATTCAGTAGGGTTCAAAACACTTGTATAAAAGCAAGCTAACCATTTTAAGACTCCTGATTTAATGAATTTCTGAGAAAGAGAGTCCTCTCTAGGTATGTTTTAGTTACAGAAGGACATTTCAATATACAATACATCACAAATCTTGTAAATGTAGGACAGAAAGAAAGAGATAAAGCATAAAAAATGCGACTGTATGTATATATACAAGTGTGTTTGCATCCACATGCAGGCATCCAATAGATGTCTAGGTCATCCAGCAATCCAGATGTTGCTCTGTGTTAATCTTGTTTTCTTCCCAAAAGATAACAGTACCTAGAATTTCATGCACGTGCCATTTTTCCTGTATGCATTTTATGAGAACAGTTGTGGTCATATGCCTGACACAGCTAAAAAATCATATAACCATTTCTACATATCTTTGTTTCTTCATTTAAAATGTAGTATCTGACCCTTCACTTATTTGCAATTATCGGCATCTCCCGACAAGACGAGAGCCTACCCAGAGGTGAAGTTCAGTCATGTTCAGGAGGATGTAGCTGTAACCTCCCCCAGGTAAGGGACTGCCCATGTCTTTAATATGAATTGTGATCTGGAGTTTCTGGAAGTTGTTCAGATCTCCTCCTGTATTGTAATTCATACTTATTTGATTTCATTATGTTGATTTAATTCATGAGAAGAAGATTGATCCAAACTTTGAATGGAAGGAGCTGTGGGAAAGCCGCGTGCAGTTGTTAGTGCATGGGTAGTGGAGAGGGCATCTCAGTTCTGAGCTAGGTTTCAGCCATAAGTTTCCTATCCTACTTTCCTATCCTTAACTTACCTATTAACATATTCATTAAATGCATTGTGGTGGGCATGCTGACTGCAGTGCTCTCACGCTGGTCATGAAATCATGGAGCTGCAGTTTATCTGAGTTTGGATTAGATTATAAATTAAAACCTCAGGCCACTCTCTCTGAAAAATTCATGGAGGTTCAAATATCTCTGGGGTGAACCTGTGCTAATTTACTATTATTTTGTGTTGCAGATGTGCAAAAGATACCATTGTTCAATAGTTTATGTGCAGAACAAGGGACCTCTCTTCTTCTAATAAAATTGTAGCCTGAATTATATACACTGATATCCCACTGATCTCCTCAATAGTAGATCAGTGAGTGGAAGGTAATTTCTGGTGGATCAGGTAGAAAAATAATATTCACAAATCATGGAGAACCACAGCTGCCAAGCTTCAGGCAACTCTGCTGTGCTTCATGATTTCGCCCTCTAAGATCAGAGCACAATACCTTTCATTGATACTTGCATTCTATTTGTTGATTCTTTTGGTAGTATTAAGGGTTTCTGACACTTGTGGTCCTGACAGCAAACATCAGGAGCAGAATAGGCAAACCTTCCTAAATCTCACGAATCCCTTAGCTTTGGGTTAGCATGAAGAGCATGGAGTCATGCTAGTGGCAACTCCGAGTGTGTTGGCAAGTAGGATTATTCTTTCCTCTATTTCTCCAACTCTTAAACATGCAAGAAGGTAGATGTTATGCCCTCTCAGAGTTGGGATGACTTTTTTCCTGGGGATATAAAATGGAGCGTAGTGCAGCAGCAAACACACTGTCCATCAGCATTTTGCTGCTGGCTCCAGGAGCACTGTGCCAACAAGGATGTGGCTCTCTGAGATGTTACCCCACCTGGGGGCCACCATATCATGCCAGCACGGCCTCTAGGCTCGGTCTTGCCCTTTGAGATGAAGGGGTCAGCCTGTCTGCAGGAGATGCCACAGCTCATGGAGTGACAAAGTTAGCTTATGTGTTTGATGAGATGATTCATTTGCCAGTATGGTTGTCTCTCGAGTGCCGACAAATGAGCTTGACCAAATGTAGTTGCTTTATGAAGAAACATAAACTAATCCAACTTTAAAATAGAACAGAACAATTTGAAATCATGCTCATTTACTGTGTAAACACTGACCACAATTAACTAGGCATTCTTCACTTTGGGGAAATACAAAGTTATGGATAGATGGGGAGATATTCTGCTCGGTTCAACAGTTCCAGGCAAGCATCGTGGTGGTAAGTAACTTTCATTTTTACAGTGATACTGAATTAGTGCCCTTTAGAGAACCGCTAGAGAAATTCAAATTAGAAAATAATCAAGAGCCTTGGTAATGTGTACATATGGTAATATATAATGTGTTACACAATTAAGTCAATGTTAGTTCAAGGAAAATCTTTGAAAATCATTCACTGCTAATGCAGCGCCTGATTGTGGTACCACATAGCCCCCAATTCAGCCTTGGACCTTCATGGCACAATATTAATTTAAACTTGCACAACTTCGTGCTCAATATGAATGGGGAAAGCATTTTTTTTTCACCCAGAAAAATGCTAAAATTTTGTGTGTATTTTCTTAACCCAAAGCAGTTTTAAATCCTCCAGCCCTCAGATGAATATCTAAATAAAAGATGGATACAACCCTGGTGGCATGTGTAGGGGACCCATGCCGGCCAGGAGCAGCCACCATGGGTTCAGGTCCTCAACGTCACCCTGGGTGGGGAGAGGCAGCAGAGGGAGACCAGGAGTGGACCATGCAGCATCTCAGGTTTGCATGTCCCTTCCTGACTGCCCACTGCAGATAGACAATCCGAGAGTAGAAAACACATGTTTTGGGGCAGAAAGAACAGTTTTCAAGCAAGGATGAGAAGAGACTCTCCGAGCGGGATGATGCAATCCAGCAGTGATCTTCCCCTGGGCCGAAGGCAGATATTCAATCATATCTTAAAACTTGTCCAGACTGATTTGAAAAATAAGTTTTTAATTCCAGAACTGTGCTCTTTTTCTCTCTTTCAGCCACAGAGGTTTTGTGATTTGTACTAACCTTGAAGAAACAAAACAAAATATGTGCTAATGATATTCCTATCTCCCAGCTGGTGTTGGCAACTCTTTTACTGCTCTGCAGGACAAGTGCAAGTACAAATGCAAGTACCAGAACCTTGTTGAGAGCAGAGTGTCCCACATTTCAGTCTAACCATTCGAACTACAAGACATGTAATAAAACAGTTTCTGCTCTGAATGAATAATTGAGCTACTTCTGTGGGGAGGCCTCTAAAGAGCCATGTGGCAGAATGTTTTTTAAGGCACTTATGAAAGCTATCCCACCTGGAAACCATCCCACACACAGAGTCCACATTGCTCTTCCTCTCAGCTTGGTTTAATTGCTCGTTCCATGTCTGTACCTAATCTGAATGGTGAAGAAATACAGCAGACTACGTGAGATGCTATAACTATTTTTAAGGTAGAGCAAGACTTCCAAAATCGTGAAACTCCATAATGTCATTGGGCAGTTATTTTGTTTGAGAATTCCTTCCAGGGATATCAGAAAGAATTTAAGCACGCTGTAATGCTTGGTTCTTGAAGCAATTGTGTAGCACATAAAAATTTCACTGCTACATCCTCCACCACCTTGCAGAGGGGCCATGCTGCTGGGACATCCATCCCAGAAACTTCCTCCTTAGGCAGGCAACCCTCCCTCTGGCCGTCTGCTCTCAGCCATAGAGACAGACTGCAACAGAGAATAATTTTTACATTCTGAAAACATTTTGAGATGAAAAAGATTCCCTCTTTCTCCTTGGGAGGTAATAGAGAACAATAACAACAACAACAAACCATAATAATAATGATAATAATAATAATAGTAATAATAATAATGTTGACAGTATTTGTGACATATCAACATTTCCCGGTGTAAGATGTTTTGTCAGAAAAATCCAATCAACTGGATGCTTACCACCAATATCCTGATAGTGGTTGAATGTCTCTTAGTGGTGTGTTAGGCACTTTGAATAACATATAGCCACCTATTCCTGTTTCAGCGAGTAAGCTGGGAGTAAGGTACAGTCTACTTATTGCTGAACATTATTTATGGCAAAATTAAAGTCAGAGGAGAGAGGTAAGTCCCTCTGAAAGCCTTCAAAGATTTTCTTTCCTGAAATACAGACACTTAGGTAGATAGGGATCTTTTACTGTGTCCTTGGAGGACATCTGTTTGTTTCCAAGGACTATATGGGAAACCGAAGCAATCAAGTCAGAGGGACAAATTCCACTATTTTTCTGAAATGCACATATAAGTCCTACCTGATACATGCAGTGTTACTTTTTATTTCTAGCAATATATATATGTTTTGCTAGATGAAACGTTCTGTATCTGGAGTGAAGGTAAGGAGTTTAGCAGGGACTTGCACCTCTTGTGGAAATTCAGCTCACAGCATCAGTCCGATTCTTGAAAAAGATTTTGTCTCTTGCTCACTTGATTTGAACTCCTGTGGCTACCCTGTGCCTGAGGAGCAGATTTTTCAACCATGTTCTTTGTCTCAAAGCTTTAGGTTATCTTTGATATATTCTGGGCCCAAACCACTATGTTCCAGAATACAGGAACGGAGACCTTGATTCTTCTACTTGGGAAGCTGGTGGTCATGTTGAAAATCAAATCAGGACAAGGACATTCTTGTGAAGAAGAAGATACACCTAGAGTACAAGTTAACTTTTTTTCTGAAGAGTTTGCATGTTTCTATTTAGTACGCCATTTTCATACCTGAGCTGTCCAAACTATTCAGATTGCAGGTTTCTTATCTGTGGCGCACCATGCACTCCTCTGTTATAAATTAATAATTACAATACTTAAGTCATGCAAAAAGGGAAATTAAGTCAAAATACAGTTTTATTATTCCAGTGACATGCCATTACTTTGTACTACTTTGTCTTTGGGGCTTTTAAAAGTGATTTTTTATGGTTGTTTAGGGGGAAAAGAAAACCATGAACGCAATAAAGCTGAACTAAACAGCAAATGCTGGAGATGGAACAAATACCCCCTACTAAGATTCAGCTGGTTTGTGCTTCAGGAATATACTGTCTTATCCTCATCCCTACCTTTCCAATGGGCATTCAAATGTGTTTTTGATATAATTTGTGCAGAGGCCACCTCCAGAGGAGAACACTTTGAAAGGAGCATTACTTTCTTGTAGAGGAAATGCTGATTTGTTGAAACCGTGCACTGTACATCAGGACCGTACCTTCTGGGAGTGATGTTAACTCACAGCAGGATGGAAGGATGCCTGAGTTAGTCATGCTTGTGGTTATTTGAGAGTACAATAACTATCCATCATGGAAATACGAACGACTTTTGAACTAAAAAGGAAACCAAACATTCCTAGGAACAACACATGAATCCAATATACTCTTCCTCATTTGCAGTGCTGTAATTTGATTTAGATGAGGCAGTTCCTTCCTTTCTTTATGGCTCACTGGATAATACATGATTAGCCCCCAGAAAAACTCCTATTGAGCTTTTTCTTATTTCCATTAGATCCAAAGTTCAAAGGATTCAGTAGAGAATCTCTCCATTAGCTTCAATAGCCTCGTAGTAAGCTCTTAGGTCTTTATTTGGTCTTTTAGCATCTTCTGTTTCAAAGTGCTAGACAAGCTTCCTGCTAATTTTTTAATTCTAACTCACCAACAGACAGTGGTGAGTTATATGCTAGCCTTTTTCCATTTCCATAATTGAAGTTGCTAACTCAGAGACTGTAGAATTTGGAGACGATCCATTCATGCTGTACAAACTGTCAAATTTCTTTCCTTGATGGTAAGCCACTATTTAATGATCTTAGACATTTAATGATCTTAGACATGGTATAATTGACATTTCCTTCTATCCACTCTATTATTGTCTACTTGCAGTGCAAGATGGAGTTTTTCATTACATCATATTACACAGAGAAATACTGGGGGTGTTTATGTATCTACCACAGCTTCTGAATTGTGCAGGATTAGAGTACAGATCGAGTTCACTCCAGTGACCTTACAAAAGATCTCTGTGTTGCTACATGTAGGGTTTGAGTTCAGTGACACTACAGGCGAGGAATGAGGGTGCAGGAAAGGTAGTATATTAAGAGAGTGGAGAAGGTTGGAAGATAAATTTTTAATACTCTATTTATTTTAAAAATATTGTCACTTTTTTGGTTAACAAATTGGCCGTGAACGGATCATGATTTTTCTTGATTAATGTATTAATCTCAGTGAGTAATTTATCATCTGCAGCTTATTAATGAAGTTTATGTGAATAGAAATTTGGACAAGTTTGGCCGTATGGCCAGCGATAAGGATGGATAAGGACAAGGCCATGGCTGTGGATAAGGATGTCAAAGACTGCAAAGTGACCAAAGGGATATTCCATACCATATGATGTTGTGCTCAACAATAAAAGCTAAGAGAAAGGAGGAGGAGGAGACATTCGTTATTAATGCGTTTGTCTTGTGAAGCAACTGCTATACGTACTGAGGTCCTACTTCCCAGGAAGTGGCTGGGCATCACCTGCTGATGGGAAGTAGAGAATAAATCTTTTTGGTTTCCTTTGCTTCCACACATGGCCTTTGTTTTGTTTTTTTTTTTATTAAACGGCCTATATCTTGACCCATGATTTTTTCATCTTATTTTCTCCCCTTGTCCCGCTGACAAGGGGGAATGAGAGAGCGGCTTGGTGGGCACTTCGCAGCCTGCCACGGTCAACCCAGCACATAAGCATATTAAAAATAGTTTACACAGGAAAAAATTATGTCAATGACAGATTTCTATTCTTAGGGAGCTTCAGGTGAATGTACAAAATGTGCTTTCGATTTCCATATTATCTTTAGTCATTGCTTTATTACTAAATATGCCTGATTAGCAATACTCTTGCTTAATTACTCTCTAGCTTGTATGACTTGTAAACTCTCTGGTTAACACAACATTTCTCATCTCAAAGTAACACTGTGACATGATCTGACATCTGTTATTTACTTCAGCATTATTTCTTTTTTATTTGTGGAGAAAAGGCTGCAGACACTAGATCATAGATTTTCTTTCTTTGCTAAGGTGTACAGTGGAGAACAGAGCATAAAGAAGACCCAGAATATATAAAGAATCAGGATATAACATTGTGCCCAATGAAAAATTGTGCAGAGGAGGATATGTTACAGAGAATCTTCTATTAAAGCACATACAAAGTTTCAACAGATTTCAATGCTGGGAACTGAAGTATTCAGTTTTAGGAATTTAAATTCTGGGTTGCAAAAGATTTGCAGCAGGTATTTGAAAGAGAAAAGGGATTCTATTAATTGCACAGGAATGCAGTCCTGCAGTCCCTGCAAGGATGATTAGAGGTTTTCCAAAAGTTCATTGGTGATTTGGGTTTTTTTTTGTTTTACTCTTTTTGAATAAGCAAAGCTTGAGGTCATTTGCATCCCACTGTATCTGTTTTTTACATCCATCCAGACTTGTATAACTGCTTCTGATTTTCTGCAGCCTGTACTGTGGTTCCATTTATAAGGGACTACCAATTTAATTTCCATCAGCAGCACATTTTGCAGGTAGATCCTTCAGTGAGGCCTCATGCTGAGTATGGCGCTTCTCAATGTGAATAACGATACCAGGATTTGGCCTGTACCGTTACAGAAACAAGTGATTCTGCTGACCTTGTAGCAGGTTAATAATTGAATTACACAACAGAAAAGTAGATCTGTCACTGCAGAAACATGCTCCACAAAATCTACATTAAAAAAACCCAAACAACTCAACAAACAACAAAAAAACCCAAACAAAAAACTAAAACCTGACATAGCAGCATAAGAAAAACCTACCTCTTAATAAGCATATTGTGTAGGAGCCTCTTCTCCAGCACTGACACAAAAACAATAAAGATTTCATGTCTTATTAATAGTTCTTCCTTTAGGGAAGTGAAAAGAAAATTACCTAGAGAAGAACAAGCCTCATGGCAAGTTCCTTTCAGGCTTAAGGACTGCAGAGATTGAAGTGGTTTTGCCCCCAGATATTTTCTTAAGTATTTACATAAAGGGTTGTCAGATCAGCATTGTACACCATCGTTTAGAATCACAGAATAGTTTGGATTGGAAGGGACCTTTAAAGGTCATCTAATCCAAGCCCCCTGCAATGAGCAGGGACACCTTCCACTGGATCAGGTTGCTCAGAGCCCCATCCAACCTGACCTTGAATGTTTCCAGGGATGGGGCAGCTACCACCTCTCTGGGCAACCTGTGCCAGTGTTTCACCACCCTCATTGTAAAAAATTTCTTCCTTATATCTAGTCTAAATCTACCCTCTTTCAGTTTAAAACCATTACCCCTTGTCCTATTGCGACAGGCCCTGCTAAAAAGTTTGTGGCCATCTTTCTTGTAAGCTCCCTTTAAGTACTGGAAGGCTGCTATAAGGTTCCCCTGGAGCCTTCTCTCCTCCAGGCTGAACAACCCCAACTCTCTCAGCCTGTCCTCATAGGAAAGGTGTTCCATCCCTCTGATCGTTTTCGTGGCCCTCCTCTGGACCTGCTCCAACAGCTCCATGTCCTTCTTGTGCTGAGGGCTCCAGAGCTGGGTGCAGTACTCCAGGTGGGGTCTCACCAGAACAGAGCAGAGTCGCAGAATCACCTCCCTCGACCTGCTGGCCACGCTGCTTTGGATGCAGCCCAGGATACGGTTGGCCTTCTGGGCTGCGAGCGCACATTGTCGGCTCATGTCCAGCTTTTCATCCACCAGTACCCCCAAGTCCTTCTCCTCAGGGCTGCTCTCGATTCCGTCATCCCCCAGCCTGTATTGATACCAGCAGTTGCTGCAACCCAGATGCAGGACCCTGCACTTGGCCTTGTTGAACCTCATGAGGTTCACATGGGCCACTTCTTGAGCTTGTCCAGGTCCCTCTGGATGACATCCCATCCCTCAGGTGTGTCAACCGCACCACTCAGCTTGGTGTCATCTGCAAAGTTGCTGAGGGTGCACTTGATCCCACTGTCTATGTCATTGATGAAGATATTAAACAGTGCTCGTCCCCCTGAGGACACCGCTTGTCACTGATCTCCAACTGGACATTGAGCCGTTGACCACTACCCTCTGGATGCGACCATCCAACCAATTCCTTATCCACCAAACAGTCCACCCATCAAATCCATATCTCTCCAATTGAGAGAGAAGGATGTTGTGGGGGACTGTGTCAAAGGTCTTACAGAAGTGCAGATAGATGACATCCGTAGCTCTTCCCTTGTCCACTGAGGTAGTCACTCCATCACAGAGGCCATTAGGTTTGTCAGGCAGGACTTGGCCTTAGTGAAGCCATGCTGGCTCTCTCAAATCACCTCCCTGTCCTCCATGTGCCTTAGCATAGCTTCTAGGAGGATCTGTTCCATGATCTTCCCAGGCACACAGGGGAGGCTGATAGGTCGGTAGTTCCCAGGGTCCTCCTTTCTAAAAATGGGTGCAATGTTTCCCTTCTTCCAGTCACCAGGGACTTCACCTGATTGCCATGACTTTTCAAATATCATGGAGAGTGTCTTGGCAACTACATCAGCCAATTCCCTCAGGACTCTGGGATGCATCTTGTCGGGTCCCATAGACTTGTGTACATTCAGGTTCCTCAGGTGGTCATGAACCTGATCTTCTCTTACAGTGGGCGTGACTTTGCTCCCCCAGTCCCCATCTTGCGGTCCATCCACTTGAGAGGTGTGGGAAGACTGAGGCAAAGAAGTTGTTGGGTACCTCAGCCTCCTCCTCGTCCGTTGTTACCAGTATGCCAGTCTTGCTCATCAGGGGGTTACACTTGCTTTGACCTTCCTTTTCTGGCTGACATACCTGTAGAAGCCCTTCTTATTATTCTTTGCATCCCTTACCAAGTTCAGCTCCGACTGCACCTTGGCCTTTCTGACCTCATCCCTACACGACTGGGCAGTGTCGTTATACTCTTCCCAGGTTGCCTGTCCCTGCTTCCACTGCCTGTGCAGTTCCTGTCCTGCCCTTTAGTTTGACCAGCAGGTCTCAACTCATCCATGGTGGTCTCTTCCCTTCCTTTCCTTGTTTCTTACACCTGGGTATTGAGAGCTCTTGAGGTCTATGGAAAGCATCCTTAAAGATCTGCCAGCTCTGTTCTGCTCCCTTGTCCCTGAGGGTAGTTTCCCAGGGGGTCCTATTGACTAACTGCTTGAAGAGCTGGAATTTTGCTTTCTTAAAATTCAGGGTCCTGACTTTACTCTTTGCCTGACTCATATCCCTCAAGACTGTGAAATCTACCAGTGCATGATCACTGCAGCCCAGGCTGCCTCCAATCTTGATGTCACCGATTAGTTGAGTTGGTGATCAACAGGTCCAGTATCACATTCCCTCTGGTAGGGCAGTCTATTTCCTGGCTTAAGAAGTTATCCTCAGTGCATTCCAGGAGTCTCCTGGATTGCCTGTATCTCGCTGTGCTACTTTTCCAGCAGATGTCAGGGTGGTTGAAGTCCCCCCCTGTATTTTTACAGGCAAATAGAGTCTATCAACAATGCCACCGGCAATAAAGCCATATGCTGCCAGAGCACGGATGCTCAGGGCCCCTTAGCTTTTGCTACTGCATCCATCTCCTGTATCTTTCTTTTTATTTACCCATCTCCTCAGCACTTTTAGTTGGACCAATATAACACATCTGCTTATTACCACCACTACTCTATATGTCTGAAACTATATACAAGGATATGTGTTCTCATAAGAGAAGAATAAATGTATTAGACTAACGTGATTTAGTAGTCACAAGCCTTATCTCCCAAGTTGTCTGGAGAAAACACAAACAGCTTTTACTAAGCTCACACACGATGATACTCACAGGTTTATTCTGCAACTGACTGACAAAGTGCCCTATTACAAAGGCTGGAATACAGGCAGGGCTTTGTGTAATACTGGATATTTATAACACCTTTGGAAATGATTCCTTTGGTTTACTAATGAACGTAGGGGTATTGCCAAGTCTGGCTGGAGACATATTTCAAAAGCCTTGTGCTTACACTGCCGAGGCTGACAGTCCTCACTGGGACATTGCAGAAAAACCACCTTTGCTAACCGCTACCTCCACTATTTCCTTACACAACGACCTTCATAAAGATGACCTCTTCTGAGGAAAAAGGTCTATTTCCACAATACGTCCCATAAAGTACCAAATTATGGACTCTAATGTGTGGTGTAAAAGCATTATCATTTTATTCCAAGAGGTGTATTGTCACTCTGAGGTCTACGAAGGCATTTATGAATTGACATTTTCCCAAGTTTTGTTTTTAATGAAACACTAAAGTATTTCTGGGTAACAGTGTGATAAATTAATGGCAAAGCAAAATAATTTGTTTTCATGTCACGGGGTACACAACAAAAGAAGCACATAATCTTGCCCCTCTAGAGGAAATAAACTTCAAAATTGTAAAGTTAATGGATAAAATGTGAAGTTTTCAGAGAAAACAGTAGGAAGAAATTGAAGCATTTGTGCTTTTGCAGAAGCTGATCTGATCTTGGGAGGAGGATGAAAAATACAGAGGAAAGTATTTTCTTATCATCAGGAAATGAAGAAAATGAGGGACCAGTTCCCTGCTCCGTGGACTCCGGACCCCCTGTGTGGACTTGTTTGTGTTATTCAGCCCCTTGATACATCCATACCCCATAATATCAATTTAATATGGTACTGTGAAATAAATGACAGATTTAGGAGGTCCTGAGACGCTTAGGTAACAGGGACCACAGAAGCATCTATCTTACATAAAAGAGAAATACAACTTGTCCCTGCTGGCATTTTGCTTCTGTGTGGGTGTGTACGAAGAGCAAAGATATATCTTTAAAAAAAATGTATCTCCATGCTCACTCCTTTGAGCTGTTTGCTAGTTGTGCATAGCTTATCACCCTACCTAACGGCGGGGTGTATCCATCACCATTGCTAAAAGCTGATGCCCCAAATCCTACAGCTTATGGTGTCTTCCTCACTCCAGCCCTAGATATCAGTTTGGAAAGTGCCCAACTTTTTGCCACCCTGGAGCCTGATTTCAGTAAGGAAATGTTTCCCCAGCCAGGAGACCATGAACATTTAGCACTAGTGGGTACAGCTTTGGGTCTGAGTTACAGACTCTGCTCAAACACACCTGAGCTCTAAGGGGTTGCAGGACTGCCCTAGGAGCCCTGGGCACCGCTCTGTACGTGGCAGCAGGAAAAAAAACCATTACAGATAGACCTTTTAAAATTAATTGCTTATGATGACAGGATGATGACCTGGGAGCCACAAAGGGCTGTCAAAGACAACTCCAGTGCATGTTCATGCCCAGTGGCAGGAGCCCAGGATGAAGGTCCTACCACCCACTGGGGCTTAAAGAAAGACCCTGTTTCAAAAGAGGTACTTTGCTGCAGCCCTGAATGAGCGTCGAAGGGCCTGGAGTTTAAACTTTGCTTATGCTCTCAGATTTCTCTACAGACCTGCTGAGCCTGTTTGTTTTATGAATTTTCCTGCTCAGCAGTCAGATGCAAGTTCCTCTGTGCTGCAAACAGATACGCATATATTATTTCTGTCTGAAAGATGCAGGGTATACCTGACCTTCGGGTACCTAATTTTCTTCCTATATAGTAGGAAGAGCCTCCACGGTGGCTTCTGCAGTCTTCTCCAAGGCAGAGAAAGTAGGAGTAACAAGAGCTGCCATTTAGCTGCCTACATCTTGTACCTGATCTAGTCCAATTTACAATACAGTCCTTTACGTGTCCATTAGTCAACTACCTCCCACCAAGTGTAATCAAATTACTTTCCTTTCCCCCATTTGATTTCCTTGGTAAAAACGCACACACTTCTGCCTGTCAAATGCTAAAAAGGGCTTATTAGGATCAGTCATAAAAAATCTATATACTATCTACAAATAATTGAAATCCTATTTTCTGCTTTCTAGATGCATAAATCACTTTTCTGCTCCGCAATCCAAATCACAGCCATTAAAACCTTTGATCCTGAAGGACAGCAAAGGAGAAAGCATACTTTCTTATCTCTTGCCTTGGTCCAGTGGGAAATAGGAGGAGATGACACCAGAGGTCTTTACAGACTCAAATAGATAAGCGTAAAGCACTCTGACCCACATAAAGAGTGGGAATTTGAAAGAAATTGAAACTGTTGGAGAACAGCCATTCTCTCATGTCAGATGCTTTCTCGGAACCTAATGATTATGCAGCCATAACCTGAGGAGTCTCTGCAAGAAAACACGTACAAATGTTATCTACTGAAATTTTTCCTTAAGAATCCTACCTAAGGTGGAAGCATTAGCAGATTTTTTAAATATGTGTGTAGCTGCAGGTAAGGAATTAAAAATCTGAAATCTAGCCGGATCATAGTTCTTACAAGGTAATGGAACTTCCATCTTATTACACTGGAAAATTGCGGTTTCATGCATTTTTTCCAGGAAGTGAAGTGAGAATGAGTTACAAACCTGGATTTAAATTTTGACCGAACTTGAGTGCAAAGTCTGTTTACAAAGCCAGTGTGTCCCTGCTGAAGATCAGGCTTCCCAATTAATATACATTTATTCATTCACTTATTTATTTATTTATTGCAAGGGTAACGTTCTAGCAGCTCTAGCAAGATGTTGCAGCAAATATTGTTTTACCCCCTACCTAGGCTAATGCAAAAAGAAATACTTGAATGTAAATGCAATGCATTATTTATTGTAGAAAGAATAGTCTAGAGAGAAAAGAGAGAAAATATTTACTTTTGCTAATTTGATATCTGAAGCCGAGCTTAACATCACTGAAGTTCTAAAATTGCCCAAGCACTTATTTTTGTATTTCTGTAAACTTGTCACTGACAGTCCCTAATTTCTCTACCTTCCGTAGTGATCTCTCAGGAAGATTTGTCAGAGCTGGATTAGACCCCGAGAGCAGGCAGGTAGCAGCAGTAATGCCTGAAGGACAATTAACAACTGTAGATACAAATCATCAGCATAGTTTGGGCTGAAGACCTTCATTATCCAGAATAGAGTTTAGGGGTCTCTGTATGAACTATCGAGGTCTCTTTGTGGACTGGGAAAGATGTGAAACCACTGGCCAGCCTGCTATTCAAAAGTTTTTAATATTGTATAATAAAGCTTTTTCAAGACACTTTTCTAGATAGAGGAGAGAATAGTACATCTTTGGTCCTGCCTAAACTATTTGGTATAAATAAATTATCTGAAATATTAGGACTGTTCTTTCCTTTTCAGCAATCATTTATACACATTGTGATCTCTGTGCATGGATTTCTCTTGCCTAAGGTCAATGTATTTCCACCTACAAGTTTTTCTCAAATTCTTTATCTGAAAACCTCCTATTTTTTACCTGGCTGTAGCTCAGTTGAGTTACGATGATTTGGTTTCTTAACTGACACTTTTGTATCCAACTCTTTTTAGAGCACTTCTGCACATTTTTCCTGAAAATTTTAAATATTTCTACGCATGCC